>NW_020954571.1:24426117-24675457 GCF_900497805.2 Vombatus ursinus | reverse complement strand
AGAGGAAGTCTTTACATGCTTGGGGTAGACACCCCACTAACTCACTGACAGGTTTGAAGCCTGTCAGTTACCCCTAACCTGCGTTAGCCTGGATGCCAAGATGGTTTATTGGCGTGTGACCGTCATACATGCTACAGCTTCTTGGAGCCACAGGTTAGAGTTGGGCGATAGGTAGACACCAAAGGTGAATGAGCAGCCCTGTAAAGGACTCAACAAGTCCTCACACCAGAGGTGCTAGTCCTCCCTGAATACCCCATACGAAAAGGTGGTATAGAAAGATACTCAACGTACAAAATAGATCAGGAATAGATATTTATTGTTTATAATTTTTAAAAATGCTTAACACAAAAGGCTTTCACAAGTATACAGTAACAGAAAGACTTAAAACATAAACATTGTTATATTCTCTAGGGAAGTTAAAACTTAAACATTGGAAAATGATCATTTGAGGGACTGCTGAATAGGCATTTTTACATTTCATCTCATTCCACACTGTTAGTCTCGAAATTCAAGTCTTCTGGCAAGGCAGGTCAGGGTTTGGGTTCATCCTCTTTTCAGTGATCATCTCCTCTGATATACAAACTCCCTCCTGTCACTAATCAACTATGAGCTAAGGAACCCAGAATCTCAACCTCTTGAATTCAGAATATTTCCACCAAGATTGGTCTTAGGATCGCTGTTTTGGCTACCTATACTCATGAAAGAAAATACAAAGAGAAAAAAAGAATGTAGTCAGGGATCCCAAAGCCCAGGCATAGCTTACCTAACCAAGTAGTGTCATTGGCTCAGTACCAGCAGCCTTCTCCCAACATCCAGAATGACATAATTTGAGAATTGGAAGGGACCCTAGTGGCCATCTAGTCCAACATAAAAACTAAAGGAATCATCACTGGACAAGCCGTCATACAGTCTCTGCTTGAAGACTTCCAAGGATAGGCAACCCATTCCACTTTCGGACAGCTCCTGTAGTTATGACTTCCAATGTAAAGGTCATTTATTCTCTTTTGCAGAGAGAACAGAAACAAATAAGTACTGAGCAGATTTGCCTTCTCTCTGTTATTGGTTATCAAATCATAAACCTCAGGCAAAGAGCCTACCCTGATTTTTTCCAACTATAACTTAAAAAGCCCTTTTTACTGGTGAAGCTTCCTTCACCAATCTCATTCTGAACTTTAGTATTTCATTATTAAGGTTTATTGTCCTGGTGTGTTCTTTTGGAAGATTTATGATCCTCAGGTTGTCTCTGAATCTCCTGTCTTTGAGATCTCCATGTTTGGCCGGAAAAAAAAGTAAGCATATTCTCTTTTAATGTTCTTGTTTTTCCACTTCTTTTTTTAAGTTCTCCTTCACTTCTGTGTAATTGTATTATAAATCTATTGTTCTCTCTTTTGTTTCTTTAGTGAGGCTTGCCATTATAGAGTCTAGTTTTTCTTTTCTTTTTTTTAGGCAATTGGGGTTAAATGACTTGCCCAGGGTCACACAGCTAGTAAGTGTCAAGTGTTTGGTCTGAGGCCGAATTTGAACTCACATCCTTCTGACTTCAGGGCTGGTGCTCTATTCACTGTGCCACCTAGCTGCCCCAGAGTCTAGTTTTTCTATTCTGTTCATTATTTTTGCTGTGCAGAACATAAATTCTGCTCTCATAATTCTCATTTCTCTTTTAAACACTCTGAAACAGTATGTTATGGTTGATGAGGTAGAAAAGAGTGCTTGAGGCAGATGGAGCAAGCAGGACCTGAGATAGGAGATAAGATGCAGAATGTGACCAGCCAGAAAAGTGATCAAAGAAGACTATGCATTGAAGCCCCCATGGTGGACTTATCTGCGTGTTTTCACAAAGCATGCTCAATTCCAGGACAACTCTTGCCCTCCCCTTTCTTGTTCTCTTTGCTTATCACCTCCAGACTACCTGATGTCCCAGACGTTTTGGAGCTATGCTTGTTCCTCCCATTCACTTGCCCCCTTCTCCCTGTTCCATAAAATTGTATTTAAACCATACCTTTGATGTAGCTAACCGCCTTTGCCTCCTATGGGAAACAAGGGCCACTCTGCTCCCTAGAGGAAGCAGGCCTGTGGCCTATGTTCTGCCTCCCACGTGGAGTAGAGCCCACTGTGGCTCTGCCTCACAGGGAGCAGGCCAGCTTGGGTACATCACCTCAATAAATACCTTTCTTTAACTTGGAGAATGTCTGAGTGAATTTTTTCAGGACACTAGGACCTGTACATCTATTCCTTGTCATCTCAGGTAGCACCCCAACATTCTTGAGGTCCAACCTGAACTCTTCACCAATGGCTGCAGAGAAAGTCTAAGTGAATTCTTTCACACCTGAACCAGCTTTCCCAACTCTAAACCTCAACAGTGTTTCCATGTTTTCCTCAAATTCCACAGGGTTCTGTCCCATCAGGGATCTGTTGGATCCTGTTCTTTCATTTTGAACTATCCATTTGTAGATGCTTGAATTAATTTACTAGATCTCTGAGGGCATATTTCCTTCTGATTTTTCCTGTTGAGTTATCTGTTTATGTTCAAAGTCTTTGAGATTTCTTCTTCCTGGAATCTTCAGTACTTTCAGTCTTCCCCTTATACCTAATTATTTTCCTCATTACTTACTTCTTGAGCCTCTCCCCTCTGTGGTTTTCTTGGGGACTATATCTCAAATTGTCTCAGCTTCCACCTACACTAGGCAATTCATAGTTCATAGTCCTAGCTCTCTGTATCAGCTGACTTTTGAGTGGTCAGAACTGGCTTCAGCTGGATGCTGTACTGTTACCCTCAAGTTTAGTGGTATGCTGCACAACTCCCCATATGTATTGTGACCTGTCCCTCTCTCTTTGTTTCTTAGTTCTCTATACTGGCACCAGCAGTTCAGACTTTGAATTCCTCAGTACTAGTAGTTCAGAACTTTGCAGAGCTGTAACTTCTGGCATGCAGTGACCAACAGGCTTTTGCTCCTGAACGGTTGTGGCCAGCTTGTAGCTGAGGTCTCAAGGGCAATGGAAAGAGAGAGGGAGAAACAATATGCAGGGGCGGGTTTTGATTTAAGCCTATGCCATATCCTTGGGTCTGCTAGTGGCCTTGGTACCATTAGCATGGGAAGTGGGGCAGGGGTGCTGAGTGAACTCAGGGTCAGTGAGCCTGACCTGGGTTTCTGGGTTTTATTTTTAACTTTCCTTTGGATTCTAGGTGTCCTAGACCATAGAAGCAGCTGAAATTGCTTTATCTTTTGTACACAATTTATTTTTATGTGGTTTTGCTTTATTTTTTAATTTTTATTTTCAGTTCACAATTCTCTTCCTCCTATTCCTCCCTTACCCATTAAGAAAGCAAAAAAAAAATACAATATCCATTATACATATGAAGTCATGCAAAATATCATGTTTTCTGTTTTGGAGAGGTTTGGAAGGTTTTGAGGATCAGAAAAAATGTCTAATCCACCATCTTGTTGCTCATATGACTTGGAAATCCTAGGTCATTGAATTTGGCAACTAAAAGATCATTGGTAACTTTGGAGATAGCAGTTTGGTGGAATGATAAGGTTAGAAATGAGGAAGGCGGAGCCAAGATGGTGGAGGGAAAGCAGTGACTGTTTTGAGCTCTCTCCCAAAGCCCTCCAAATGTCTAAAAAAATGGCTCTAAACAAATTCTAAAGCAGTAGAACCCACAAAAAGACAGAGTGAAACAAATTTCCAGGCAAAGACAGCCTGGATGGTTGATCGGAAAGGTGTATCACGCCGGGCAAGAAGAGGAGCAGAGTTTGGCGTAGGCGCGCAGGCCACAGCGACCCTGGAGCAGGCCTCAGAGGACTGAATCACAGGCAGCTGTGGCAGTTTCCAGACTTCTCAATCCCTGAACACAAAAGACAACTTAGAAGGTCAGTGGGAAAAGTCTGTGAGTGCTGTGAGAGAGGAGCTAGGTCTGAGCCTCAAGTCTCGAGCGCGGCCTGGGGCTGTGGCTTTTTCCTGAGCTTCAGGCCCACAGACTGAGGGGGAATCGAGTGGATGATCACAGGGGGATTGCAGGGATCTCTTTGCCAGTGCTGAGGCAGGAAGCTCTTGCTTTACCCATGCTTGGATCTGGGTCACAGTTCTGAGGGGTGGTCCTGGGGCGAGGAGGAATGCTGGTGCAGTGGAGCTTGTTGTGGTGGTGGAGAGAAAACACCTCGTCCCTTATCATACCACCTTGGAAGAACTGAAAATTTACAGATCGCTAGAAGTACCTCTGAAAACAGCTGTACAAACCCCTGAAGCTTGGGACAGTACACTCTTCACATTGGAAGCAGACTTTTACCTTAACAAAGAGTTTAAAACTCAAGGAATTGGCTGGAATCATGAGTAAGCAGCGCAAAAAGACTCAGACTATATTATCTTACTTTGGTGACAAAGAAGATCAAAACATACAATCAGAAAAAGACAACAAAGCCAAAGCTCCTACATCCAAAGCCTCCAAGAAGAATATGAATCAGTCCCAGGCCTTGGAAGAGCTCAAAAGGGATTCTGAGAAGCAAGTAAGAGAAGTACAGGAAAAACTGAAAATGACGCAAGAAAATCATGAAAAACAAGTCAACAGCTTGCTAAAGGAGACCCTAAAAAATACTGAAGAAAATAACACTTTAAAAAATAGACTAACCCAAATGGCAAAAGAGGTCCAAAAAGCCAATGAGGAGAATGCCCTAAAAAGCAAAATTGGTCAAGTGGAAAAGGAAGTCCAAAAGTTTATGGAAGAAAATACTTCCTTAAAAATTAGAATAGAGCAATCGGAAGCTAGTGACTTTATGAGAAATCAAGACACTGTAAAACAAATCCAAAAGAATGAAAAATTAGAAAACAATATGAAATATCTCACTGGAAAAACAATTGACCTGGAAAATAGATCCAGGAGAGAGAATTTAAAAATTATTGGACTATCTGAAAGCCATGATCAAAAAAAGAGCCTAGACATCATCTTTCAAGAAATTATCAAGGAAAACTGCCCTGATATTTTAGAACCAGAGGGCAAAATAGAAATTGAAAGAATCTACTGATTTCCTCCTGAAAGAGATCCCAATAGGAAATCTCCTAGTAATATTGTAGCCAAATTCCAGAGTTCCCAGGTCAAGGAGAAAATATTGCAAACAGCCAGAAAGAAACAATTCAAGTATTGTGGAAACACAATCAGGATAAGATAAGATTTAGCAGTTTCTACATTAAGGGACCACAGGGCATGGAATATAATATTCCGGAGGATAAAGGAGATAGGATTACAACCAAGAATCACCTACCCAGCAAAACTGAGTATAATCCTGCAGGGGAAAAAATGGTCATTCAGCGAAATGGAGGACTTTCAAGCATTCTTGATGAAAAGACCAGAGTTGAATAGAAAATTTGATTTTCAAATACAAGACTCAAGTGGAACATGAAGAGGTAAACAGGAAAGAGAAAATCATAAGAGACTTATTAAGGTTGAACTGTTTACATTCCTGCATGGAAAGATGATATTTGTAACTCATGAGACCTTTGTCAATATTAGGGTACTCGGAGGGTAAAAAATTATATGTACGTATGTATAGATATACATAGATAGATAGAGGGCACAGGGTGAGTTGAAAATGAAGGGGTCATATCTGGAGAATAAAATTAAGGGGTGAGAGAGGAATATACTAGGAGAAGGAGAAAGGGAGAGGTAGAACAGGGTAAATTATCCCACAAAAAAAAAACAAAAAACAAAAAACAGAAAAGAAAAGGCTCTTACAGTGGAGGGGAAACGGGGGAAGGTGAGAGGGAATGAGTGAATCTTATTCTCATAGGATTTGACTTAAGGAGGGAATAACATACACACTCAATTGGGTGTGGAAATCTGTCTTACCCTACAGGAAAATGGGGGGGAGAAGGGGACAAGAATGTAGGGGAATGATAGAGAGGAGGGCAGATTGGGAAAGGGAGTAATCAGAAGCAAATACTTCTGAGGAGGGACAGGGTCAAAAGAAAGAATAGAATAAATGGGTGGGCGGGATAGGATTAAGGGAAATAGAGTTAGTTTTTCACAGCACCGTCTACTAGGGAAGTGTTTTGCATAACTGCACATATATAACCTATATTTAGTTGCTTGCCTTATCAATGAGGGTGGGTGGGGAGGGAGGAAGGGAGAAAATTTAGAACCCAAAGTTTTAAAAACACATGTTTAAAAAAATGTTTTCACATATACCTATTTGTGTCTAATGGTAGCCATCTCTAGGATGGGGGGAAGAAAAAAAGAAATTTACATAACTTTGTTGTATATATGAAAGAAATAGCAAATTGTGCATAGTAGATTTATAGTTTAATGTACAATCATCTTTTTAATTGTATTATGTTATGGAAAAGCTTGTTTTATTTCATAAATTAAAATAAAATAAAAAAAAAGAAATGAGGAAGTTAAGGAACTGAGTTATTAGGGTGTTTGAGGGACAGTTAATACATATGTTGAAGTGTCCTAGTTTGAGGCAGGAGCTGGGGACAGAGAAAAATTGTTAGCCATGTTCTGAACTCATTGAGGAAGGAAGAGGAAGAACCTGGAGTACTGTAGACAAAAACTGGATGATTGAATAGCATGAACCTCAAAGGAGGAGAAATTACGGAGTGATAGAGGTAGAAGGAGAACCTAACAGATGGTAATAGTGGGAGAGGAAAGGATTTAAGATGAAGGGAAGTTTATTACCTATGAAATAGGCATTTCAAAGAGCACAGTGGAAGACCTGGATAGTGTCTGGTTGAAACTTTGGGGTGGGAGGGTTGAAAGAGATAAGAACAAGGAATTGAGTGGTGGAGGGTGGGGAACGGGGTTTGGATTCAGAATAACTGGGATGTTAAAGGTATGGCCAGGTGTGAGAATGCTCATCATTGAGTGAAGGAACACACTCTTCTTTCAAAAGGAGGTAGGAGATTAGGCTTGAGGCAAGTGTAGTATGAGATAGGAGGCACATGGTCAGATGGGAGGCCCTGCTTCACTACTTATTTTCCCTTAGAAGGGTAGAGATGAGGGAGGAAAAGTTTCAGCTGGATACGGAAGCAGAACTTGCACAGCTGGAGAAAGAAGTCCCATTCCTCACCAACTTTCCTGTTCCTTTTCCCTCAAGAGACAGGTGCAGAAGGAGATAGAAGGCCCAAGGCCAAAAAGAAGACTGGTTTTTTTTTTTGCACTGAAGATTCTCCATATTCTAGTTGTGACAGTTTTATTTGCTCATTACTAGGCTCATTCCTTCAATTTCTTTGGGGGGGGTCTTATTTAAATAGTTATAATTTCAAGCAGTATATTGAATAGTATATTGGGTATCCTTGCTTTATCCTTGATTTTACTGGAAAGGCTTCCACACTTACCCCATTACAGAAGTTTGCTCTCCATTTTTGATAGTTACTATTTACAATTTTAAGAAAAGTTCCATTATTCCTATCCTTTCTAGTGTTTTAACACAATATTTAGTGGTATATTTTGGCAAAAAAACCTTTTCTGAATCTATTAAAATAATCATATTTTTGTTGTTTTTATGATTAGTAAGATTAATTATGCTTGTAGTTTTCTTAATTTTGAACTGTATCCCTGGTACAAACCACCTAGTCATGGTTTATGACCTTTGTAATATATTACTGTAATCTCCATTTTGGTATCTTATTTAAATTTTTGCATCATTATTTATTAGGTAAATTGGTCTACAATATTCTTTCTCTCTTTTGACTCTCCATGGTTTGGATATCAAGACCATATATATGTCATAGAGTTTAGTAGAACTTTTTTTACCTATTTTTTTCAGTTTTTATAGAATTAAGATGAACTTAAATATTTGGTAGAATTTGCTTATAAATCCATCTGGTCCTAGGAATTTGGCAGGGTTAGGGAGTATGTTTATAGTTAATTCAATTTCTTTTTCTAAAATAGGGTTATTTAAGTGCTCTATTTCCTTTTCTGTTAATCTGGGCAATTTATATTTTTGTAAATATTCTTCCATTTCACTTACATTGTTATGCTTATTAGCAAATAGTTCATGAAATAACTCCTAATATCTTACCTGTCAGATCTAAGGGAAGAATTTGTGATAAGAGACAGAACATTATGGGAAATAAAATGGATAATTTTGATTACATTAAATTAAAAGGGTTTGTACAAACAAAAGCAATGCAGCCAAGATTAGAAGGAAAGAAAAACTGGGGGGAAATTTTACAAGAAATTTCTCTGATAAAGGCCTCATTTCTCAAAAATATAGAAAACTGAGTCAAATTTATAAGAATATGAGTCATTCCCTAATTGATAAATGGTCAAAGGATATGAACAACCAATTTTCAGAGACAGGAATATGGAAAAACTGGGACACTAATGTACTGTTGGTGGAGTTGTGAACTGATCCAACCATTCTGGAGAGCAATTTAGAACTATGCCCAAAGGGCTATAAAACCATGCATACCCTTTGACCTAGTAATACCACTATTAGGTCTGTATCCCAAAGAGATTAAAAAAAAAAAAGGAAAAGGACCAATATGTACAAAAATAATTATAGCAGCTCTTTTTGTGGTGGCAAATAATTAGAAATTGAGGGGATACCCATCAATTGGGGAATGGCTGAATAAGTTATTGTATATAATTGTGATAGAAAACTATTGTGCTGTAAGAAATGACAATCAGTATGGTTTCAGAAAAACCTAGAAAGACTTACATAAACTGTTGCAAAGTAAAATGAGCAGAACCAAGAGAACATTGTACATAGTAACAGTAAGATGATTAACTGTGAATGACTTAGCTATTTTCAGCAATACAATGATCCGAGACAATTCTGAAGGACTTACACACTATTCACCTCCAGAGAAAAAACTGATGGAGTCAGAATGCAGATTGAGGCATGTTTTTTCTTTTAATTTAATTTTTCTTGTTTTTTTGTTTTTATTTTCAGTGTGTGTTTTCTTTTGCAACATGGCTAATATGAAAATGTTTTGCATAACTGAACATGTATAATCTATATCAAGTTGCTTGCCTTCTCAAGTAGAGAAGAAAGAAAGGAGGGAGAGAGAGAATTTGGAACTCAAAATTTTAAATGAATATGAAACATTATTTTTATATGTAATTGGAAATAACAAAACACAATTTTTTTTTTACTCAATTGGGGTTAAGTGACTTGCCCAGGGCCACACGGCTAATAAGTGTCAAGTGTTTGGTCTGAGGTCAGATTTGAACTCAGGTCCTCCTGACTTCAGGGCCAGTGCTCTAACCACTGCACCACCTAGCTGCCCCAAAACACAAAAATATTTAAAAAGAAATAACTCCTGTGCTTTCAGGAGCCAAGATGGTAGAGTAGGGCATAAGAAGTACGTCACTCTTATTCTCCCTTATTAACCTCTGAAAGCCCAGAAATATCACCCCAGGAAAAACCCTGGAACAGCTGAACCAGAAGAAAGATGGGGTGCAGCAGTCCAGTAGCCCAGGTAGCTTGAGGGAGCTCAAGAAGGATTTTAAAAGTCAAATGACAGAGATAGAAGAAAAAATGGGAAAAGAAATGAGAGGTATGCAAGAGAGAGTCAATAGCTTGGAAAAGGAAGGACAAAAATTAACCGTAGAAAACAAGTCCTTAAAAAACACAATCGGCCAACTGGAAAAAAAGTACACTGAAGAAAACAAGTCCCTAAAAAATACAATTGGCCAAATGGGGAAGGAGGTACAAAATCTAATAGAAGAAAACAATTTGTTAAAAATTAGAATTGGGCAAATGGAAGCTAATGACTCTAAGAGACAGCAAGAATCAGTCAAACAGAAACAAAAGAATGAAAAAATAGATGAAAATGTAAAATACCTCATTGGTAAAACAACTGACCTGGAAAATTGATCCAGGAGAGACAATTTAAAAATTATTGATCTACCTGAAAATCATGATGAAAAAAAGAACCTGGACAGTATCTTCCAGGAAATCATAAAGGAAAACTGCCCTGAGATCCTAAAACCAGAGGGTGAAATAACCATAGAAAGAATTAACTGATCACCTCCTGAAAGAGATCCCAAATTGAAAACGCCAAGGAACATAGTAGCCAAATTCCAAAATTACTAGGTCAAAGAGAAAATACTGCAAGCAGCCAGAAAGAAACAATTTAAATATGGAACCACAGTCAGGATTACACAAGACCTTGCAGCTTCTACATTAAAAGACTATAGGGTGTGGAACATGATATTCTGTAAGGCAAAGGAGCTTGGATTACAACCAAGGATCAACTACTCTGCAAAAATGAACATGATCTTTCAGGGGAGGAGATGGATATTCAATGAAATAGGGGACCAGAGAAAATTTAATCGTCAAATACAAGACTCAAGAGAGACATAAAAAGCAAAAGAACAGCAAGGTGGCACAGTGGATAGAGCACTGCATCTGGAGTCAGAAAGACCTGAGTTCAAATGCAGCCTCAGAAACTTACTATTTTGTTAGCCTGAGTAAGTCACTTAACCCTCTCTTCTCCATTTTCTTTATCTATAAAATGAGAATAATAATAGTACCTATCCCCCAGGATAGGAATGATAAAATGAAATTGGTAAGGAGAAGAAGAAGGAGAAGGAGAAGAAGAAGGAGAAGAAGAAGAAGAAGGAGAAGGAGAAGGAGAAGGAGAAGAAGAAGAAGGAGAAGAAGAAGGAGAAGAAAAGAGGATAAAATGAGATAATATTTGCAAAATGCTTTACAAATCTTAAAGTGGTATATAAATGTTAGGTATCATTATTCTTATTATAATGAGAATTTCTGGAACGTATAGAATAATAATAATAATAATAGTAGGTGACCTGTTCCAATCTTCTTCTTAATGAGAAAGGTTCTAGCACAATTTAACCTTATAAATAAAGGCAGCACTTGGCTTCAAACAAAAAAATTTTGTAGGCAGAGCCAAGGTGCAGAATAAAAGAAGTGACTTGCTTGAGCTCTCCCCCAAACCCCTCCAAATAGCTGTAAAAAATAGCTCTAAACAAATTCTAAAGCAGAAGAACCCACAAAAAGACAGAGTAAAACAAATTTCCAGCCCAAGACAACCTGGATGGTTGATTGGAAAAGTCTATCATGCTGGGTAAGGAGAGGAACGTAGTTCGATGTGGGCACGCAGGCAAAACAGGCCTCAGAGAACCTGGAGCAGTCCTCAGAGGACTGAATCACAGGCAGCTGTGGCAATTTCCAGACTTCTCAACCCACAAATGCCAAAGACAACTTAGAAGGTCAGTAGGAAAAGTCTGTGACTGTGGTGAGAGAGAAGCTAGGTCTCAGACCCAGTCCTGGTGTGCCCCGGGGCAGTGACTGCTTCCTGAGCTTCTGGCCCACAGACTGAGGGGGAATGGAGTGGCTGATCAGAGGGGGATTGAAGGGATAACTTTGCTGGTGCAGGATTCTCTTGCTTTGCCCATGCTTGGATCTGGGTCACAGTTCTGTGTGGCGGTCCTGGGGTAAGGAGGAGTGCTGGTATGGTGGAGCTTGTAGTGGTGATGGAGAGAAAATCCTCCTCACAGTTCCAAGAAGAGAGTGCTTGTGGTCACTCATAGTCCAGCGCACAGGCCAGGAAAGGACTAAACACCTCGTGCCTTTGATCATACCACCTTGGAAGAACTGAAAATTTATAGGTCCCTAGAAGTATCTCTGAAAACAGCTGCACAAAATCCCCCAAAGCTTGGGACAGTACATTCTCTACATTGGAAGCAGACCCTGCCTTAACAAAGAGTTTATAACTTAACTAATTGCCTAGGATCATGAGAAATCAAGACACTGTAAAACAAATCCAAAAGAATGAAAAAATAGAAAACAATGTGAAATATCTCATTGGAAAAACAACTAACCTGGAAAATAGATCCAGGGGAAATAATTTAAAAATTATTGGAATATCTGAAAGCCATGTTCAAAAAAAGAGCCTAGACATCATCTTTCAAGAAATTATCAAGGAAAACTGCCCTGATATTTTAGAACCAGAGGGCAAAATAGAAATTGAAAGAATCCACTGATCTCCTCCTGAAAGAGATCCCCAAAGGAAAACTCCTAGGAATATTACAGCCAAATTCCAGAGTTCCCAGGTCAAGGAGAAAATATTGCAAACAGCCAGAAAGAAACAATTCAAGTATTGTGGAAACACAATCAGGATAAGATAAGATTTAGCAGTTTCTACATTAAGGGACCACAAGGCATGGAATATAACATTCCGGAGGGCAAAGGAGATAGGATTACAACCAAGAATCACCTACCCAGCAAAACTGAGTATAATCCTGCAGGGTAAAAAATGGTCATTTAGTGAAACAGAGGACTTTCAAGCATCCTTGATGAGAAAATCAGAGCCGAATAGAAAATCTGACTTTCAAATATAAGACTCAAGAGAAACATGAAGAGGTAAACAGGAAAGAGAAATTATAAGGGACTTATTAAAGTTGAACTGTTTACATTCCTGCATGGAAAGATGATATATGTAACTCATGAGACCTTTGTCAGTATTAGGGTAGTTGGAGAGAAAAAATTATATGTATGTATATAGATAGATAGATAAATAGAGGGCACAGGGTGAGTTGAAGATGAAGTGGTAATATCTGGAGAATAAAATTGAGGGGTGAGAGGATTATATTGGGAGAAGGAGAAAGGGAGAGGTAGAAGGGGGTAAATTATCTCACATAAAACAGACAAGAAAAGGCTTTTATGTGGAGGGGAAATGGGGGAAAGTGAGAGGGAATGAGTGAATCTTATTCTCATAGGATTTGGCTTAAGGAGGGAATAACATACACACTCAATTGGGTATGGAAATCTGTCTTACCCTACAGGAAAATGGGGGGAAGGGGACAAGACAGCAGAGGGATGATGGAGGGGAGGGCAGATTGGGGGAGGAGGCAATCAGAAACAAACACTTATAGGGAAGGACAGGGTTAAAAGAGAGAATAGAATAAATGGGGGGTGGGGTAGGATTAACTTAGTTTTTCACAACATGACTACTATGGAAGTATTTTGCATGACTACACATGTATAATCTGTATTGAGTTGCTTGCCTTCTCAATGAAGGTGGGTGGGGAGGGAGGAAGGGAGAAAATTTGGAACCCAAACAAATGTTAAAAACAATTGTTTTCACATGCAACTAGGAAATAAGATATACAGGAAATTGGGTATAGAAATCTATCCTGCCCTACAGGAATATTGAAAGGGAAGGGGATAAGAGAAAGGGAGGAAAGAGAGAAGGGAGGGCAGATTAGGGTAAGGGGTATTCAGAATGCATGCCATCTTGGGGTGGGGGGAGGGGCAAGATGGGGAGAAAATTTGAAACTCAAAATTTTGTGGAAGTGAATGTTGAAAACTAAAAATAAATTAATTAATTTTTTTAAAAAAGACCCAAAGAAATATTTTGTACATACTCTGGAAAAGTCTTCAGTTTTTTGTGCTTTCTAGCATATCATATAAATAATACTGTCTTATCAAATTTTTCTGCATCCATTGGGCTATTTAATTATTTTGTAATTAATATATTTTATTATACTATTTGACTTCCTGACACTGAAAGATCTTTTTGTTCTAAGTTCTATACAAAGTCAAATGAATAATTTCTAAAATATATCACTAGGCAATTTTTGCCACTATTTTCTTTCATAATCTTTCATTGATATTCACTTGTAATATCTGTCTATAATTCTCTTTCTTTGCCTTTCTTGATTTTGATATTAGGGCTATATTTGTTTCAGAATAAAAATTGGATAGAATGCTTTTTCTATTTACAAAAGAAAAAGAAAAAGAAAAAGAAAAGAAATAACTCCTGTGAAATGATCCAAACATTTTGGAGAGCAATTTGGAACTATGCCCAAAGGGCTATTAGAATGTGCATACCCTTTGACCCAGTAATACCACTTCTAGGGCTGTATCTCAAAGAGATCATAAAAATGGGAAAAGGACCCATATGTACAAAAATATTTATAGTAGCTCTTTCTGTGGTGGCAAAGAATTGGAAATTGAGGGGATGCCCATCAATTGGGGAATGGTTGTACAAGTTGTGGTATAAGAATGTAATGGAATACTACTGTGATCTAAGAAATGATGAGCAGGTGGATTTCAGGAAAACCTGAAAAGACTTACATGAACTGATGTTGAGTGATGTGAGCAGAATCAGGAGAACATTGTAAACAGTAACAGCCACATTGTGCTATGACTAACTTTGATAGACTTAGCTCTTTTGCACAATGCAAGGATCTAAGACATCTCCAAAGGTCTCATGATGGAAAATGCAGAGAAAGAACTATAGAGTTTGAACGCAGATCGAAGCATACTATTTGCTCTTTTATTTTTCTTGTGTTTGTTTTGTTTCTTCTTTCCTGTGGTTCCTCCTATTGGTTCTAATTCTTCTTTATAACATGTCTAATGTGAAAATGTTTAATAGGACTGTATATGTAGAGCCTATATCAGATTGCACATCATCTTGGGGAAGGAAGAGGAGGGTAGTGAGGAGGAGAAAATTTTGAATTCAAAATCTTATGGATGTGAATGTTGAAAACTACAAAAAATTAATTTTAAAAAAGAAAAAAAGAAATAACTCCTAATAATTGTTTTTATTTATTCTGAATTGGTTGTGAATTCATCTTTTTCATTTTTGATCCTGGTAATTTGGTTTTCTTCTTATTTAAAAGTCAAATTAGCCAATGGTTTATCTATTTTATTAATTTTTTAAAACAACTCCAAGTTTTATTTATTACTTTAATGACTTTTTTTAACTTTCAACTTTGCTAATCTCTCCTTTGATTTCAGGATTTCTATTTTGGTGTTTAATTGGCGATTTAGTTTTCAAGTTGGTTTAATTTTTGTTTTTGTGTTTTTTACATGCCCAGTTCATTAATCTACTCTTTCTCTCTTTCATTGTTGTAAGTATTTAGGGATATGGTCCATCATCAGTTTTTTGGAGTCATAATTAGTCAATATATTGATCCGATTTCTTAAGTCTTTAACATTTCTTTTTCTTTACAATGTTATAGTCACACAAATTGCTCTTGTGGTTCTGCTCATTTTACACTGCCTCAGTTCATACAAATTCTCTCAGGTTTCTCTATGTCATTTTCATAAATGCTTACAATAATATTTCCTTGCATTCGTATGCTATAATTGTTTTCTGCCATTTCCAATTGAAGCGTGCTCAATATTTCCAGTTCTTTGCTACAACAAAAAGTGCAATTATTTGTACCTATGAGTCCTTTCCCTCTTTCTTTGATTTCTTTGGCTGTTCATCTAGTAGCGATATTATTGGATCAAAGGGTATTCAAAGTTAAGTGAGTCTGGGGACATAGTTCCAAGTTGCTTTCCAGAATGGTTGGACCATTCCACAGCTCAATAGTGCATTAGTGTGTCTGACTTTCAACAATGGCCATTTACCTTTTTTATCATCTTTGCCAATATGATGGGTATATAGTAGAACCTCACACCTGTTTTTCTTATTAATGCTATTAATAAGCATTTTTTCACAAATACTTGTTGATAGCTTGCCTTCTTTTGAGAATTTCATGTTCATATCCTGACTGGCAGGATGGCAGTCCCGTTGGGGGAAGTTTGGTAGAGGGAAGTGTTTTGGGGAAAAGACAATGAATTGTTAGAGTCATTGAGGTGGGGGGGGGGGCTAGACCCATCCAAACTGAGATGTTCAAAAGGCAGTTAGTAATGTGACACTAGAGGTCAGGAGACAGGTTAGGACTGGATATATATATCTGGAAATCACGTGCATAGAGATGATAATTGAATCCATGGGAATTGAGATCACAAAGTGAAATAGTGTAGAAGAAAAGAGGGCCCAGGACAAAGCCTTGGGGGACACCCAAAGTTAGTAGGCAAGACTGGAATGATCCAATAAAGGAAGTTTGTTTTCTGTTTTTTAATATTTTTCCAATAAGGGTGAGATATTTTGTAAAAAAAAAAAAAATTTCTGCACCTATTGCATGAATTCTTTACCATTTTTGTCCATTTTGACAGTGTAGTGAAACCTATATACTTTTCAGAATTTTTTAAATGTATAAAATACATAGGATTAGAAAGGAAACTTATTATATTGAAATAACAGAATTTTTTTTTAAAGCAAGTTAATGAACCCCAGGCTAAATAACATCTGATTTACTGATATACTCATGTGATTGTCATTGTTTTTGTTTTTAATGTGGTCTATGATATTTATACTTTTTCTAATATTCAATCAACCCTGCATTCCTGGTATGAATCCAACCTGATCATAGTGAATAACCTTTTTAACCTATTGTTACAGCCTCTTTGATAATATTTTGCATCAATGTTCATTAGTGATATTGGTCTAGACTTTGTATCTTTGCTCTATATCTTCCTGGTTTAGGCATCAAGTTTGCCTCATAGGCAGTTGGTAGATTCCTTCTATCCATATCTTGGCAAACAATTTATACCATATCTGAACTAATTTTTCTTTGAATGTTTGGTAGTATTAACTTGTAAATTGATCAGTTCCTGGGTTTTTTCCTTTGGGAATTCCTTTATGGCTTCCTCAGTTTCTTTCTCTGAAATTCCTCTTTCATAAGATCATAGATTTAGAACTGAAACATTGAGGCCAGCCACCTCATTTTACAAATGAGGAAACTGGAAGTCAGAGTATTTTTGTCAATGTTCATCCAATTTACTTCTCAGTTTTGTTGGCAAATAATTGAGCAAAATAGCTTTTAATTATTCTTTTATCTCTTCATTTGTTGTGAATTCTCCTTTTTCATCTTTGATATAGACAATTTGGTGTTTTTCTTTTTATAAAAAATCAGATTAGTTAATGATTTATCTATTTTTTTAAGTATCTAGTTTTATTTATCAATATGATGGGCTTTTTTGTTAATCTCTCTTGATTTTCAGAATTTCTATTTCATATGGTTGAGGTTTATCATTTTCTTTTTTTTTTATTTAAAGAAATCTTTTTTTCTCTATCCCAGTCCAAACCCCTTTGGATAAAGAAACCAAAGAAAAACAAATTCCTTGTAACAAATATGCATAATAAAGCAAAACAAATTCCCTCATTGGCCAGGTTTAAAAAATAAACGTCTCATTCTGCATCCTGAATCCATCACCTATCTGTCATAAGGTGAATAATCAGCTACCATCATCAGTCCTCTCAAATTATGGATGGTCAATGTGTGTCCCATTTATTGTTTCTCTTATTAATGTTCAGAGATAGAATTTCCCCGTAAAGACTGTTTTGGTTATAGATGATGACATGACCACAGATCTATTCCAAAGAGTTCTGGCATGCTGCCTCATTCTTGTAATTTTCTTTAATGAAATTACCTATTGGTTCTATGATTTTTTAAAAATTACTAATTCTGGGCAGCTAGGTGGTGCAGTGGATAGAATGCCGGTGGAGTCATGAGGACCTGAGTTCAAATCCAGCCTCAGACACTTGACACTTACTAGCTGTGTGACCCTGGGCAAGTCACTTAACTCCATTGCCTAGCAAAACAAAAATGAAAAAAAAATTACTAATTCTTTGGTATTATTTTAGTTTCTATTTAAGTTTAAATTCTTTCTCTGAAAGCCCCCTTCTTTTTTTATTGTAGTCAATAATGGATGTTTAGTATTACCGCTCTTCTGAGTTTATGAGGCTTTTATGCCATAGCACATAGTGAGTTTTTATAAAATACAATGCCTAGTTGAGAACATGTATATTACTTTGTATTTCCATTCCATTATTGCCAAATATTTGTCATATCTAACTTCTCTAAAATTCTATTGAGATCCTTAATTTCTATCCTATTTATCTTTTTTTGTTAGATTTGTCTCTAAATCATTTTAGTCACCTATTGGATATTTCTTAAATGGACTTGCTAATGGTAAATCTGTAGCCAGAATGTCTATAATCAGGTTCTTTGAATAGCTGATGAGATAAAATCCATTCATTTGATTTTAGAGTGAATTTGGTCACTAGGCTGACTTGTAATAGTATTGTGCATGTGAAAGCCGAAATGCTATTTTTTTTTTGGAAGCACAATAATAGAATTCCCCCTTTTCAGCTTAATTCCAATGAAAGTACAAAAATAACATTTCAAATGAGTGAGATGTTTTAAGTTATAGCAAAATGCTCAAAGACCTTCTGATTCAGAAACAATGTAATTTGCAAACCTTTTTGCTTATCAGAACATAACAATGTTTCCAAGTTATTCATTCAAAATAATCAGTTCTACTTCCCTAAGACAGCAACATCATTATGAAAATTTTTATTGTTTATTTATTTTGCCAATTGCATATTGCAAAGCTAGTTCTAGCATTCTTTTGTTCTGTCCTGAGTAAAGTATCCTTCCAATTTGTATCAGGACTCTTTTGGCTTTCCAATGTTGATCTAGCGCCTTAATTTTGCTTTCCATGGGTGACTTAAATTGATACTGAAAAGACTGGTAAAATTCTCTGTGTGGAGGTGTATGGTTTTTTTATTTTGACATCAGATTTTTATAAATCCTTTTTGCATACTTTCAGCACATTTTTACTTTTGGTAAGAACATCTGAATAGGAAATTAAAATGTTGCTCATCACTGAAACCATCCTTAACGGATAGATTTCTTTCAGATTTTCTTCCATAGATTCAGGACTAATCTTAAATGAATAACTGATTTAAATCACAACAGGTAGATAGAAAACAAAGCTATGCTTCTCAATCAAATTCGTCCCCAGGTTGTACATTTCAGGTGGATATCAAACCCAAATTCCATAGTTAGGCCTTAAATTCTATTAACTAAAACCATTAAAATTTCCCTTTGAAAGAGTAATGTTTATTATATTTCAGAACAAATAAATTTCAGATCTTATCCTGAGAATAAATTTTTATTAGTTTGGAGAATTGGACTCCAAAGCTGGGGGGTGAGGGAAAATAGCATGACCCCAAAGGGTAACCAATCAGAAAGTAGGATTGATCATATCCCAACCTCTGTGTTATGGTGGGATTTGATTACAATGTAACTCCACTCTCTCTTCACTCATTATCATTCATTATTCCCACTCCACCTCTTCTCACTGCTGGGTTCCCTTAGCTATATAAACTCCCCTCCCCCCAAGCCTTTTTCCTTCCCCTCTAGGAAAAAGTCCCTCAAAGTAACTATAACCTAAGCATATCCTAGGAACCCACACCTGCAGCTGCACAAACCAAATCCTTTTCCCCACCCACCTCCCCACACACATCCAGCATATCCACACCCTGCTCCCCAAATTACTTCATGCCTATGGCTGAGTGGGCTTTGCACTCCTAGGAAGTGATCAATGAAAAACCTTCCAGCTCTTTCCATTTTTGTTAGGACAGATTGAGTCACAGTGGATGCTCGGTTATGAAGAGGTTGCAGCCTGCATCTCAGCGATCATTACTTTATCTTTTCCCCAAAATCTACCACTTTTCCAAACTTTTCCTCATATGCTGAGGAGGCCAAGATCCTTTAGTCACCCGGGTTTGAAACTTTAATGTCATTTATGATTCTTCATTCTTCTTCATCCTAAATAGTCAATTCATTGCCAGAGCTTACCAAATCTATCTCCACAACATCTCCTAAATATATTTTTCTTTTCTGGCCACTCACACAGCCACTATCAAAATAGCCTCCTTTTTGCTTTCACTGTCATAAACCTATCCCCACTCCAATCTATTATCCACAAAGCTGCCAAAGTGATTTTGCTAAAAGTCTGGTTTGACCACCTCATTCATTTACTCAATAAAGTACAGTTGCTCCCTATGGTTTCTGTCATCAAATATTATCTTTATCTTATCTTTTTTAGTTTTTGGTTTGTTGTTGTTGTTGTTGTTTTGTATGAGTTTTACAGGGTTTACAGGGATTGGTTCTGTCATTTCAATGATATAGGCAATTCCTTGTTGAGGAAACACCTCTACCAACAGAGATCAAAGACATAATGTTTTCTAGGAGAGCTAGGTTTCTGTGAATTGAATAAGATGTAAGGAGTGTGAGAGGAAGTGGTTTAATTTGAGAGAGAGTTTATAAATAAAACATTTCAAAAGCTGCACAGGGTACAATGGACAGGGACTGCAGAGCAAGATAAGGATATGGGAAGGGTCAGGATAAAGTAGGTAGGGATGAGGGTGGAGAGTGGTAGCGGAGGAAGATAATTTTGTCTCAGGCAACCTGTAGCTCTGAATTAGAGATTCATAGAGAATGAAGTTTGCTGACCACTTTCCAGAAAGCTAAAGTAGCTCCACCTAGTTTCCAAGAAGGCTGTTGATTTAATTTTCTGCTGGGTTTGGAAAGGTTTGGACCCTTGCTGGTCATGGAGGGATAATCACCCTTCCTAATCAACTGCTCGTCATCTCTAAGTCCTAGAGCTGAAGTCTGACTGTCTATCTACTCTGCCCCTTCTCTGGCACTAGTGACACTCTGGTCTGGTCCCAGGCCGCAGAGTCACTGATTTACTAATGCTCCTTCCCTCTTCAGCAATGACAGCCCAATCCAGACCCAAGATCGAACGTGCTGCGCTGTTCTCTTTAGTAGTGGCCAGAGAGATGCTAGCTATTATTCGTGTAGAAAAGATACCTTTAACAAGCATCAGCTCTGTCCAGGAGAGAGAGAACCGAATTTGCAATTATAAGGCTCCATGCCTGGTTCTGCCAACTCTTACCTCCGTGTGACCTCTTTGTACTAAATTTCCTCACCTGTAAAATGGAAGGCTGGGACCAACTGCTCTCTTGGGTTTCTTCCAGGATTAAATCGACGTTCCCGTAGCTTCCCTAAGGTGGTGTCGTGCCACGGAAAGGGCATTGATCTCGAAAAGGACCCCAAGCTCAAATCCCAGCTCTGCCACTGAGTGAATTAGACAAGTGACAAACTCTGCAAGCTTCAGATTTCCTGGGGTCTGTAACCCGACAGCAAGGTAAATTCTAGTGCCCTTTCCAGATCGACTATTCTTAAAATGTTAGATTCTTCCACCTAAAAAAATTCTAGCGTTTCAGGGACCAGATTCCCCACTTTTTAGGTCTGTTTCCGCCCGCTCCTTCTGCCTCTCTTCTGCGCCTGCGCACCCCCCCACGCCTCCAGCCCCACCTCCACCTGCCTCATGCCACGCCTGCGCACTGCTTTCGCCATGTGTGCTCCCTAGTTGGCTCCGGCGGGCCCAGCTGAGCTTCTTGAGATCTGCAGCTTTAGTGTCCGAACCCTGCGGCTGCCCTGTCCGCAGACTCCCGCGTCTCCCCGCTGGCGCCGCGGCCATGGGCAAGAGCAAGAACAAGCGCTTCAAACGGCCTCCGTTCTCTCCCACGGGTGAGTGTGAGGCAGCGGAGAACGACGAGGCCGGACTGGACGACTCGCCGGCGGTGGAGCTCCTCGAGAAGGTGAAGCGGCCGAAATAGGACCCCCTCTTTCTCTCCTCTTCCTTTCTCCTCCCTTCCCCCTCCCCGCCGCGCGGGGGCGCGTGGAGATGTTAGGAACGAGCGCGCTCTGTCCCCCTTCCCTTCCACCCCGTCCCCCCCCCGCGCGCACTCGCGCGCTAGCGTCCTCCCTTCCCCCCTCCCGGTCCTCCAGACTCCTGACACCCCCTCCCCTTCCCGCAGCTCCAGCATCCGAGCGCCGAGGTCCGCGAGTGCGCCTGTGCGGGGTTGGCGCGGCTGGCGCAGCAGCAGCCCGCCATCTCGGCCCTGACCCGCAGGGATTCAGTCCGACAGCTTGGGCCGCTGCTGCTCGACCCCAGCCTGGCCGTGCGGGAGACGGCGGCCGGCGCGCTGCGGTGAGTGGAGCGGGCGGGGCGGGGAGGGCGGGTGTGCTCTTGGGGGGTGGGCGAGAGCGGCCTTCACCCCCCCCCCAAGGTGAGGGGACGGATTGTAGGGATCCTCAGGTGGGGGAAGGGGTGTGGACCAGATGAGGCGGGGATTGTGGGGAGCCTGGGGGGGAGGGAATCTTCAGCCGCCTGGGATGAGCCAGGTGCGCGTGGGGGTCGGGATTCCTCACCTGAGCCAGGTGAAAGCAGGGAGGTTTTAGGGATCCTCAGCCCCCTTGAGAGGGAGATGAGCTAGTGATCCAGAGGATTGTGGAGACCCTCCAAGTCCCTAGGGGTGGGGCGTGGTCTCCTTGGTTTCCTTCTAGGCTTCAGCTCCAGTGCTTCATCCACCCACCCACCCCCTTTCTCCAGCGGCTAGTGCCTTCCCCACTAAGGTTACCTTGTATTTGATTTGTATATGCCTGGTATATGCCTACTTTTGTACTTGTTATCTCGGTGTAAATTAGGAGGCTGCTAGATGGTGTAATAGATAAAGTGGTGGACTTTGAGTTTAAGTGCTACCTCAGACAGTAGCAGTGTGATCGTGGGCTAGTAATTTAATCTCTCAGCTTCAGATTTCTCATCTGCAAAATGGAATTAATGGCATCTATCTCACATGGTTATTCAGAGGACCAAATGATACAACATGTAAAGTGCTTTTGCAAGCTACATAAATGCTAGCTGTTATCTTCCTCATTAGAATGTGAGGTTTTTGTAGGTAGGAACTGTTTCCTCTCTTGTATACCTACAGCTTTGCACAGCACCTGATGCATAATAGGCACTTAATAAATGATGCTGTTGTTGCCTCCAGATTGTTTTTAGCGTCAAAATCTTTTCCTCCTTTCTTATGCCAGAGAATCCAGAATGATGGAAGCAAGGGAACTGATTTTGTAGCTAATTTTTTGTTCTTACATGTGATTTCATCCCTGCATGGAACTTGTGGTATGCAATTACTCCTAAAACAGATTGTTAGTAAGGTCGTAGGAGCTGGAAAGGGATTTCAATGGTCACCTAGTTCTGTCCCTTACTTTTATAGATGAGGAAACTGAGGTACAGAGAGGCTAAGTGACTTGCCCAGCATGACACAGGTAATGAACCGCAGAGCAGGGATTTTGAACTCAAGTTCTCCATCTCAGAATCCAAAGGCCTTACTTACCATTGTACATACTGTTGCTGTCTTCTGTGACTTACAGTCTTTTAAAATTACCTGTGGCACTGAGAAGTTAAGTAATTTTTCTCAAGGCTAGAAACATGGGTGAGAGGAGTGACTTGAACCCAGGTTTTCCAGACTCTAAGGATGGCCCTTTATCCACTACACTATGGTGAGATAATATTAGAATTTTAGGGTTGAAAAAAATCTGAGGACACCTAGGCCCTGAAACATAACTTACTCGACAGATGGTCATCCAGCTTGCTTCCTAAACCCTCCTCTCAAAATATAACTTAAAAATTTAATTTTTTTTTTCAGTTAACCCTATTTTCTCCATTCCCCCCACCACCACTGGAAAAGAAAGAAGAAAAAAAAATAAGACTCTTGTAATAAAATATACATAGTCAAGCAAAATATTCCTGCATTAACCATATCCAAAAAATATCTCATTCTGCATCCTGAGTCTATCACCTCTGTTAGGTGGTGGGTAACATGCTTCATCATCAGTACTTAAATCTTTCAAAGTTGTTTGTCTTCACATTGTTATTGTTATCATGTAAATTGTTATCCTGGTTCTGCTCATTTTGTTCATATGAATCTTCCCAGGTTTCTCTGAAATCATCCCCTTCATCATTTCTTCTAGCACAGTAGTATTCCATCATTTATATAATTTGTTCAGCAGTTCTTCAATTGATGGACATTCCCTCAGTTTCTAATTCTTTGCCACTACAAAAATGTGCTATAAATATTTTTCTCTAGAGGAGCCCTTTTCCTTTGATCATGGTATAGCTAGCTGGGTCAGAGGTATGCATAGTTTAGTAATTTTGGGAGCATAGTTGTAAATTGCTTTCCAGAATAGATGGACCAGTTCACAGCTCCATCAGCAGTACATTAATGTGCCTGTTTTCCCACAATCCCTTCACGACAGTTGTCATTTTCTATTTATGTCAACTTTGCTGTCTGAGTGTGAGGTGGAATTTCAGAATTGCTTTAATTTTCATTTCTTTAATTATTGGTGGTTTATAGCATTTTTCATAGAGTTTTTGATAGCTTGAATTACTTAGAAAACTGTCTATTCTAGCTCTTTGTGGTGGCAAAGAATTGGAAATTGAGGGGATGTTCATCACTTGGGGAGTGACTAAACAAGTTGTGGAATATGATTTTGATGGAATACTGCTGTGCTATAAGAAATGACAAGCAGGCAGATTTCAGAAAAACCTGAAAAGATTTACATGCACTGATGCAAAGTGAACTGAGCAGAACCAGTAGAACATTGTGCACAATATTAGCAACATTGTGCAGTGATCAGCTATGATTGACTTAGCTCTTCTCAGCAATACAAAGATTCTCAGCAAGACAAGTTCAAAAGACTCATGATGGAAAATGCTATTCACATTCAGAGAAGAACTGATGGAGTCTGCAGGTCAAACTATATTATTGCTTTATTTTTTTGTGTGTTTTTTCTTTTTGTTCTGTTTCTTCTTTCACAACATGATTAATATGGAAATATGTCTTACATTATTGCACATATATAACCTGTATCAAATTGCTTACCATCTTAGGGGACAAGTGAGAGGAGGGAAAAGGTTTGGAACTCAAAATTTTACATAAAAAATGAATGTTGAAATTGTCTTTACATGTAATTGGAAAAAAACATAAAATACTGTTTGAAAAAAGAAAACTGCCTATTCATATCCTTTGATCAGATAGGGATGGATTTTATTCAGTTCCCTATATATCTTGGAAATGAGACCCTTATCAGAGAAACTTGCTACAAAGACTTTTTTCCCCAGTTAATTCTAATTTTAGCTATATTGGTTTAGTTTGTGCAAACTCTTTTAAATTTCATGTAATCAAAATTGTTCATTTTATCTTCTGTGGTCCTATCTAACCCTTGTTTGGTCATGAACTATTCCTCTATTCTTAAGTATGAAAATTAATTCTTTGTTCCTCTAATTTGTTTAGAATATCACCCTTTATGTCTAGATCACAGATCCATTTGGAGCTTATCTTGGTACAGGGTGTGAGATAATTGTTCTATACCTACTTTTTGCTATACAACTTTCTTTTACCAGTGTTTAACTCAGTTTCTACCCAGACAGCACCTTACGCTTTTGAACAATCCTAATTATAAAGATCTTCCTTATGTTAAGTTGAATTATATGACCTGATAACATTCCCTCTTTCTCCCAGTTCTGTTTTCCAGGACCAAGCAAAGTTATGTAATTCTTTCATATAATTTTTCCATTCTTTTAAAAATAGTTTGCTTGTCTTCCTATTTTCCCTTCAAATCTTTCCTTCTCCAACATGCCTTCTCTTAAACGTTTTTTTTGGGGGGGGGGCATAGTTTCCAATCCCTTCACCATCCTAGTCCTATGTTCCAGTCCCTTCACCATCCTAGTCCTGGTTCTGTGTTCTCTTTAGCTTGTCTTTGTCCCACCTACAATGTGGCTTAAAAAATAGATTAAGAACCATTTAAAATATTTCAGGTGTAGGCTAACAACATTATGTAACACTTGATCCAAGAATGGAATATGATAATTTTAACTCCTTGTTTAGAAATCTCAGTGCTTGTGGAGGTTTTGAAGTTTGTGATGACATGGTTACTAAGGACATCATGACACCACTTGTTGCACTCTTAAAGGAGGTACGTATTTTTAAAAATATAGGCTGATGGTAGTGGATGCAGTCTACAATTGTAACCTTTTTGAAAATATAAACTTAAGTAGTTTTATCTTTGTGAAGATGAGAAGTTTATTCAGTATTTAAAACAGATTCTTGGTTCTCCTGTAGAGTGTCTGTGGGACTTTTGGAACTTTTCTAGTGAAGTAATATTCATTATCCTACTTCTCCTTTCATACCATTTCTTAATATTCCCTAATTTTCTCTTTATGAGAAAGCTGTGATGATTCATACAAAAAAAATTAGAATTTTTTGTTCTTCAGAACTTGTACTGAATTGCCCCTGAAAAGATAAAATTTTTAGTTCCTTAAAAGACTGTTTTCCTCAATGATTTATTATCCTGACATAAAACCTTTATGTAACTGTTGTCTTAGAAAAATTGATTCTCATAGTTACCTGGAGAAAGTAAAATTCTTTATTTTCATAACAGTTCTCTGAATTTATATGACTGATCTAACTGCATCTCGACAATTCGGTTGTCACCTAGTTTTCTTGTTTTAGTCATCTTTTGACTTACCTCTGAGGTGCTGCTGTTTTTTATATCATTTCATGATTTATATTTAAGAACATAAATTTTGATAATACATGCTGTTTATATTCCCTTTTTAAGAGTACATTGTGTTATCGTGAAATATTTTTGTCATCTTTGCTATAGGTCAGGATTTTTTTTTTGGTAATTCTAAATTTTCTTTGAAATTAAAAATGTTTTATATCGTTATTTTATTGTGACTTATATTTTATTTTCATTTGTTTATTCTAAAAAGGGAAATAGGTTTGTGGTGGAATTGACACAAGATAATTTGGCATGTTAACCACCCTTAACACTGTATTTTTGATCCCTTTCTGTTTTTTACACTAGCTTTTTTATTCATATTTTTATGAAACAAGGAACTGATTTTGACATTTGGTTGCAGTGTAGCTTTGGATTAGATGCCAGTGAAGTCTCTTTGAAGAAAAACAAAGAGCTGAATAAAAATTACATTGAAGACATAGCTAATGAGGCTGTGAACGTGCTATGGAATATATGGTAAGAGTATTCTATCCTTTTACAGTAGATCCTTCCTACAATTACCTGGTACTCTTTTTTATTCTTTTGGGAAACTCTCCCCCTTGTGGAATTTACAGTGGTTTTGTGCGTGCGTGCGTGCGTGCGTGTGTGTGCGCGCGCGCGCGCGCGCGCGCCAGCTCCTGATCTCTTTGTTCATATCAGCTACTTCTTTCATTTCCACTTCCCTGCCTCTCTTCCCCTGGAGCTGGCTACTGCCATTGCCAGGAGAATGAATACATCGCGCAATGAAACTTGACCCTCATTTTGCTTTTTAACCCCAATCCCCCCAGCTTGTTACCTCATAGCCCTGCTCCTTACATTTTTTGTATAGCTATAACTTCTAGGAATTTTTCCACTTATATTGACCATGAAGTGTTCTAGTCGGTCCTAGTTCTCTCCTGAAGGCCAAGCAAAATGTAATATAGAATCCCTTTTCCTCATGACATCCCTTCAGACATTTGAAGACAACAGTAATGCCCCTGCCCCAGGTCTTTTGCATACTGACATTTCATGTCTGACTTGTCAGTCGTGGTAAAATATAGTTGTATCAGTTTGGCAACTAGAGGAGGGGAGGAAACACAAACTACTCCCAGTGCATTATTCTGGCAGCAGCATTTGGCAGTTTGACATAAGAAAGAAGCTGATTGTGGATATAGAAATCTATCTTACCCTACAGGAAAGTGGATGGGGAAGGGGATAAGATAAATGGGAGGAGGTGTGATAGAAAAGAGGGCAGATGGGGGAGAGGGTAGTCTGAAGCAAAACACTTTTGAGAAGGGACAGGGTGAAAGGAGATAGAGAATAGAATAAACAGGGAAATAAGATGGAGGGAATTCAGTTAGCAGTAGCAACTAAAAAAGTTTTGAGGCAAGTTTCTCTGATAAAGGCTTTATTTCTCAAACATATAGAGAACGAAGGCAAATTTATAAAAGAACCATTTCCCAATTGAGAAATGATCAAAAGATCGGAACAGTTTTCAGATGAAGTAATCAAAGCTGTCTATAGCTGTATTTAAAAAATGCTCTCACGATTGGAGAAATGCAAATTAAAACAATTTTGAGGTACTACCTCATACCTATTAGATTGGCTAATAGGACAGAAAAGGAAAATGACAGATGTTGGAGGGGATGTGGGTAAAATGAGACATTAATGCATTGTTGGTGGAGTTGTGACTTGAACCATTCTGGAGAGCAATTTGGAACTATGCCTAAAGGGCTATATAACCATGCATACCCTTTGACCTAGCAATACCAGTATTAGGTCTGTATCCCAGAAGAGATAAAAAAGCAAAAAGGAAAAGGACCTATATGTACAAAAATATTTATAGCAGCTCTTTTCTGGGCAAAGAATTGGAAATTGAGGGGATACCCATCAATTAGGGAATGGCTGAACAAATTATGGTATGTAATTATGATGGAATACTATTGTGCTATAAGAAATGATGAGCAGAATGCCTTCAGAAAAACCTGGATTTACAGGAGCCGATGCAAAGTGAAATGTACTGCGTACAAAATAGCAATATTGTAAGATGATAATCTGTGAATGACTTAGCTATTCTCAGCAGTACAATGATCCAAGACAACTCTGAAGGACTTATGATGAAAAACTTTATTCATCCCCAAAGAAAGAACTGATGGCATCTGAATACAGATTGAAGCATGTTTTTATTTTACTTTCTTTATTCTTCTTGATTTTTTTTTTATAATGCGTTTTCTTTCACAGACTAATATGGAAATTTTTTACATGACTATACATGTATGACCTGTATTGAATTGCTTGCCTTAATGGGGGATGGGGAGGGAGGAAGGGAGAGAATTTGGAACTCGAGTTTTTAAAATGAATGTTAAGAATTGTTTTTACATGTAACTGGGGAAAAATTAAAAATTTTTTAAATTTTTAAATCAAGAAACTGATTGGTAGCAGGAAGAAGAGACTAAGTAGATTCTCAGAGTTGCTACTCCACTGTCCACCATTCTTAGTAAACAGAAAAGCATGTGTTTGATCTTCCAGTCCATCCCAGTGGGAGTGCAGCCAGTAGAAATGGTAATGGACACACTACTGGGAATATGCAATAAATTTGTTTTTTCCCTGCCTCGTTTTTACTGCTCCACCTTCTTTTCATTCATACCTTCTGACCCTGAGGAGTAATAATTTTTTTCTGTTGTAAAGACGAAAAGTTTCTGGAAAGCTGCCCATAAATTAAAAACCGTTATTAACAAGCCATATTTCCCCATTGGTTCATTATTAAAGTGGTAAATGCATTTATTACCAGGCGGAAATAATGGAGGAAGCTAGGTAGAAAAGAACGATATCTGAGGGTGGGAACTGAATTCAGTTGTTCCATTGCCTGGTCTTGCAGACCTTACTCCCTTCGTATTAAGAAAGGATTTTAGATTTAACAAACTGATAAAAATGAATAATAAAATTAACACCTCTGGAAGGTAGCAAAAAATCATTGGAAACAATTTGTTAATGCTATTCTGTGCTACTGTATTTGTATCCCTCTCAGTACCTAGCAGCTAATTATGACTTGAAGGTGGCCCTTAGCTCTCAAAGTTTGTGGCAATAAAAAGCAAGCTCTGGAAGTTTGTATCGTGTTGTAATGGGTGTCATGTAAGGACTAACCTAGCTAAGTGCATACAGAGTAACAGCTTATCACCAAAAAGTTGACTCGTTGATGATTTTTTTGGTTATACTAACTTATGATAGCTATGTCCTAGAGTATAAAGAAGTTACTATTTGTATCTATCCATGGAATATACTGATGAATTTAGTGGATCTTTTGAAAATATGAAGTAAGATTCACTTGAAAGTGTATTATGCTAACTTTTGCCACTTTCCATCAATTTTACCTCCACATTATCACTTATTTGTCTGCTACCCAACCACTCTCATTCAGGTCCTTCTCATCCTTCTCATCTCTCACCTAGATTATTATGATAGCCCAATTTATTTCCCTACTTTTTAGTGTTTGCCTTTTCTAGTGTATCCTCCACTGTTGCCAAAATAATTTTCCTAAACCATAGGTCTAACGTATCATTCCCCTGTTCAGACACAGTTAATGGCTTCTAAAATAAAATATAAAACTTCCCAGCCTGGCATTTCAGGCCCTCTCTTTATTCCATTCTGCATTATTCCATCTACTTCCCTTCACTGTATATTCTAGCCACACTGGACTACTAAATGTTCCTCTTAACTCAACGTATCATCTCCTGCCTCAGTTCAGTCAACCCAGGAATTTCTCCCTCATGCATGGAATATAGTTTTTCCACAATCTACCTCAAAATCCTCATATTGTTTCAATGTTCAACTAGGGTGCCATAGACTATGAAGGTTTCCCTGATTTCTATGGTTAGTATATTCTTTTCCCCTGTTAAGTAACTTTGTATGTACTTATTTGTGTATATGTTGTAACTTTGCAGTATATGTCAGTTTGAAAGCCTGAAGCCTGAATTGTCTTTGAACCTGCAGCACCTAGCACAATAATTTGTACATAATAAACACTTGTTTATATTTTTATAAAATTGAAATTTTAAAAATATTTCAGTAGATCTGCGGTTTCATTAGCATTGCTACTCCTTTTGACAGAGATTGTAATCCTTCCTCACGTTACTGGATATTTTCATAAGTTTCTGTGGACCAAAATTTGCCAGCCTTCTGGTGAGAAGCCAGGAGGCTTTGAACTTGGCTCATCCTTAGATGCCCAAGTATACAGTACTACCAAAGGCCAAGCCCTTGTCACAGTAAGATATAGCCATAGGAATTCAGTGGAAGCCTCCGAGTAACAGCAGAATTCCCAACTCTAGCATTTCTGTTGAAGAACATGTTGGCTTTCTTTGTGTGTACGTGCACTTACGTAAAAAGATAATAGGATATTTCTATGATGTAGACATCGATACAGTATCAATGCAACTGTCTCTATATAATGGTTGGGTATTTGGATGGAGTAGCTATGTTTTATTAATGAAAATTTTGGCCTTCTTTGCTAGGGATAGTAACTTTAAACCATATTTTTAAAGTCTCTGTTTCAGACCATAAATTCTACCAGTTTTAAACTATAATTGAACTTGTGTACATTGTTCAAAGTTATTCCTATTTACCTTTTTTCACTTTTTAATTTTCCTGTAATAAATCCAGATGGTCATTTTAGTATTTTTAACTTAATACCTAAACAGTCAGTTTATTTGAAGTTTGGCAAATATCATGGTTTTATTCACTGAAATTTGTTAGTTCATGGGATTATATATGTTTGGTTTTTTTTTTTTTCATGTTAAAATGTGAATAGTAAAACTTTTTTTCCCCCCTTCAATTTAGTGAATGCAGTAGTAGAGCAGTATCTATATTCAACAAAGAAGGGTGCTTGGAGATTGTATTAAAGTATTTAAGTAGGTTTTCCACCAATGTTGACCTGGCTATTTCAGTAGGTAAGTGAAGAAAAAGTGATGGTTTATTAAGTATTTACAGTATGGTCTGGGGGGAAAAAAAGTTTTCATAGTTACATGTTTATTATATTCTTTAATGTATAAAAGTGATAGTTTTTAGTTTGTTCCTATTATTGTATTTACTTAAATAAACCACCACCACTGTCACTTTAAATAGCAGCTGTAGAATCATTTGAACATTTGAGTCCTTGTTTTCTACCATCCTCAGCTATACTCACTAATCTCTGATATTCATATCCCTCGATTAAGCAGAGTTACACAGAGATCACTGAAAAAGCTAACTAAATTTTTGTTTTTTCCTCTTCCAACTTAGAAGAGGTGAGAGAAAGAAAGATCTGGGGGCGAGAAGAGTCAGAAATACACTGGTTGAGAATAGAATGAGTATGTACGGATCAATTTTTCCCTTTTACCATAAAGAGTGGTAAGCATTAAGGGCAGGTAGGTGGTGCAGGGGATAGAGCACCGGCCCTGAAGTCAGAAGGACCTGAGTTCAAATCCGGCCTCAGAACAAACATTTGACACATACTAGCTGTGTGACCTTGGGCAAGTCACTTAACCCCAATTGCCTTACCAAAAAAAAGAGTGGTAAGCATTTAGCGCTCTTTGATTTAACTGTTTGTTTCCCCTGACAAGGACAAGGCACATTCCATTATTTGGCAACAATGAATGCTCTTTTATAGGGGGAAAAGAAAATTGTGAAACAAATCATACTGGGAAAAATTATGAATTTTCCTTAAAATGGAGAAGATATAGAAGTGTAAAGGGAGAAATAATGTTGGTGAGGGTGTTTTTAATTGAAAATTTTTTTTAATTTGCATTGATATCTTCTGTTTTTACATCACCACATTTCTTCACTTTCCGGAAAGTCATTTGAGAATGTTTTTAAAATAAGGGAAAGTTATACTAGCAGTTGTTAGGTTTGAAAAGAAAACAACATAACAACAATAACAACAACATAATAGCTAATTTTTAAAAAATGAATTTGAGGAACTTTTAATAAAAGTTGTCAGCCTTATAAAACAAAATCTCCAAGACTTTCACGTCTTTGATTTCGTCATTTGTTGACAGAATGAACAATTACAACATCTCTTTATTTCTTTCTTCCTCCTGAAATCCTTTGAGGCATTCCGCATGCTTTAGTGTGGTGTTTGATAAAAGTGTTGGACTTGGAGTTAGGAACACCTGGATTTGAGTCCTGCCTCTGACACTTAGTTCACTCTCTGATCAAGGGCCAGTCACTTAATCTCTCCATTCCTATTTCCTTATCTGTAAAAAGAGGATAATAATACTTTTAGTGTACTTAAACCTTGTAGTGTTCTTATGAGATTTAAATGATATAATGAAAATAAAACAGAAGACCTTAATGTGCTATATAAGGTCACTTGTTTTTAATTACTTTAATTTTGCTGTTCAGTGGATTGTATATTTACTTAGTCTTACAGCTTTTATTTTGAAAAAATAAGGCTAATAAAAAACTAGTTAAGAAATCTTACTGGCTATATCCTCTATTTTAATATAACGTTCCTTACGTTGTCTTTTTAGAATATGGTATGATTCTCCTGGCCTGGAGGTTGGGACTCTTAGCCCTTCACATAGGTGGATTTAACTAAATTCTGAAGGAGAAAAAAAATTCTTGCAAATCTCAGAACTTATCTTGGGAAGCAGAGTAGATTAAAGCCAGGTCACATAAAAATTTATCTTTCCTTATTGATCTGGGCAGGCTTTTTTTTTTTTTAATTTTTAAGTGGATAGATTTAGGTTAGTATTTTCAAGAATGAAATGTAAGTCAAATTTCCCTTTTGTACTTTTGGATTCTGTTCTGTTGGATCGAAATGGCCTTAAAGGCCTTAAAGGCTGAGCAGTCCAGAAATACACCACCTCTTTAGTGAATTAGTGTTATCCAAGTGATAGAGTGTAGTCTGAGTCCTTTCTTCAGGGACAGGCTGGACTTAAAGCACTAAATGGATTATAATGATTTCACTATATTAAAATCTCAGCCATTTGTAAATGTGATCATATTTTTTCATATGACTATAGACTGTCATCATAGGGCTATTTTAAATGAAGTAGTTCATTCTAGCTTTAATAAAGTCATACTCAAATTCAGAAACCTTAGAAATCTAGTACCTTTTTTCTTAAGCTATTTTGTAGCTAGAGTTGTACCATAAAAACAGATATCCAAGCTAAACATATGATTAGAGAAAATAAAAGATGTTGGGTTTTTTTTTAAGTTTTCCAGTTATTATATATTTAATTTGTTTTCATTTGTTTGAGTTGTTCACTTTTTGTCTCCACAGCATTTTGTTTGCAAGCAGTGACAGAGGATAACCCAGAGCTCTTAAAATCTTTTAATGCTCCGGCTCTACAGGTGCTAGAATCGGCAATGTTCTCACCTATCTCTTCTATGGAATACACTCTTCTGAAAACATTAGTGGCAGGTATAATTTTAGTATAAGGGGAATGGTATGTGGTTTGTTTTGGGTTTGTTTGGTTTTCTGGAGGCAGTTTGGGTTAAGTGACTTGCTCAGGGTCACAGAGCTAGTAAGTGTCTGAGGTTGGATTTGAACTCGGGTCCTCTTGACTGCACTGCTGGTGCTTTATCCATTATGCCACCTGGCTCCCCCAGAATGGTAGATGTTTTTAATAATTTCCTGTGAGCATATGGAACTTTTCGCTAGTTCATAGCATTATTAAATAATTAAAATGCTGTAGTGAGAAGCAAAAGTTGGATTGACTTATTATATTTCAGAAAATCTTGATCTTTGTCTAGAGGATTTAAGTTTATGTATTTCTCCTCTAAGGAGAAGCATGTTTATTTAATATTTGTTATAAGTTGGATGAACTCCCCATTATTTGTTTTGTTGTTGTTTTGTTTTGTATTTTAAGGCAATTGGGGTTAAGTGACTTGCCCAGGGTCACACAGCTAGTAAGTGTCAAGTGTTTGATCTGAGGCTGGATTTGAACTCAAGTACTCCTGACTTCAGGGATGGTGCTCTATCCACTCTGCCACCTAGCTGCCCCCCCCCCATTATTTGTTTAAAGAAATTGTTTTTGTGGATTTTCTATTCTTAATTATCAACTAATGAAAGTAAAATTTGATTTTTAAAAATCAAAGCTGTATGACCAATAGTTTTATTTCAGGCCCTTCTCTTTTTTTCCCCACACACCCTAACTGTATCACTGTATAGAAAGCTGGCAAAGGCTTATTTTTTTAAAAAAAATTTGTTGATATCGTTTCTCTTTTCATCACTTTAATTTCTGAATAATTCCCTCTTTTGTCTCCCAGGTCTTATCTTTTCTTAGTAAATGCATTTTATAATTCCACATAGATTCCGAATTGCATTTAGATGAGCCAAATGCCTGTTTATTTTGAAAGGTGCTTTCATTTTCATAGTTGCCTTTTTTTTTTAAATATTACTCTACCTTATCTCTTTGTTTAGCTTTCTTTGCTTATCAAAATGTGCAAAATGATGGAAGCATGCTTTCAGAACAACTGTATACCAGAAGATAGATTTTGGAAATTTTGGAATTTTAATACATTCTGTTCCACTCTTGGAATATAAGATGTTGCTGAATAGGGCAGCTCATGTTAAGATGAAAAAGAAAGCCTAACAGTTTGTCTGGTTTAAAAAGAAATTTGATTAGTGTTTTCTGGTATTCTTATCTAATAAATGTAAGCATATTGAGAAAGGATTGTGTTCTATTGAGAGAAGAAAAACCTTGTGATAAAGGAAGCTGCCACTGATTTGAAGTATATTGATATTTAATGTAAGCTTAACTAGGGTAATGAGACTGAGTGCTGAAATTACACCTGACCTTAAAGTACCCAGTGTCTTGTAGAAGTACCTACTATGTGTTAGGCACTGGTGATACACAGATGAAAATGAAGTAGTCCCTCCCCTTAAGGAGTTTCTATTCTATCAGGGTGGAAAATAGATAACCATCTAAGCTTATATAAAATAAACAGAAAATAGTTTGGGAGGAACCAAGGAAAGCCTCACATAGGTGATGTTGCACTTGAGCTATACCCTGAAGGAAACGAGGGATTCTAAGAGACAGGTGAAGAGAGGAATTTGTTCTAGGCATGGGTTCCTCACTGTGCAAAGGCAGACAGATGATGGAATGTCCTGTGTGAGAAATAGCAAGAAAGCCAGTTGTGTTACACCCTTAGAGTGTATAAGTGGATAATGTGTAAAAAAGCTGGAAGCCAGATTGTGAAGGGCTTTAGATGCCAACCAGAGGGGTTTTGTTTGATATTAGCAGTAATCTAAGCTAGTGGAATTTATTGAGCCAGGGAGTGACATGATGATCTATTGTTCTCTTACTTGTATTTTTTTTTCTTCTTAGGGACTGTGTGGAATCTAAAGGATATTCTTCCATCCAAGAGTCAAGCAGATACCATAAATGCACTCCTGAAGATTTTCTCTGATGTTTTAGAAATGGATGTTGGGGAGGTGGTTATTCAGATGAAGGAAGCTGAAACTCAAAGGTTAAATGCCGCTCCGGAGACTGAGACTGAGGAGACAGATGAAATGAATGGTGATACTTTGAATGAAGATGATGAAATGGAAGAAATTCCCCACAAAAGAAAAGTCAGAAGGAAAACTTTCATTTCAGATCTACTTCCAGTAAGTAAAGTGTGCCAGCTAAAACTAAGTAATCCGTCCCTTTCCTTTACAGATTTTCCAGTGAAATTGACTGATAAACTCAATCCTCTATCTCTCCTGTTTCCATGACAGGATTAGAGCTGTGTTCCTACCCCGCACCCTACCCCTCATCTCCCCTCCAAAATAATCCCATAAGGTGTGGATTAGAAAACATTTGGTGGGATAATGTTGTGATCATTACCAGGCCTTAGTAGTGCTTGATATTGTACTTGAAATGCTTACCTAACATTGATTGAGTTCTGCAGTACTTTTCTCCCTGATAATTTATGTTAGATCACTCAGTGGGTGAGCCCTGAAGACCTGAATTCAAATATGGCCTCAGATGCTTACTTAGCTTGTTTGTTTCAATTTCCTTTTCTGTAAAATGGGGGTAATAATAGTACCTACTTCCCAGGATTGTTGTGGGGATCAAAAAAGGCAACAACTGTAAAGTGCTTAGCATAGTGCCTCACACATAGTAAGTGCTATATAAATGTTAGCTATTATGGTTATTGTTACAACATGCATTGTCTAATTCCATTGAATGGTTCTTCATCCGTTATTTCCTTCTGGATTTTATTATTGCTACATGGAAATTACCTATGTTCCAGGATCAAGATTACTCATTACATCTAATCAAAAATTCTCATACCTTTTAGTGTTTTGTTTACATTATTATAAACATGGAGTACATTATTCTCCTTACTTTACTCTTCATCATTTCGTATAGAATTTGCCATATTTCTGTGAATTGGTCATGTTCAGTATGTCTATTGTACATTACATTCATATGCCACAATTTGTTCTACCATTCTCCAATCAATGGCCAACCACTTTATTTCTAATTTTTGCTACCATAAAAGCAGTATAGTTCTCAGTGACTTAGAATGGAAGCTGGAATGATGGAAGCCACATATTTGGAAACTTGCCTGACTGAGCCTATCAACAGAATTGTTATCAGAGATATTCTTCTGTTGGTATCCCTGAGCCTTAGGGTCCTAGAGGACCTTGTCCTCAGGACAAGAGGTTGGACTCCATCTTGAACATAGTCGCCTGTGCATGCTGCTCTGAGGCTCAAATGTGCTTTTCTATAATAAGGTGTTTTGTACACCTTAAAATGACATATAAAGATCAGTTATTTCTGGTTAACATGCCACCAAAGTAATCTTATACTACCTTAAAAATATTTGTCATATGTGGCAATCTGTGAGGTGTTGTATTTCAACCTAAAAATCTGATATGCTTCAAGTTTTATTAAACAGATTAATACCTTCATCTTAAAAATCAGTTCTGTAATTTAATTTCTTTAGATGCCATTTACTTGAAATTAGGGTCTCCAGTATTACTCCTTTGCTTTATGTTCCTAAATTCTTAAAGCAATACATCCATTATACTTTAAGAAAAGATCATTTTATCTTGAGCACATCTTGCTTTCAGGTTTTCTAAGCACATTGGTTGATTAAAATTCTTTGTTAATATACCATCTTATGCTTTTACTTAGTAATTTATAGAGGGATCTTTTTTTTATTTTTTTGAGGAATCTTTTTTAACTAAAACAGTTACCTACTCTAACTTAAGAAAGATATAACCCTTTATGTACATATGGAGCAGCTCAGCTTAAGTTATTACATTTTCTTCATAGTGCTCTGCATCTTAGAGTGGGAATCAAGAAAGAGTCTAGAGCAGGAGAGAAACTTAGGGAAAATGAACCAATCAGTCTGGCACATTTTGTGAATCTGTTTGGAGGAGTTGGGGGAGGGGAGAGTAGGAAAACTCACTGTCTTTCCTTCTACTCTGCCATTTTGACTGTACCCTGTTCTGTAATTTTTTGAACAGTATTAGCGACAAAATATAGCACCTCTGTTCTTTGAAAATATGGTTGATATATCAATTATTAATTCTGTCTTGAATGGAAACCAAAAAATTTTTGAGTTAACTCCTAATCACCTTTGCAGAATAGCTATAATTTTTTCACAATGTTGTATAGAGTAAAAAAAGAAATCTAACTTTAGAATGCATTTTGTTTTAACTTACATTTGCATTCTAGTTTGTATGAAAATACTTAAAACAAAATATGCCAGACTGAATCCTGATCAGGAAATTCAGGGAAAAAATCCATGAGTCATCTGTCCAGCCCAGGTTGGCATAGAGGAAACAGGGAGGTGTGTAGATTCTAAGGATAGAGTATATCTAGTAGGATTGGCACAGACCATTTCAGAATAGGAAAAAGCTGTGTGTTGTGGCAAGAAGAGGTCCCAGGTCCAGCATAGAAAGACCTAAACTTATATAAGTGCTATCTGGCAGTTCTGTTGTTTACTACTCATGCCTAAGGGTGGTATTCCAGGAAGAGGAGAGGATAGTCTTTAGGCTGTGTACTGAGCAATAAGAATATGGCTTAGACCCGAGGAGCTAAGTAGAGTCTCATTTCTAGGCTCCAGCCCACTCTGTAGCCTGCAGCAGGATCACCATGTTATACCTATACTCAGTAAACTCCAGTGACTTCCTATCATCTCCATGATCAGATAGAACATCCTCTGGTGTTTAAAACTCTTCATAATACCTCCCCCCAACACACACACATACACATACCTATCATTATTTTTTAAGTTTCTCAGTAAGATATAATATACAATACTTTCCCCCAATTACATATTAAAACAATTTTTAAATTTTTTTAGTTTTTAATTGGAGTAAGTTTTGATTCCAAATTATATTCTCCTCTCCCCCCCCCCAGATTGTAAGCACTTATATTTAGGTTATACATGTACAATCATGTAAAACCTTTCCATGTTAGTCATTTTGTACAAAAAGACTCGAGTTTGAAAAAAAAGAATGAAAGTGAAAAATAGCATGCTTCTGTCTGTATTCAGACAGTATTAGTTCTTTTTCTGGAGGTAGATAGTATGCTTTATCATTAGTTCTTTGGGATTGTCTTCAATCATATTGCTGAGAATAGCTAAGTCATTCATAAGTTAATCAACATTGCTGTCGATGTGTACAGTGTTTTCCTGGTTCTGCTCATTCGTGTAAGTTGTTCCAGGTTTTTCCTGAAATCATCCTCTTTGTCATTTCTTATAGCCCACATACCTGTCTTCTTACACCCTTACAACCTCCCCTGCATCAAACTTCCTGAAAATCAGAATAAACCAAATAGAAGCTAATGACTCTATTAGACAGCAAAAAATATTAAAACAAAGCCAAAAGACTGAAGAAAAAAAAAAAACAGAAGAAATTGCAAGGTATGCAAAAACAACTGACCTAGAAAATGGATTGAGGAGAGATAATTTAGGAATCATTGGACTACCTAAAAGCCAGAACAAAAAAAATACTAATAAAACAGCCTAGACATCATATTTCAAGAAGTCATGAAAGAAAATTGTCCATATCTCTTAGAACCAAAAGGCAAAGTGAAATAGAATCCACTGGTCACCTCCTGGAAAAAACAGGTAAATGAAAATTCTCAAGAATATTATAGTCAAAATCTAGAGCTTCCAAGTAAAATAGGAAATACTATGAGCAACCAGAAAGAATTCAAGTACCTAGGAGCCAGCCACAATCAGGATCATGCAAGATTTAGCAGCCATCCCTATTAAAGCAGAGGTATTGGAATGCTATATTCCAGAAAGTAAAAGTGTGGTCATACAACTAAGAATAATTTACTTGGCAAAACTGAATATGATCCTACTGGGGAATAAATGGATCTTTAATAAAATAGAGGACTTCTAAGCATTCCTGATGAAAAGACCAGAGCTGCATAAAACTTTTTTATGTCAAATATTGGAGTCATGGGAAGGTAAACATGAGTGAGCAATCATAAGAGATGAAACAAAAATAAACTTTACATTCTGATATGAGGAAATGAAAAATTCATCTTCTTTAAACCTTATTTTCAGGGATCATTGAGGGACCTTAATGAGACAGGGCCTGAGAGGAGTTTTGTTAGGTCTTGATGATTTTAAAAGAAAAATGGAAGAAGAGTACACTACGGGAGAAAAGGAGAGGAAGGTTAGGGAAATTTTTCTCATATAATCAGGGTACCCAAGTAGAAGTCTGTACAAAGAGGAATGGCTGAGGAGAGAGACTGACACCTGGACCTTATTCTCATCTGAGTTGGTAAATGGAGGGAAGAATGCAGTTGGCTACAAAAATACATTGCACTCAACAGAGAAATAGAAGAGGAAAGGAGAAGGGAGATTTCGAATTTGAGTAGGTAACAGGAAGGATTAGTCCTAAGCAAAACAAATCATAAGGCTATACAAAAGTATTTGTAGTTCTTTTCGAGGTAGCAAAGAATCAGAAACTGAAGGGGTGCTCATCAACTGGGAGAATGGCTGAACAAGTTATGGCATATAAATTTGCTGGAATACTATCGTACTGTAAGAAATAAAGAAGATGATTTGAGAGAAGCCTGGGAAAAATTATATGAACTGATGCAAAGTGAGATGAGCAGAACCAGAACATTTTATACACTGACAGCATTATTATGAAATCAAACAACTTTGAAAGACTTAGAAACTCTGATCGTCATGCTAGCCTACCATGATTCCAGAGAACTCAAGAGTGCAGAATGAGACATCTCTTTTTTTGGACATAGCCTAGGTGGGAATTTGTTCTGCTCTTCTGTACATATTTGTAATTGGAGTTTTGTGTTTCTCTATTGGGAGTGGATGAGTAGGAGAGAGAGAAGGCAGAATTTTACTGATTGGAAAAAAAAAATTTAAGTTACAAATTTTATTCTTTAGGGAAATTTTCTTAGTCATAAGAAAGTCATAATTTAAAGTTCATTAGGAACCCTTGTAGTAACAGGCTCTTTCTAAAAAGACTTCATCTTTCTAGGAACATTATATTTAGGATGAACTAACTCTTGTCTTAAACTTAATTATCAATAACTCCATCTTAACACAACCCTAATTTCAAGTTAAATAGAATTTATAATTCCTGGCCTTTTGCAACTTTGACTCTTTGAGCCTTTCTACTATACTATATATTTTTCCACAATGCCCTGTTTCAAATGAGAAAGTAGTCTTTCTGACTTTAGCCAAAGAACATTACAAAATCATTTTTTCAAAAATGGAAAATTTGTTGTTTCCTTTTGTAGCCAACTGAAAAGGAATTGAAACAGACAGTAGCCTTACTCACAGCTCAGCAGATTGCCCTAGAGATTATTGTCAACATGTGCTGCAGCGATGGTATGTGAACTCTTTTTAGGTTGGCATTTTAACTGTACCTTTTTGCCTGTGTAATAATGGGGAAGCCTGGTTATGTTTGAATTTTCTTGTTTTATATTTGTTTGTGGTTTGTATTGTTCATGCCCAGATCCTTCTGATGATGAATGGGATGAATATTCTAGCAGTGATGAAAGTGATGCATTTATGGATAATTCCTTTAATGAACTTAGTGGACAACTAATGTCCCCACTCTGCCTTTCTGCTGAGGTTCATACTGCTCTTACAAACTACCTCATTCCCAAGAAGGTAAACTATTTCCTTCTGGTATTTTGGGGATAATGGGAATGGCTTGAGAAATAAATTATGGTATACTTATAACCTTATAAATACAGTAAGCCTAGATTTCCTCATTTGGGGGGGTGCATAATAAGAATTAGCTAATTAATCCTTTTAAAGAATAGTGTGAGCCTAGGTTAGTTCTTAACTATGAGACTCTACCCATATTGAGGATTACTAGCAAAGTGGAAACTTACAGAATCATACTAGTGTGTTGTAATTTACTGCTTAACTGCTGTTTTTTTACCCCCTAGATTTTTGAGAAAATTACCTTTCCAAACAGTGTGGCAGTTGACATCTGTTCCAGGAATCCTACTTGGAAGCCATTAATTAGAAAGTAAGAAGTTTTATACTTTTAGCACATTTTCATCTTATTATAGAAAATTATGGATCATTAATTAGAGTGTACTAAGTCATTTTTCAATTTATAAGCATATACTGTATCTCTGATTCAAGAATGAATTACTCCAGAGACATCTCAATTGCACAAGTAATTTGATTTGGAAGACCTTAAAATTCAGTTTATCCCAAGATCCTGTACTAAGTACCACAAATTTCATCCTTTTCCACCAAATAGCCACTATTAATTTTAATGCAGACCCTACATTAAATGTTAATGTGCAATTCCATTATCTTGTCACTTTAGAAAAGCTAAAAATTCATGATAGATCATTGAACTGAATATCACCACATCATTGTACTTTTGTTTCAGGATGAACACTATCCAGTGTAGGGCGCTTGTGTGCCTCCACAGTATCTTATCTGTTTTAGACGTGGACTGTCTTGGAGGAGCCCCAGCACTTCAGACACTTGCACAGCACCTGTCACAGCTTGTTTTTTCTCAGCCAGGTAAATGTGTAAGCTATATTGTGAAAGTCGGCTCTAATCTGAATTTTCCAGGGTCAGAGAGTTAGAATTGTTGATAAACCAACCTGTAAACTTAATTAACCAACAGGCATTTATCAGATACCTGTTATGTGCCAATCACTGTGCTAAGTACTGGGAATACAAAAAAAAAAAATTGAAACTTTTTCATGAGGAGCTTATACTCTAATGGGAGAGATAACAAAGGCATGTATAAGTATGTACATGAGAAGAACTACAAAGTAGTTTGAGAAGAGGGCATGTGATTAAGGAAGTTAGTAAAAAAAAAAAAATTCATGTGGAAGCTGTACTTGAGCTGTATCTTGAAGGAAGGATGTACATTCTAGGAGTGGGGAACAGTCAGTGCAAAGACACTGAGGTGGGAGACGGAGTGTTGTGTATGAGGAGCAGAGACAAGGCTAGTTTGGCAGGGTCACAGTTTAGGATAGGGAGTAATGTCTGCTAAGGTAGGTTAGGGCTAGGTTGTAAAAGGCTTTAAAAACTAAAATGGGAGTCTGTAGTTTATCCTAAAGGCCAACAGCAGGAGCCAGTGGAATTTATTAATAGGGGAGAGACATGGCTAGATCTGTACTTAAGGAAAGTCACTTTGGCATTAGTGTATAGGATGAGCTGAAGTGGTGAGAGATCTAAGACAGGGAGACCAATTAGGAAGCTGATGTGATCATTTAGGTGGGAGGTAATAAGAGCCTGTTGTGTGAAGGAAGAGAAAGAATTGGATAGAGGAGTGGCCATTTTTAGAGAACCGGAACATTTCTGTGTAATGGTTTGATACAGTGTATGACTATCCTCATGTGTTGCTGACGGAGTAGGTTGTGAGCCTTAAGGAGGCTGGGAAGTTGGAGAGTTACATCAACATGATTTTGAAGTTCTCTAGTGTAAGGGTAGAAGTTGAGGAGAGGAACATGGTGAGCCATGAGTTGACCTCCTGACCTAGGGGCCAGTTAACATGATCTGGATTGGGTAGAATATTTTAATACTTTGGCACTCAAAGGAGGAGAGGTTCCTGAGTGGTGATGGTAAATCAGGGTTTCTTAGGTGTGATGAATCTTGTTGGGAACCTGGGTGACACCTATGCACCCCTTCTGAACGTGTTTTTAAATTCATAAAATAAACACAAGATTACAAAGGAAACCAAATATATTGAAACACAGTTATCAAAATATTTTTAAAAACAAGTTCATGGATCCCAGGCTCCGAATCCCTGTGGTAAAAAGAGAATTTAAAAGTGACAGTGGGGAGCATGAAGTGTTCCAACTCTCCCTCTCAGACCAGTTTGTTGGGTGATATTGATAAATGAGTGGGGAAAAGGAGTGATGCAGTTGTCAGTGAGAGGCTACCTCACAGTGAGGGCTAGTAGAGAGAATTGTGATAGATAAAGGTCTGGGACAAAAGAGGAGAAGATATGTTCAGAATGGAACAGGAGTTGCAAGGAGCACAATGGAAGTGGTAAGCAAACAGCCATCACATATGTAATGCTGTTGGCATCAGTAGTCTGAGAAAAGTACCTGTTCTATAAATTATATTTTTTCATTTTTATTTAAAAAAAAATCAACCATTTAAAGTAAATTTTTGTTAATTTTCACTTTCATTGTCCCCATTTCTAGCCTTTTTTCCCTATATAGTACTAACCTTTCTCTTCTAATTTATATAAGCAAACTTAATTATGACATAATATATGTATATTTCAGCAGCGTTGGGTGGGGGTGTTAACTTTTTTTTGTTAATCTCAATGGAAAGGGGGATTAAATTCCAATTTTTGGCTCTTTTATTGGTAGGAACTTTTCAAGGGAAAAGTTTGGGGGTTTTGTGGTTTTTTCCGTTTCCATCGTTGTTACTGTTTATTTTGGGGGCTTTTTTGAGCTCTGTTAACTTTCACTGTACTTCGGCTCATGTAGATCATGCTTCTGTGTATTCATAACATTTGTTTTTTTTTTTATATTGCTGTAATAATCTATTATATTTATGGACCACAGTTCGCTTAGCTATTCCCTAATCAATGAACGTGTACTTTGTTTCCACTTCTTTGCTTTCTCAAAAAGTACTGCTATAAATATATTTTTTTCTTAATACAAGTCACATAAGTGACTTGCCCAAAGTCACACAGCTAGTGAGTGTTATGTGTCTGAGGCCAGATTTGAACTCAGGTCCTCCTGACTCCAGGGCTAGGCCGTCTAGCTGCCCCTGCTGTAACTATTTTGGGATACATGAAGACTTTCTTTTTTTTTTCGGTGGCCTTGCTCAGTTCAGGGGTGTAAGGCTAATAATGCCTTTATAGTATGCCTTTGACTCTAGATTAAAGGGTATGAACATTTTAGACACTTTAATTGCATGATTCCGAACAGCTTTTCAAAATGGATGTACTGATTCACAGTTTCATCAACAATACACTTATGTGCCTATTTTCCCACAACCCTTCAACATAACAATTCTCATTTTTTGTCATTTTTGCCAATTGGCAGGGTGTGAGGTAAAACCTCAGAGTTGTTTTGATTTGTACTTCTCTTAGTGATTGAGAGTTCTTTCATATGGCTAATAATTTGCAGTTCTAAGAATTGATGGTTAATATTTGTAGGCCACTTATCTATTGGAAAATGGCTTTGGTAAGGATCATTTTTTGAAAGGGCAAATTAATCAATGGACTGTAAAATAAATGAAAAATTCTCTTACTTGTGCTTTAGAACAAGTACTAGAGTACCTGGGTTTGAATCCCTCCTCTGCCACTTAGAACCTCCATGACCTTGGGAAAATCAGTGAAATTTCATCTTCAGTTACCTCACCTTTAAAATGAAGGGATTAGATTAGATTAGATTAGATTAGATGATCTCTAAGGTCCTTCTAATTCAAAAATCCTATGATCCTACTTGTATCCTAGAATTCATGTGTGGCTTATACTGACAGCACTATGTAACTGTTATTATCCCTTACTGTCATTTTAGTAGCTATAACCAGCCCCCACTAATGGCATTTTGAGAATTTATTCTATATTATTTTATAGTCTAATTTGATGTGAATCATAATCAATATTGACAGAACATAAAACCATGCAGATTGAATTCAACAAAGATTTATTAATACATATTATATGCTAGCTGTAGGCATTATAAACAGGTAAAGTTACTACTTCATGGAATATAACTTTCATGTAATAGTGGGCTAAAGAGCTTAATCAGGGGTGTTACAATTATACTATGCTTAGTATAATTTAGTATCCTTTAATATTTGTTTATTATCCTTTAATATTTTTATTTAGGAAAAAACCCAAATGATTTAAGAATTGTTTAAATTGTAGATCCACTTAACGATAATCTGTACATAGACTGTAATAACACGATATAGTCTGCTCTTCAAAAAAACTGCTTGTGATTCTCTAAATGTTATTCATTGGTTAAAAAGTTGAACCCTGCATCCTATACCATTCATCCTGCCTCCCTCTTTTTGTTCTCCTTGTTTTAGCCATCATTTAAAAGTTGCTCAGATTTTTACTACTAAAGACACCTTATATCCTTTACTCTTCACCTTTGCTGACTTCTTTTTGCTGTCCAGGCTCTCATCTTATCCTTTGAATAAACTATAGAAATTAGAATGGGTCAGATAGAGTAGTCACACATTGTGTGTGTCAGAAGTATTGTTTGTGTTGTGTAACAGTGTAACGATGGTGTGCTTTTTTTGTCTATCTCCTCCCACCCCTTGACTGCACAAATAAAATTCTGGTTTGAGCAATAAGACTTGTGAGGACCATTAACATTGAATGTATTCAGTATACATTTGATAGTGAAAGGAGTAATTTTCAGTAGTTACAATATAATGTGATCCTAAATTGCTGCCTCATCCATGTGTTAAAAACTATTTAATTTCTAGGAGAAACATTAAATGTATTTTAAAACTTAAAGGCATTTACTCATTTCCCACTTCCACTTGTTGAAAATAACAAAATCCATGTGCTTTCTACAGATTTTTCAAAAATGATAAATTTTCGGGGCAGCTAGGCGGTACAGTGGATAGAGTACTGGTCCTGGAGTCAGGAGGACTTGAGTTCAAATTCAGTCTCAGACCAGACACTTGGCACTGGCTGTGTGACCCTGGGCAAGTCACTTAACCCCAACTGCCTCACCAAAAACAAACAAACAAAAAATAATACTTTATTTTTTTCTTAATTATATGTAAAAACAATTTTAACGTTCTTTTTTTTCACATTTTGAATTCCAAATTCTCTCCCTCCCATCATTGAGAAGGCATGCAATTTGACAAAGGTTATGCATGCATAGTCATGCAAAACACATTTCCATGTAAGTCATGCTGTGAAAGAAAACAGACAAAAAAGCAAACAAGAAAATAAAGAAAAAGTATCTTCTTCAATCTGAATTCAGGCTCCACCAATTCTTTCTCCAGAGATCTTTCCCATAAATTTAAGGGATGGTAAATACATGTGTCTATATAATCATAGTTCCTCAGAATGATTAAGAAAGCCTATTATACTAAGCCAGAGAATGAAGATAAGTGAGAGAATAGCAATGATAAAGGGCAGCTAGGTGGTGCAGTGGATGGAGTGCCAAGCCTATAGTCAGGAAGACTGACCTGGGTTCAGATCCAGCCTCGGACACTTACTAGCTGTGTAACCAGGGGCAAGTCACTTAACCCTGTTTGCCTCAGTTTCCTCATCTGTAAAATGAGCTGGAAGGAAATGGCAAACTACTCCAGTATCTCTGCCAAGAAAATTCCAAATAGGGTTATGAAGAATCAGCCATGACTAAAAAAATGACTGAACAACAAAAAAGCAGTGATAGAGGGGTCAGTCTACTGGAAAATATAGGATGGAATGAGATCACTTGGGTTTGACTTGGCAAGGAGACGGTCTACTTCATGTGAGACAGAGGTAAAGATAGTAGAAGGTATGTTAGTTATATGGGATGAAGAGGGATTAAAAGGAAGATTTGGTGAATAGTCTCAGTTTTTCAAAGTGAAATATAGAGGATTCTCAAAGCTATGTGAGGTTTTAGGAGGGTTGAAAAGGTTTTCTTTAGAAAAGCTGCTATGGTGAGTGAGATAGTGAATCAAGGAGGGAGTTATAAAAGGATTGCCTTACCACAGTGAGGACCTAGTGATGAGATTATGTAACACAATTGGTAATGGACCTCAGCAACATAGTTTTGTTTTGTTTTGTTTTTTTCCTTCAGCTTCATTCAGTAGCATGTGAGTAGGGGCCAAGAGAGCAGATGGTGGGAGTAATCCAAAGCTGAAGTAAACCTTGATGTAAGATTTTTGATAGGAAGATAGAGCAGAGACTTGAGAAGGGGAAAGTTGAATGTATTCACCAGGGGAAATAGATGAGGAAGGGAAAAAGTGTAGGCGTAATAGCCTGGAAAAGAATTGAGAAGTAGAAGCAGGGGTGTGCTAGAGCCAACTTCCTAGGGCTCTCAAGAGCAAATTGCTAGATTTTCAGTGTGAGCATTTACACCTTGAAAATCATCAAAAAAAAAAAAAAAAAAAAGAAAGAAAATCATCAAATGCTACAAATTAAGGCTTGATTTAAATTTGCTTTCTTAATTATCTAGACTTAAGAAAATGTTAATTATGCAGATTAAACTTTAGAAGTTTGGAGGGGAAAGCCAGTTCTATATTGTCCATCTTTGTAATGACAGTGCCACCCTTATTAATCTGAATGTTAAAGGCTAAATTCAACTATAAAATCAAGTCAAATTCACTTATACTATTGCTGATGATTCTTATTGGGTAGATTATCTACTTTGTTTGCAGCAAATCCCTACTTTATAAAGGAGTATGGAAGGAAGACACTGCTTTTTTGTCACTTCTCTTCTTTAACTCCTTCTTTTGACATCATTCCATTTGTTGACCTTTATGAATAATTCCTCAAAATGGGAAGGATGTTTGAAATAGTCTGTGTTCAAACTAGGGACAGCTTTACAAAAAAGATTTTTGAAATTTCTTCTCTAATAAGAAGTATAGTGTGAGTCAACACAGCGAGAAAACTCAAAAGGCAGTTGGGTTTCAGCTAGTACTTTGAATCAAAGGGGCTGCTGTTCATCCCCAGCAAGGAATGGAGAACAGAGTGGAACTGATCCTGGGGCAGATTGGGAAACCAAAGAAATCTTCCAAATTTTAATGACTTTATACTTAGTGTAGTGTGATTGCAAATTCCAGAATATCAAATTATAGTTCTATTTGAATGTAAGTACCAAAGTGCGTTCCTTTTTGTATTTTTCATTTCTATTATTTATTACCACAAATAATCAGTGTACATGCGAAGAAAGGCATCTCAAAATATTTGGCTCATATGGATTATAGGACAACTCAGACATCAAATATATTCTGACTATACTAGTTGTGTTTTGGTATAATGGTGCTACCTTATTATGCCACTATTTCTTGTGAAAACATTTAACTAAAACATTTGTAAGGTGAATATTTGGGTTTTATTTTTGTGTTTTGTATTTAGATTTTGTCAAACACACTGAATTTCTAGAAGCCATAAGTACCGCTTTAAGGACTCTGTTGCAGATAATGGCATCCAAGAACATTTCTCAGGTGAGATTTTTTTCTTTTTGTTTAAAATTTGGGGTGATCTGGAAGGTATTTGTTACATATACAAGCAAAGTTTAATGCTTTATTTCTGTAGTTTTAATGATCTTACTAGCAAATTCTTGGAAGCAGAGAACTGTTAGAAAAAATAAATCTAGCATTTATATAACATGTTGAGGTTTGCAAAGCCTGAGATCACACAACTTGTAAGAGTTTGAGGCAAGATGCAAGTGGTCTTGACTTTTATTCCAGTTATCTGTTCACTGTGTCACCTAGCTTCTGGCTTTACAAATAGTCATTGGGATCATGGGATCATTAGCCCAGTAATGCTTTGTGCTTGGTGGTGATAAATGGTGGTTGGTAATAAAAAAAAAAAATCATGATTTTGCCCTTCTCCTTATCCTAATCCCTTGTTATTCCTGGAAGAGGGTAGGCAAGGAGAAATTATATTTCGAGTATTGAATGGCCAAACTACTTGCCTTTTAAAGGCATCTATGACCAATTTAATAATTTATTATGTGGAAGTTGTGTTGTAATAGTTAAGTTTGGTAAATTTTTCTGTTGATTTGTTTTTTTATAATGGAATGTGATTTTGCTATTGAAATGAAGAAATGGAAAAAAATTAATCAGGATGAAATATTTAATGTGTGTCATTTTTTGTTACATATTGTAGAGAATGGAATTTTAAAAATTCTAAAACATCACTAGCCTGGGGTTTTAATCAGACTTTAAGTTAGAGAGGATCACAAATGATAACTATTTTTTAAATTAACCATTTTTTAAAATCTTCTCTGGAATTATAAATAATTATATTAGCTGATACTAGTTTGTTTTTCTTCTTTTTACTTCTATTAAAGAAAAAAACAGGTGGAAGGTTTATAAACGCAATTGACAGAGTAACTGTAGAGTACCTGAAGACTAATTGAATATTACTTTGGTAACTGACTGTGCTAACTTTTAAAGAAAATACTACATCAGTTTGTGAGAGCAAGACTTCTGAATTTGTTAGTCCAATATTTGTTGTTTGAGGTTCTTCTTATTTAAAATAAATTGATTTTTTAATATGCATTTATAATCTGTCCCTACTTTCCTCTCCCCTTCCCCTGATTGAACAAAAAAAAGAAAAAAATTCCCATCATGAACATACATGGTCAAGGAAAACAAATTCCCACAATTGCCATACCTGAAAATGTATATCTCTCTCTACATCTTAAGTTTACCTCTCTGACAGGAGGTGAGTGGTTTGTTTCATCTTCATCAAGTCTTTTGATTTGTCATTATACCAATCAGAATTCCAAAGCCTTTCAAGAGTTTTTTTCTCTATAATATGGTTGTCACATAAAATTTTTTCCTAGTGCTGCTCACTTTGCCCTGAATCACTTCATAAAAGTTTTCCTGCTTTCCTCAGAAATTATCCATTTGATCATTTCTTATGGCACAGTAATATTCCATTCCATTTATAAACCACGATTTGTTTAACCATTTCCCAATAGGACACTCTCTTAGTTTCCGGTTTTTGGGGTTGCTATGAAAAGAGTTGCTATAAATTATTTTGTACATTTATGTCCTTTTCTTCTTTCTTTGATTTCTTTGGGGTTCAGACCTAGTAATGGTATAGCTGGGTCAAAGACTATGCATGGTTTTAGAAACTTTTAGGGCACAGTTCCAAATTGCTTTCCAGAATGGCTGGACCAGTTCACAGTTCTTCCAGTGCACTAATGTGCCAGTTTTCCCATAGTCTTTCCAGTATTTGGCCTTTTCCTTTTTTGTTATCTTTGCCAATCTGATGGGTGGGACCTTAAAATTTCTTAAATTATTAGTGATTTAAAACAGTTTTTTCATATAGTTGTTGGTAACTTGGATTTCTTTGAAAATAGCCTGTTTTCAGGATACTGTTCATATATCCTTTGACCATTTAATCTGTTTGGAAGTGGCTCTTAGTCTAATAAATTTGAATTAGTTCTTTATATATCTTGCATGTAAGACCTTATTAGAGAAATTTGCTATACCTATTTTCCTTATAATTTTAACATATAATTTGTGCAGATACTTTTAAATTTGATATTATCAAAATTGTCCATTTTATCCTGTGGTCCTCTCTATTGCTAGTCTATGAACACTTCCTCTCTATAGATTTGAAAGATAATTTCTTCTTTTCTCTTCGTATTTATTTATGATGTGCTCTTATATATGGAGGTCATGTATCCATTTGGATCTTTTAAAAATATATGTGAGTTTATTGGCCTGAACCTAATTTTTGCCAGACTGCTCTTCAGTTTCCCTCAAAGTTTTTGTCGGGTAGTGATTCTTTCCCCCAGTAGATGGGCTCTTTGGATTTATCAAATATTATACTACTACTGTTTGTTTGCTTCTGTATGATAGCTACTTAATCTGTTTAACTGATCAAGCTCTTAGTTTTTAAATCAGTGCCAAATAATTTTAATGATTAATGCTTTGAGTATAGTTTGAGATCTTCCCGTTAATTTTCATTGTGAACTTTTAAGATTCTTGACCTTTTTGTTCTTCCATGTGAATTTTGGTATTTTTTCTAGCTCTATGAAATATTCCTTTGGCAGTTTGATTGACACAACACTGAATAAGTTAATTTAGGTCATATTATTGGATTTTTTTATATTGGCTTGACATGTGAATAATGTTTCCCTAATTATTTAATTCTTTATTTCTTTTTAATTTTAATTAATTTCTTTCTAGTTTTCAACATTCACTTCTATAAGATTTTGAGTTCCAAATTTTCTCCCCATCCTTCCCCTTCCAAAGACAGCATGCAATTTGATATAGGCTCTACATATACATTCATGTTAAACCTATTTTCACATTAGTCATGTTGTAAAGAAGAATTAGAACCAATGGAAGAAACTATGAGAAAAAAGAAACAAAAAAAGAGAGAGAGAACAAATAATATGCTTAAATCTGCATTCAGACTCCATAGTTCTTTTTCTGGATGTGGATAGCATTTTCCATCATGAGTCTTGGAGTTGTCTTAGATTCTTGCATTGCTAAGAAGAGATAAGTCTATCAAAGTTAGTCATTGCATTCTATCTTTATTTCTGCAAAGAGTATTTTATAGTTGGTTTAATATGGTTCTTAGGTATATCCTAGTAGATACATTCCTCTATGCTTTATAGCTTCTGTAGTTATTTTGAATAGAATTTCTCAGCGCTTCCTACTGGATTTTGTTGGTGACAGTAGTCCCAGCACAAGTTGACAAGGACCTGAATTAGGGAAAGGGAATTGAGATGAGGTGATGACACATGATTGAAAGTGAGTGTGATGAAAAATCAAAGGTTATCTCTGAAATGACAAACATCAACCAGAATGAGGAACCTTGGAGCAGAGATTCATTTTTTGGAAAACAGAACAATTTTCATTTTGGACATGCCAAGTTTGAAGTGTGTATATGACACCCAAGTGTTTGGAAATGCCTAGCTAATAGTAATATGTGGAACTCAGAGCCTCCGATTTCTGTTGAAATTGTTAACACTCAGATATTGGTTTTGTAGATATTGGTTTTATTGTTGGGACTGATATTAACCATGTAAACTTAGACAAGTCATTCTGGAAGCCAAGTCATGTGGAAAGTCTGGGTTTCAGTAAATTGAGGAAAATAATCTGTCATTTTCATAAGATTGCCTGTGAAAGTGCTTTGAAAAAAATCCTGTATAGTATTATACAAACATAGTGGACTGCACTTCAAAAACCTGACCAACCCTTTTGCAGTTGTAAGCATTTGGTCAGTTGGTATAGATATCTTAGCCCAAATCCATTACAACTGGAAAAATAATTCAAAGCTGACATTCAGCTAGTAGTGATGATTTCATTTAACAAGTTTCCTCTTTATATGTAAAGATTTTAAACTCCCAGGCAGCTGGAACTGTTTGGTAAACCCATCATCTTCAGCACCTCATATGTTGAAGGTACTAGGTACTCTGCTGTTGCTATGACACTGACCATATGTTAAAACAGTTAAATTCTTAACTTTTTTTTTTAATCATAGATCCCTTTGGCAGTATCGTGAAATCTGTGAACCACTTCTTAGTATAATGTTTTTAAATACATAAAATACATAGGATTACAAAGAAAATCAAGTGTATTAATATAGTTATTAAAATATTTTTTTTAAAAACACTGAAATTCATGGACTCCAGATTAAGAATCTCCCTTTAGATTTTGATCCTCTGATGATAGTAGAGAATACTTTTTTGTCCTTCACTTTGCCTTATCCAAGAATTTGGTACTGAAATGCTCAGATTTCAGTGGTTAGGGTCTTTTCTCAGAATCTATACTTTAAGTCTAAATTGAGGAAAATGAATCCAAATGACTTGGAAATGAATTTGATTTGATTGGGTGCTTCTTATTTGGTACTTCACTTTATCTTTTAAAAAATATTTTATTGAGAGGGGCAGCTAGGTGACGCAGTGGATAGTGCACCAGCCCTGGAGTCAGGAAGACTTGAGTTCAAATGTGGTCTCAGAAACATAACAAGCACTAGCTGTGTGACCCAGGGCAAGTCACTTAACCCCATTGCCTAGCTCCCCCCCAAAATTTTTTTTTTATTGAAAGGTCAGGTGACTTGTTCATAGTTAGATAATTTAGATATACTAGAGGCAAGATACAAAGCCACATCTTCAAATCCAACACAGCAGTTTCTCTACTGTGCTGTTTAAAATATTTCTAATATACCTAAGGCATAATTTGAGAATCAGCAGAAAAGAAGGGCTTATGAAAAATAATATGGGGAGGGGGCAGCTAGGTGGCACAGTGGATAGAGCACCGGCCCTAGAGTCAGGAGGACCTGAGTTCAAATCTGGCCTGAGACCGAACACTTGACACTTACTAGCTGTGTGACCTTGGGCAAGTCACTTAACCCCAGTTGCCAAAAAAACAACAACAACAACAAAAAATAATAATATGGGATAAAACCTTGTGTAAGTTTATGAATATGTTAGTATTGGTATTGGCAATACCTGCAAAGTTCTAGATAGTCAAATAAATTGCTTAATGAGGAATCTGCTTTTTTGATTCCCTGGATTCTTAATTAGTATACAGTAGCTTCACAGCAAGTGGTTCCTGTCTGTCTTGTAAAAGTGTGTTTATGAAATCTAATGTCAAGTCTGCCTTGCCCTAAACTGTTGAAGTTGACTGAACTTAACATAAAATTGTATCTTCCCTACTATATCTCAACAGTGCATGACTCCTGAGCAGCTGATGTCATTATGTGAAGCTGGGATTCATAGCAGTAATGTTGGTGTTAGAGTAAATGTTGTTAGTATTTTAGGAATCACGGGCTGTGTCCTAGCCAAAGAAGATGGTACACTTGAAACACTGAAGGTAAAATATATTTCTAGACTAAGATGCTAGTTTTGAAATTCATAGTATTAGTTACCTAAAGCACTGAGAAGGTATGACATGGCCCACACAACTGGGGTGTAGGTTGGTGGTGGGACTTCAACTCTGGCATTCTTAACTCCAAGGACAGCTTATCCATTGTACCATTGCTGCAGCTTTTAAATATATCTTCACAATTCATTCTGCTGCTTCTCTGAATGAAGGTGTAGAAATCGTAAAAGGCTGTATTTCTTTCATTTGAAGTTTAAGAAGAAAATTTTGGTTTTTGATAATCCTTTAGTGTTTTCTATAGGTTTTTTTTTATTTCAAGCAGTAGAACAATTTGGCATAGTTGTGGGAAAGGTTGACATTTTTTAAGCACCTGTTAAAGGTCTATAATCATAGTTTAGAAAGATAAAAGTATATTATGTGTAACTTTGTTTATTCCCAAAACTATCATCCTTGGCTTAGAGATATGAAAGCCGATGGGGAAATGATTTTAATTTTGTAACTTTTAAAATGAGGAGGGGCAAAGGTATGTGAAAATAAAGCTTTAGTGAAAAATGTTTGTGGTCCTTGTTTTTCTCTCTGGGGAGGGTTCAAAGATTGTTGGAGTTGGAAGGGGCCTTATCTAGTTTACCAGATGATAAGTCCTAAATCCAGAGAGGGGAAAGTAACTTGCTTGAGAGGTGATTTGGACAATAAGATAATAAGAACCACAACTCAGAACCACATCATCTGATTATAAGTCCAATATTCTTCCTTATATACCCACAGCTCTTAGACTTTTACATCTCTAGTTCTTTTAAGAGTATTAAATATTTTTCAAACAATTTTATATGCAGTATTATTCTTATTATATGTACTTTTAAAATAGTTTCAAATCGTTTTAGGAGTGTAACCCTTGGATGTTGAATAATTCTGTTTTGTTTCAGACTATTGGAAAATTTCTTCTTGAAGTGGCCACCAAAGATTCTTCTCTTGTAGTAGCTGGAGAAACTCTAGATGCCATCTTTGATGTTTTTGCAGATGGTAAAGAGGCTGAAAAGGCAGCAGTTGAGATCAAATTATTGTCTGCCCTAAAAGAATTCCAGCCAGTTTTCAAAATGAAGGTATGTAATAACCCTGTTCTTAGAATCCCTTGAGTTTCAACATGCTATGGGCATATGGCTTAACAGCCATAATCATGTATTTTAGTAGGCATGTATATGACAAATTAGAGCATAGGATCCTTATATTGGATTGATTAATTCTCAGCTGATCACACATGTGTTTATTAATACATTTCTGTTGACCAGCCAACTAGTAGATATTCCATGGAGTACTTATTAGATCTTTCTTGCCAAAAGCAGGGGAAGATTATGGTTGGGAAGGTTATTTTCTTGCCATTTCTAACATTGTGGTAAAATGACTCAGACTTAAGTCATGTTTGTACTCTAATTCATTATTTGTTTGACATCATGGAAAAGTGGCTTAGGGTTTAACAGTTTAACAATGTTATGGTGTAGACTAAGTTCATCATAATTAGTAATTTAATTTTGTCTTCTATTTTGCATTTAAAGAAAAGGGTAAGTAATCTGAAGCTACTTAACTCTGTCTTTTGCATATTTGTTTAGTGAGAATCACCCAGACAAACACTAAATCCCTTTTTCCTTTGAGTATTCCTAATATTAAAGATTATTTCTTTCTCTTGCATAAAATCTTTATGAAGTTACAATAAGTTGTAATTTAGAATGTAAAGAACTCTTACATGTGGAACAGTTTTGTTCCTTTTTTTTGTTTGTTTTGTTTTGAGTTTTATTTCTTTTAAACCCTTGGTGAAAACAGGAGGGGAAATGAGGATTCTATAAGGTTAACTTATTTCTGTTTCCTACAAGTGTTCTTCTTAATATTGTGAGAAGCACCTGTTCTTTAGAATTCACTAAAATAAGTAAGTTTATTTTAATGTAACTTGGATTTTAACCATAATTTTTCAGTATATAGATTCATTGAGAACTATTTTAAGATGTTGTACCCAAACTATCTAGTATTAAACTAGATTCAGTACTAGTGAAATTTATTTTAAATGTTTTCATTTTCAGTTACTAATAGGTATATAAGCCACTGAACTTTTAAGTACTTTAGCATCTATTTTTTCCAGTTTATAAAATAGAAACAAAAACTTTTTCAAACAGAGTTTAATTTTTTAGTAAAACAAAATTATGTTTGCTGTATGTTGTTTCCTTCAGAGTATCAAGAACTCACTTTCAGAAAAGGAATTGATAGGGAAAAAAAATATAACTCTAAGAATCACTTTTGCTAAATGAAACTTTATATATAATAAGCCTCATGGAATTGTAATTTTAAATTCAAGATTATGTACAAATTTTTTTTTATTTTTCCCAGAACAATAGCATAGATAGCTTCCTTGTGTTGATATTTTGGTTGGAGTACAAGGCATTCAGAAACATAAAATTTAAGTCACGAAAGGGCAGTTAGTTAAATCTCCACATTTCTTTTACAGATATGGAAGTTGAAGCTTAGGAAAATTCATTGACATGCTTAAGAACACATAGCTCATTAGTAGCAGAGCTTAGATTAGAACTCAGATAGCTTAGTGCCTAATCTAACCCTAACTTGAAGAAAAGGTTAACTGACAAATACTGACCAGTAGCACATACACATTTAAGAATGGGATTCCCTGAACACACATACATACCTTGTACTAACTATAAATAATTTTTCAACACCACAAGGCGAAGATTGGTCAGATGATTTTTTTTTTTAAACCATAAAACATGTAAGCTTATAGGTTGAGCTGGACACCCAATCCTACTTCTTGACTTCTTGGCAGCATTTAGCACTGTTGGCTACTTTCTCTTCCCTGGATTTTTGTAATGATGCTGTCTTCTGGTTCATAGAATCCCTAGCTTTCAAACTTGTGCCTACTCCTACAAGAAACCAGTTTTGATCCTACCAGTTCTAGAAATTTGCATATATTTTGTCTTCTTGGGGTGGAAATACATCTTCCTCTTGCATTCGAGATCTAGTATCTCTTGCTTGTCCGCAGGGTAACAGGAGTTATAAAGATCTAGTGCTTGTAATTTAACATTAAAATCTCTCCATTAATCATATTGAGGCTATGTAGGTTGGCGATTTTATTTTTTTTTTCAGTATTCTAAATTTTCCTAACACGAAACATTTTCAGTTTTAAGAGAAAAAAATTTAAGGCTTTACATATACAACAAAAGTAAACTGTTTTGGGAACATATTACTAATCTTAATTTTAAACCGTTATCTACACTGCATTTTCAAATCACTAAACAGTTTATTGAATAGTAGTGGCCAACTTAATCCTTCTTAAAAAAAAAAAAAGGCAAACAATTTTGTTTCTGGAGTATTTTATTAACCACTCTAAGTTCAAGCTCATGTTTCTGTGAAATGGCACTGTGTAAAATGAAACCACAGTTGCATTAAACATTCTTCATTAAATGTTTTAGCCCCAAATTGCATTAAACGAAATACACTGCTTTCTAACAAAGAACTCTCTAGAGGTTAGAATATGCTTGAGGTTAAACACTGAAATTGAATACTGGCAATGGTATTAGCCAGATGTCCATGATGCTCTGTTTCTCATGGTTATGAAGCTGTTTATGCTATGTAACAGTCTGTTTCACTGCTAATGCACCACTGACTTTGCAAGTGTAATTTTGAAGGTACTACTTTTGAGCTTTAAATGCCTCAACTGTACTGTCATATTTAGAGGAGGAAACTGGAGATACCCATAGTCTAGTAGCTGTCATGTCAAAGATTTCTCCACTATGTTTATAGTAGTCATATTTTTCTTAGTTAAATGATTGTCACTTATAACAAATCTTCCTCTTTTTTTCCCCAATTATAGCTTCGAAAAGAAGGAAGAGGAAAATGTAGTACAGATCAACTCTGTGTTCTCGACAATGTGAAAATGAACTTGAGAAGATTTATTGCTTATCAGGAGACTGTAGAGAAAAGACTAACTTCTTGAACTACCAGAGAACTGATTCTTTTAATTCATTTTAATTGCTGCAAAACGTTTCTTATTGCACAACAGACTTTTACTTTATCTCAAATGTCACATATATTTTAGAATATATTCCGTTTTTAAAAATTAACTTCATATTTGCAGTCCTTAAATATTTTAAGTGGCAGGAATATGTTTTTAATGCATTTGGTAAGTTCTACACAGTTTGATACCGTGCTTTAAAATATTTTGTTGTGGATAGTCATTATTTCACAGGGAAAGTGGTATTTTAAAGGAATTGGATAGTTTTTAACTAAACTGTGAGAATGAAGAAACCACTGAATGATCATGTTTAAATGAATTTTGCAAAATCGATTCTATCCCCTCAACAGCAGTATTTATGGTAGGAAGTTAATATCATTTCCTAAATCTTTGAAATAGAAACCTGTAGAAGAGCAAATTATTGCCTGAGCCATCTCAATTATGTTCACCTTTTCTGAATTTGTGATCTGATTCACTTTGGGGTTTACAATTAAATAAGTTAATAGTAGTGTATGCAGTAATTATGAGAATTTGATAAAGCATCTAATTAAAAGTATATTATTAACTTCACCCCTTCAATTCACTGTCCTTAGGAAATAGAGGAGGTGGGGGGGTGTAATTTTTTGTTTTTGGAAAAACTTCATATTGAAACTATACGGAGATCTAATAACGTGGATGTTTCAGGCTTTCGATAATTTGAACTTTGAATATCTACTCATTAATGTATATAGCATTTTTTTAAAGATACATAAGGTATATAGTAGAGCTTCTCAGCCTTTTTTTCTGAAGAGTACCAACTTTTTCTCAAGTCCTGTTTGAGACTAGAGAATAGGAAGATGAGGATTTACAGTTGCTGGGTAGTGAGACGTGCAGAGAGAGGACTGGCTGCTAACAGATAGCCGTTTTCCTCTGGTGGAGAAAGAAGGGCATGGTAGCAACATCTCTTTTGGAGATAAATGTCTATATCAAATCTTAACTGTTCAAGCACAGTTACTCTATTAGGAAGTGATAATGGACAGAATATTAATTTTTATTAGCTAGTTTTATAGCTTTGTAAAATTAGCTCCTGGTGATTTCCACATTTCATTTATACTATGCCTTCTTTTACAGTATTTACATGCATAATTCAGATTTCTTGTAGATAAGGTGAAGAAAGTAGATTTGGATATTGGATGATGAAGATAGAGAATATTCAATAAATGAATTGTATGACATAAGTATGTTTCCAAAAATACATTTTTCTTTTGATTTGCATCATTTTGTAGTGATGTTATATTGTGGTCTTCAGTATTTATATGTACTTGTTACCACTGAACCTGTAACCTGTGAACCTGTAAATACATTGCTGGACCCAGAAATTGATTTGCTATAAAGGAGGAGGTTGAGTAAGTTAAATTGATTAAATTTTTTTCAAGAGGGTGAAGGTATTTGAACCCTGACCAATGACTATTTCAATTTGTTTTGGTGCCTTTTAACTTAGAACATCCCAACTGAATTGAAAAGGAAGATATTTAAATCTTTTATATCTGAAGCTGTTTATGCAACAGAATTTGCAGAACAGTAAAATTTTATTTTACTGGTATAGTACTACGAGTATAGGAGGGCAGTATGACAATGCAAATGGACATTGTTCATTTGTAGATCGTTTAGAGGAACCCACTGGCATTTGTGATGAGATGAGAGAGAGCGTGAGTGAGTGTGTGTGTGTGTGTGTGTGTGTGTGTGTGTGTGTGTGTGTGTGTGAGACATACAAACTAAAGATCTCTCAAGGAAGTATACTAAAGAGATACAGAGATATATAGATGAATATTTTGGGTTTTAGAAGACTTTCTTTCAGGTATAATTTTAAGAAAATAAGTTCCCCATACTTGAATTATCTTAAATGATGTGAGTGTATTTTAAAAAATCAGAGTGTAAAACAAGGAATAAGAATCACTATGCTGTGGCTTTTAACCTTGAGCTTTTTTGCTCAGTAAGAGGAAGGGGGGGAATTTTTTAATAGAATTAGGTTTTGAAACTGTCGATTTAAATTTCCCCATCTTTTCAATTTTATTATTGTTTAATATTTCATAGATATATGTGTGAATTGTGAAGACAGGTAAGGTTCATTTCTGTACAATATTCCTGCTCATTTCTGTTGTCAGATATATTTTATGCCCATTTAAAAGTGCATCAATCCAATACCTGACTATATTAAATCTGATTATTGTTGTTCAGGTGTTTTAATAATGTCTGATTCTTTGTGACCCCATTTGAGGTTTTCTTGGCAGATACTGGAGTGGTTTGCCATTTCCTTCTCCAGCTCATTTTTCAGATGAGGAAACTGAGGCAAAAAGGTTAGTGACTTGCCCAGGGTCACACAACTAGGAAGTGTCTTGAGACCAGATTTGAGCTCAGGAAGATATATCTTCCTGACTTCAGGCCCTGTGTTCTCTCCACCACCTAGCTGCCCCACATTAAATCTACATGCAAGTTATACTCTGTTCAGAGAATCTCTGATTCATCCTTTATTTTATTGTCTTGTAAATAAAACCTGCCATTGCCTTTAACTGCAAGTTAACTTGTCTAACTTCCCAGTTTAAAACTAGTACTTCTTATTAAGTCTCTAAGAAAAATGGAGAGGTAAATTTTTTAATTGATGGTAAAAGCATTCAGAACTAAACAATAGCAGTTTCTTTTAAGCAGCCTTAACAATCTTTATGTGGTATTTTAGAAAAAGAATTCTTGATTCCATCTCTTTGCCTATTGCTGTCAGTTTTTAACATGATCATAATATAATAAAAGAACAAGCCTGTTCTCATGAACCTGGGAAGTTATTTCATCTTAAGTAGATTTTCAAATAATTCTTAACAAATAAAGATAAAGCTTTGCTCATTATAGAGGTAACTTTTCTTGACTTTTTCTCTGAGATGGCAGTGTTAAACATTGGGTTTTCTTTTTCCTTAACTGTGATCTGAACAATTGAGTTGCCCAATCCATTGGACCTAATCTCAAACCATTTGAAATGGGGCTCTCTGTTCTGTAGACATATGTAAGACTTAATACAAGAGGACCAAGATCAAAAATATCTTTGTAACCTAATGCTAGGTTTATTTTAGAGTTTGTCATAAGTGCCAAAATTCAGTTAAATATCATGAATATGTTGACAATCCAGAGCATACCTCTATCATGAATTGAAGGAAAGGGCTACCTGTTAAAGAAAACTGATTTCTTTATATGGACATCATTTCCCCAAAACAAGTGCTGGCCTAGTTACATCTTTTCCTACTTCTTGCTTTTACAGATAGAATGTAGGCTAGGCACTTGTGAACTGTCCCCTGAGGAAACTCTCTTTATCAACACAAATTGGCACCAGGCCTTAGCTTCCTAGAAACCTGAGACTTTAAGTGATTTGCCTAGAATCAAAAACAGAAATTGAACCCAGGCCTTCCTGGTTTTTAGACCAGCTGTCTCCTATACCACATTACCTCTCAGATGGAATGTAGCAACATATTTTGGTCAAATCTTATTTCTTGTTTCTTTGAGCCAAAAATACATTTCAATTTTGTGTTTAACGAGGAATAATTTTGACTATTAACGTGTTTTCTGAAATTCTGTTCTACCAGGGAGGAGGTGTTCTATTCAAACTACTTTTTTAACTTTAAACAGAATTTGGCGATTACTTGGAGCCGTTTTACCCTTTGGAAAAACTCAAAAGAACTATAATGCACAGTAGTCTCTTCGGGAAAGAAGCTTTTGGATTTGGAACATTACTCATTAAAATTAAAGCTTCCATGACTCAGAAGTCAGTGTTAGCATCATAAATTTAGAATGAGAATCTTTAGAAGTTATCTACTTATAGATCAGAACTCTGCATTTTGTAAGTTAAAGGTCTAGAGAGTGTAAGTTAACTGTTTACTAATTTTTGCCAACTCAGTTATTAATTGTAAAATTGTCTCGAGTTGTATTCAAAACTTGAACTTTTCATAATATAAAGTCAAATGGTTTGTATCCACATTATAAGGAAGGCACTAGTTCTAGTGAACATTAAAAAACTAAATTTTTTTTTATTACACTTAAAACCCTAGTTAGGACAAAATACAAGAAGTAATTTCTAATAATACATGAAGTGAAACTAAGAAGCTCATATAAGTGTTTATATTATTTCCCTGATAGATTATGTTAAATACTAACTCATTTTGGGAAATTGACTTTTAGTAATATCGAAGTAGGAATTCTACTTAAATAAGATCCTTTTAACAGTTAAGTATTTGGTTATGTGTCCCTCCCTGCAACCCCAATTTCATAGACTAATTATTTTATAATAATTTTATTTATATTTATATACATATATAATTTTTATCTTTTGCTTTTATGTCATCATTTTCAAATATAACCTTTCTCCCCTTCCCAACCCAGAGAGCTGCTACTTATAACCCAAAAAAGAAAGAGATGGGGAAGGAAGAGTAGTAAGAAGTTCAGCAAAACTAATCAGCACATCAGTTAAATCTAACATCATTTGCAATGTGTTCCACACCTATTGTCCTACTTCTGCAAAGGAGAGAAGTTGCCAACCTTGATAGTTATAATTACACAGCATGTAGTTAAGTTTTCTCACGTTTATCTCTATTCGTATTCTCTACAGTACATTAAGACCTCATTACATTCACATACTACAGTTTGATGAGCTATTCCCCAATTCATAGACATTTCCAGTTATTTGCTACTACTAAAAGTGCTACTCTAATTATTTTGATAAGTATGAGACTTTTCTATCTTCTCCTTGAGGTTATATACCTAGCAGTGGTATCTTTAGCTCAAAGGATTTGAGCATTTTAATTTCTATTTTAGCATAATTATAGGTATGCCAACAATCTATTAATAGGTCTGTCTTTCTACATTCCCTGTAACAATGACTATTTCCATCTTTTATTGAATTTGACAGTTTGCTGGGTTCAAGCCTTTGTTTCTTTTTATAATTTATTTCATTTTTAATATGCATATGAACAAAATTTCCATAACTAAAACATTTTAAATGTTTAGTTTTATGAATGCAAAAAGAAAGTTCTCCATCAAAAAAATATGGAGCTTGTGGGACATAAAAGTGACACATGAAACTTCATATTTGAAGGAGTGGCCTTTTTTTGAAAGTTTATTTTGAGGGGAATTTTTTTTTTAATTTGTATTTACAAAAGATTAAATTAGACATAGAATCATAGAGCTGAAAGAATATCCTAGAGGTCGTGTAGTCTGAATTACTGATCTTTTTAAAGAAATTTTTATTCTGAACTCAAAACACAAAAAGCATTTCTTTACACAAAGTACAAAAAAAAGGACTGCATATGAAACCACAAATTTCCATATGTCCTGCTTTTTTTTTACATGTGTGTAATAAACCCAACTTGTTATTTTCAAAACTGCCCTTGTTTTGCTTCTTCTGAACTTCCTTTGTGTTCTGTGCACATTTAAGAAATGGTTCAAGGATCTAGTTCAAATCAGACCTCAGACAATTGACACTTACTAGTTGTGTGACCCTGGGCAAGTCATTTAACCCCAGTTGCCTCACCAAAAAAAAAAAGGGCAAGAAATGACTCAGTAGCTCCTTTTTTCTATTCTTTTTTTTTTGCATTACTTTCAGTACTCCTCTCTTCCCTCAAAATCCCCAATGCCAAATTAGAAACGAAGGGAAAAAAACCTCTTCTACCAACCAAGTCATCAAGCAAAACATCTATCCAATAATCCATGTCCAACAATGTACATTGCCTTCCAAACTTTGAGTCTGTCTCTTCTTTGTGAGGAGGTAAACTTCATCATAGGTAAAGGCACCTCTCAAGGTGCTTGGTCATTTCTTTGATCACAGCTGAGTGTTTCAAAGTATTTTGTTTCTCTTGGTTCTGCTCACTTCATTCTGCATCAATTTATACTTCACAGGATTCTCTCAAATTGTGTCATATTCCATTACATTCATATATTAACATTTTTTCAGCCATTCCCCAATTGATGAATACCCTTTACATGTTTGTCCCTCTTGATACTCCATTCAGGATCAGGGAGTTTGTATTGAGACCATTTCCTCCTCAGTATCTCTCTCTTAACCTTCCTCTCCCTGTGATTGTTTCGCTGTTTGATGTATAGCTTGTCCCAGAAGTCTTAGTGCAGTTTTTGGCTTTAATTTTTACACCAAACTTTCATTTGTAAAAGTTGTATGAGTATTCATCTAGTTCATATAAGTGAGGTTCATGATTCCCATCTACCCATGTTTGATACTCTTCTCTCACCCATTATGTAAAATAACAGCCCTGTTCTCCCTGGTTCTTCCTCCCTTCTGTACTAGTATATTTCTCTTTTTACCTTCCTTTTTTCTTATTAACACCATCAATAGCTTTTGAAGACAGTAAGGTTCTAAAACGAAACTTTTTCTTCCCTCTTAGTAGAATGTTAACCCCTCATCATGATGCTAGTTGCTTAAATTTCCCTTTCTAAATTTCTCTTGGGTCTTCACTTTGAATTGTTACTCTAATTTCATGTAATTTCTGATAATACTTAAAGTGAAACTCTAAGAAGCCCATGTAAGTATTTCTATTATTTCCCTGATAGATTATGTTGAATACTAACTCATTTTGGGAAACTGACTTTTAGTAATATCAAAGAAGTAGGAATTCTAATTAAATAAGACCCTCTTAACAGTTAGGTATTTGTTATTTTCTCAGTTTGGACTTCTAATCAGAAATACTTGAAAATCCTCTATTCTATTAAAAATCCATCTTTTCCCCTGTAGGATTATACTCAGTTTTGCAAAATAAGTTATTCCTGATAGTAAGTCTGTCTTTTTTCCCATTTGGAATACTATGTTCCAACACATCTTGTTTATGATAGAAGCTGTCAGGTTTATATGTATAGTCCAGACTGCCGATTGCAGTCTTTTTTTTTTTCTTTGATTCAGAGGCTCTAAATTTTGGCTATGACATTTCTAGGACCTTTCTTTTTGGGATTTCTTTTGTGAGGTGATCAGTGGATTCTGTCTTTTTTTCCTTTGCTTTATGGAACTAATAGATCTGGACGATTTTCATATATCATTTCTTGAAACATAATGTCCTGTTTTTTTTAAGTCATAATTTTCAGAGAGTACAGTGACCCCTAAATTATCTCATTTTCCATGTCAGATTTTTTTAATAGCAAACATCTATTTTTCAATTTTTTTAATCTTTTGATTTTAGTATTTGCTGTCTCATAGAGCCATTGGCTCCTGTTCGAGTCTATTGTACTTTTAGGGAGTTCATTACTTGGGTGCTTTGCCACTTTATCTTTTAAGTTTTACTCTTTCAGTTTTTTCCTCAAGAATACATTTCACTTTTTAAAAAAATCTCTTGCTTCATTTCTTCTAGGCATTCATATAATCCTTATGGAAATCCATTTTTTTTCCCATTGAGCCCCTAATTGCAGTTATTGAGTTACTCTCTAGGTTAGATTTTTGGGTATCGCTGGATCTATTACAAGTCTTTATAGTTGTCTATATCTTTTGGTGTTTCCTTACTCCTTCAGTCTTTGTTCCCAAATTGGGATATCGTACCGTGGCTGGGTTCTCCCTTCCGTGTTTTTTGGTGGAATGGTCAGCCCTACTTGGTCAGCCTTTCAGCCTGAGTCACCTGAGTTCCTGTGCTCACTTTGGCATCCAGCGTTTAGGCCCCACCCTGGATCTTTGAGCTTCAGAGCTCTTTATCTTCAGAACCCTCTTTGCTGTTTTAAGATAGAATGCTAAAGACCTTAGAACCTTTAGGTCTAGAGTGGCTGGGTCTGAATCCTGTAACTGCACAGGTCACTGCCACTCCCACTGGCGTCTCAGGGTCTACTTTCTGGGTTTTCAGCCACCCTGGGACCTTCTTAGGGGAGCTCTCCATCTTGTTGCCTTGGGAGAAAAAGCGTTGTGCATAAGTGTCTCTCTCTCTCTCTCTCTCTCTCTCTCTCTCTCTCTCTCTATCTCTCTCCATATATAGGCTTGTTTGCCCTGGGGACAGGGAGGCATTGGTTTTGTTAGTCACCTTTTTTATTGTCTGTGGACTTCTGATTTGGGGGGCATTTCTGGGTTGATGAAGTCATTTACTGTAATTTCTCATTGCATTTCTTGATCATTTGCTAGAGCCAGGTGTGTGGGAGCTGGGCTTTCCACTTTTTTTTTTCTTTTTTTAGGCAATTGGGGTTAAGTGACTTGCCCAGGGTCACACAGCTAGTAAGTGTGAAGTATTTGGTCTGAGGCCGGATTTGAACTGAGGTCCTTCTGACTTCAGGGCTGGTGCTCTATCCACTGCACCACCTAGCTGCGCCCTAGGCTTTCCACTTTCATTCAAGTAGCTATGTTGACCAGAATTACCTCATTTTTCAGATGAGGAAAGTGGCCCACAGAAGGTATGACTTGCCCCAGTATGTACACAAAGGAGTAACAAAACATTAATAATAAGTAGCTGAATCAGGATTTGAACACAGGTCCTCAAACTTCAAATTCAGCATTCTATCTCATCCAACCTCACTATTTTGTTTATGAGAAAACAAGCTCACATAGAAGCAGGGGCTTGCTCAAGTTCACACATATAAGTTAAAAGCCAGATTTTGAACCTAGGTCTTCTGACTCAAGATCGAGTGTTCTGCATTACACCTGGTGCTACTTACTTCAGAATATCTGCCTAATCAAAGTATCTTTCTTCCTTTAATCCATCTTATTTACTTTAACAACACTAATGTACTCCTGAAATATAAGCATAAAATCAAATGGCAAATAACTCTTCAAGTATCATATTAATGAAAACACTTGTTCTATTTCATAAAAATATTTTATATTAAAATTCATACCTTATTTGCTATTCCATAAATAATTCCCATAAATGTTGAACTTCCACATAAAAATGATAATGAAGAAATTTGGGGGTTTCTTGACTGATATTTTCAGTTTACCTTGAATTTTTAAATTAAAAAGGCCTACAAGGTAGCATGATGTACTGGATTTGGAGTCTCACAGATCTGGGTTTTTAATCCTAGCTCTACTACTAACTCCCTGTGACCTTAAACATGTCACCTAATGTCTTTATGCTTCTGTTTACACATCTGTAAAATGATGGCATTGGACCAGATGACTATCCAAAGTCCCTTCAAGTTCTAAATCCATGATTGTAAGTTTGTTTTTGTTTTGTTTTGTTTTGTTTTGCAAGGCAAAAGTGACTTTTGCAAGGTTGAGTGACTTGCCCAGGGTCACACAGCTAGTAGTGTCAAGTATGTGGTCTGAGACCAGATTTGAACTCAGGTCCTCTTTGGCCAGCCCTCTATCCATTATGTCACCTAGCTGTCCCTCACCCATATTTTAAAACTCAATATCATTCTCTTATCTATTTTACTCTTTACATCCAGTTAGTTGCCAAATTTTGTAAATTCTACCTTCATAACAACTTCTTATCTGTCTCCTCTCCATTCACAGAGCCTAAGGCCCTCATCATCTCTTACCAGGACTATTAACTATTGTAGTAGCTTCCTAGTTGTGCTCCCTCCTTCTGAAACCTCCCCTCTTCATTCTACCCTCCATATGGCTGCCAAACTCATATTCCAAAAGCCCAAAACTAACCACGTCGTTCCACTTGCTCATGAAGCTCCAACATGAGGTTCCCAGCTGCCTTTGGAATAATACAATCTGCTGTGTTTGACATGATGTTGCTTTACCTTACTTTTTCTGTGCTTATTGTACATTACTTCTCTTTATACAGTGTGCAGTCCATCCAAACTGACATCCAAACTCTTATTCCCTGTGTGAATCGTTTTATCAACTATCTTTATGTCTTCTGTGGCTTGGAATACACACCCTCCTCTGCCCTACTTCATGGGTTGCTTAACTATTTTTGAGGCTCAGGCGGTGCCAGCTCCTGCATGAGCTTTATCCTAATGCCTACAGTTACTTGTATCCTCCCCCTGGAAATTACAATGTGTGTGTGTGTGTATTTATCCAGGTTCATATTGTTTCCTTCCAGGGAATGTAAACTTGAGAGCAGTTGTTTTTGTTTCTGTATCCCCAAGGTCTAGAGCAGTTCCTGGTACGTAAGCATTTGTAAGTGCTTGTTGAATGTGTAATGACTGTATAAAATAAGCTTTCTAATTGCTTGAAACAGGTTTTTTGAAGAGGTGATAAGTTTTGTATTTTGTAATTCACACAGTGTTTTAAGCAGGTATATCCTTAGAGCTGACTAAAGTACTTTGTTGAATTTAGTTCAGAAGAAGTTAAATAATAGAATGGTTATTATTGCTAGTGATTTAAATGTATGTTTTATCTCTTACACTTTTATTATGGCTTAGGTCAGGAAATATATATCATCACTGCCAACTTGGGTTTCTTAATTTCTTCCCAAATCTATACTAAATAGTAATTATTTCACTGATAGAGGGAATTATATTTAGAATAGCTTTTGAGTTTCATTCATTTCCTGTTTATTGAAACCTATTATGTGTGAGGTGACTAAAAATGCTTTTAAAAAATTAGTGGCAATAAAAAAGAATCTACTGTGAATTAAATGAGACTAGTGTGATTAAAAAAGAGAGAGAGAGAACAATCTTCTTAAAAATCATTAATAATTGCTAAGTCATTCAAAGTTCTACCACTTAACTAGCTATTAATTAGCTACTTGGGCCTGAACAAATTGATTCTCCATTCTGGGCCTATGTCCTCATCTGTTTAATAGGGGACTGTACTAAACTATCTCTTAAGGTTCCTTCCAGTTCTGACATGTTGTATTATAAGGTCTCTTTAATATTTTATAATCCCTATGATCTTGTTATGTTTTTAGTGTAAGTGCTAATACACTGAAATGGTGCTTTACAGACTCAAAAATACTTTCATATCCATAATTTTCATCTAATACTCAACAACTATGTGAGGCAAGCAGAACAGGTCTCCCCATTTACAGGTGAGGTAAAAGAGCATTAGAGAAATTATCAATGTAATTTAGCATTATTTAATTTTAATACTCAATGATCATTGGTAAGAGCAATTACTATGAGCAGGGCACACAGTAGATATGATGAAAAACACAATGTCTTTGCCATTTAGTAGCCATTTAGCCCAGTAGGTGTGCAGTTTTTCATGCATGTAACAGAAAATGAAAAAGTGCTCTGTGGAGTCTTGAGGGGGATGGGCATTACCATCTTGGCATGGGTCAGGATCAGATATCCTTAAAGCACTATCTAAGTGTAAATATTTAGTTCATGGAACAGGTGGCTTTGAATAGATAGGAATTCAACAGGTAGAGGTAAGATATTCCATGCATAGGGAAAAGCACCAACAGACATGTAGGTGAGTGAAAGATATAATGGGAGAAGAAAATAGTCCAGTTTGGCTACATTGTGGAGTAGCATAAAGGTGATGAGATATGGCCAGAAAAGTAGAGTGGTGCTAGGTTTCCAAGGGCCTTAATTTACAACCTAAAGGAATTTTCACTTAGTTGGTTACCAATAGGGACTCGATGATTTGAGTAGTAGGTTTGTGGGACCAAAGTTGTACATAAGAATTATTATGCTGATAGTCATATTTTTTGTTTGGCAATCCAAGACAACTATGAAGGACTTAAGATAAAAAATATTATCCATCCCCAGAGAAAGAACTGGTGATGTCTGAATGCAGATTAAAGCATACTTTTTTTTACATTTTGCCTGACTACATATGTATAACCTATATCAAATTGTTTGCCTTCTCAATAAAGGGGGGTGGAGAGGAAGAGAATTTGGAACTCAAAGTTTTAAAAACAAATGTTAAAAATTGTTTTTGTATGTAACAGGGGAAAATAAAATACTGAATTTTAAAAAAGTGTGGAGGGGGAAAGGGTATGGAAGGGAGATGAAAGTCTGGTAGGATACTATTGCTATCAAATAAATAGTAACAAGAACCTATAGAAGTGTGTTGGAGGGCAGCTAGGTGGTGCAGTGGATACAGTACTGGCCCTGGAGTCAGGAGGATCTGAGTTCAAATCCAGCCTCAGACACATAACACTTGCTAGCTGTGTGACTCCGGGCAAGTCATTAAACTCCAATTGCCTCACACAAAAAAAAAAAAGAAGAAGAAGTGTGTTGGTAGTAGCAATAGAGAAGAAACCAGATGTGAGAAATATGGAGGTAGAATCCAATGGGTCTTGATAACTGAATATGAGAGTTGAGGCAAAGAGAAATGGCAAAAATAACTCCAAGGTTTTGAATCAGAAAAACAAAATGAGTTGGAAGGAAGAGGGGCTTAGAGGGAGAGGGAAGCTAAGTTTTGAACGTGTTGACTTTTAGGTGATGATGGGATATTCAGGTGGAGCTGTCCTGTAGGCAGTTGGAAATGTGGAGAAATGTAGGTAAGAGTCTGAATTCACCATTTAGTTTTGCTTACAGATAGTTGGCCCAAACCAGCTCTGTCTTCACCATTTATCAACTAGGAAGCAAATGTTGAGTGACTGTAGCAAGAAAATGTATAATTCCAAAGCCATTAAATACTTTTCTTTTTTTCTGTTAAATACTTTTCAAGAGACATTAAAGTATGCTAAGTTCTGTTGAGCATGCGGATATTACTTTGGTGTTTTGGTAGCCTAAGATCTAAAGAAACACGTATGTGTGTGTGTGTGTGTGTGTGTACATACATATACAAATGTACATTTGTATGAATATGTGTATATATGTAAATATATGTGTACATTTTGTGTACATGTATATACTTTTGTTTCTTTTTTTTTTAGATTTTATGTAGGGAGGGAAAGCCCTCTTTCATATTTTTGAGTTGGTACTACCTTATTCTGTTTTACTAATCTGGAGATGTTTTTGAAAGAGTATGGACTTGGAATTAAGTTTGAATTAAAAGGCAGGGGGGCATTTGACCTCTAGGAAGGGAGAAGAATCTCATATTCAATTGACTTTAAAAGCAAAATCTAGTAATCATTAAAATTATAGTTAACCTCAGTCCCTATGAGAGTACACAAACAATGAGGAAGAAAGGCACACCAATATGCTGTTGGAACTATGAATTATTTCAACCATTCTCAAAAGCAATTTGGAATTAGGGTTAAAAAAAAAGCAAAATGTTCATAATCTTTGATCCAGAGATCTACTCTCTTACCCATATATCCCAAAGGAGGCCAAAGACAGGATGAAATGGCCCACATACACCAAAATATTCATAATAGCAAATTTTATGGCAGCAAAGAACTAGAAACAAAAGTAGATGCCTTTCAATTGGGTCAGGACTAAATAAATTATAGTACATGATTTTAATGGAATGTTATAACACTATAAGAAATATCAAATAGGAAGAGAGAATAATGAGAAGGAAAACCAAGAGAACATATACACAATGATAAGTACATAAATTGAAAAAATTAAAAAATAATATATGTGTGAAATTAAAATGACAAATGAAAGAGTAGAAAATTATGTTAAAGGATTTCTCAATTAAGAGTCCAGGTCCTCAAGAGAGCTCTAGAGGTGTGGGATGCTTGAAGAAGGAAGAGAAGATCTGGAATAGCTTCTGTGGGGAATGAGAAAGGAAATCAGGTAGGGAGGAATAAAAGGACTCCCTTTCTTCAGGGAGAGCTTAGTTGAATTGGATAATATAAAAAAAAATTTAAAAATGAAATTGGATAATATGAATTTAAAATGTACACAACACAGTTGTGTGACGTCTATCCCCTTCAGGATAAGATAATGGGAGTAATTCAGGGTTTAGGGGAAGAGAAAAAGTAGGTCTCCTTATGAGAGAAGATAATATCAAACAGCCATTTAACTCCAGTGGCTATCTGAGAATAGAGACCTTGTGTACCTTCAGGTTCCTGATGTGGACTCTGTGGTGGAGACTGCTTGAAATAAAGGAATCCTTCCATTGCTCCCGCAGCCCTGATCCTGTAGCTGGGATTGTGCAGGGGTCAGCCTTAAAATAAAGGTCTGTTGGAGTTCAAGGGAGGAGCATCTAGATTGGGTCTGACATTGCAATCTGCCAGTTGAGTGAATGCTTGGACCAGGCAGAAGCCAGGGATAGACAATAGCAGGCAGCATTGGCTGAGCCCAGCCCAATACACTGCTGGGGCTGAGACCGAGGCTAGAAAATGGAGATCAAGCAGAGGGCATTTCAGATGGATCCTGCTTACTGAACTTTGTGCTCTGCCATCCGAATTACCATTTGTGCCAAACAGAAGCTAAAGGTAGACAGTAGCAAGAAGACAACACTCAGGGAGATTAAAAAATTGTACATGGAGACAAGTAGAGACTATTTGCTGCAACAGCTAAGCAATAGGAGGATGAAAAGGATGAGTGAGTGGTTGTTAAAGCAAAGGGAACTCCCCTTTCCTTCTTATCCTCAGACCACTATGAATTTATGAAATAACGAGGCCAGATTAACAGGGCTGATGCTATATAGGACAGAAGTGAAGATTTTGGTACTTGTTTTTCTCTATGGGAAATGTTTCACCAAGTAGCTGTTTTTCTTTCTTTCCTGGGTTTTGCTCTAAGAACCTTCAGCTAGAGCTAGAGCATGGACAGGGGAATAATGATCTAGGGAGGAGATGTCCTCATTTATTTCCCTTTAACCAAGTCCATCCTGGGACCTGCTAGTATGGGGGGCAAATATTGGCCAAGTCTGAAGGGAAACACTGCAGAGCCAAGACTGGAGGTGGTTTTGGAAAATCAGAGACTGTGTTGGAAGCTCAAATGCCTGCAACTTGCCCAAAAGTCATTATTAGTGGTACTTACACATATATGTATAGATTTATGTATGTATATGTCTATATATGCAAATGTCTATCCTGAAGCCCCCTCTCACCGAACCAGCTATGGGAAGCTTGTGGAAGACTTTATTCAGAAAGATAGTAATAGTTAGCATTTACATAGTCCTTGTGAAGTGCTTTGCAAATATATCATTTTATCCTCACAACAACCCTGGAAAGTAGGGTGAACAAAAGGTTCCCTCAGTTCCAGTCATTGGAGTGACTGCTGTCTGACCTGAGGCATTCAATTAAATGCCACACCTACTTAGGCAGGTAAACCAGAGAGCTTCTTTATCTGTTCTGGCTGAGACATTAGTAATTCTTGAGGCTACATATCCAGTGGAGTCTGCATATAAGTACCACTCAAAGTAGGTAGGGTGAAGCTTCAAGCAAGATTGAGTCGGTGATACCCCTTGTTTTGAGCGGTCTGTAGGTGAAGGGATCTTCTACCTATTGCTGGAAACCAGAACTTACCTTTAATTCAATTAAAGTTCTTTTGTAATGTATTTTTCAATGGCTAAAGGTCCCATCTCAAGTCAAGGTTCAGACTTGAGCCCTTAGTGAGCAACTGTGATTTAGCCAAGCTGGTCTTTTGTTGTTCCTCACACTTGACAGTCCATTTCCAGCCTCTGTGCCCTTTGGCTGTCCCTCATACCTGGAGTGCACTCCCTCCTCACCTTTGCCTTACAGAGTTCTTTTTTTCCTGTAAGATTCAGACTCTAACATTACAAGTCCTGGTTAGAAAAAGCCCTAAGAACAGTAACAGACCAAATATATGTATAGAGATCAGTATTGCAGGCAACATAATTGTTAGGATGTTGAGTCACATATAAAAAATATCTGAAGTTGAAGTATACTGTGATAAAAAAAAAAGTCTTGATCCTTAAATACTGGAAAAAACATATAACTGAGGAAACATCAATAACTATGAACTTAAATGTCTACTCGCCCAACTATTAAAAAAAACTTTTTGAGAGTCATCTCTACACCAAGGAGATACTTGATATGGGTATTAGTAGGGAACAAACAGGCTTTTGCAGGTAACATTAAACAGTGGATCACATCACTACCATTTCACAATTAACTGAAATATGCAGAGAATAAAAAAAGTTCCATTGTGCTTTTAAAAAATGATGAAAAAAACATTTTATTTAATTGAACAAACTACCTTAGTAGTACTTTTACAACAAGGCACCATCTATCCATACATCAAAATCATTCAAGATTTTTTAAAAAGATACAACAATATTAACCCTATTCTACAACCCTCTGATCATAAACATTAGGATAGGCATGAAACGGAAATATGTGTTTGCTAGAAGCATTTGTCACTGTTGCTGTGGTGGCATCTAGGAGGCAAAGTGGATAGAGCACTGAGCCATGGAGTCACTAAGACCTGAGTTCAAATCCCACTTCAAAGACTTACTAGTTGTGTGACCCATGGCAAGTCACTTAACCACTTTCTGCCTCAGTTTCATCATCTGCAAAATGAGGATAATAATAGCACATACCTCTCAGGGTTATTGTGAGGATAAAAATGAGATATTTGTGCAGCATTTAGCAGTGTCTGGCTTATAGTAAATGCTTAATAAATGCTTATTTCCTTTCCTTCCTTCCTTAGTGGTAGAGAGCTAGAGCAGAGTTTTAAGAGAGGTTACCTGTAGTTGGTTAGATCCTCTAGATGCTCCTGTTTATGGATAAGATTGTGCTGATTGCAACAAGCCCTAGGACATCATTGAGCCTCCTGGAAGAGATATGTAACCATTATAAGGAGTTTTATCAGACCATCCATGTAGGAAAGATCAAGTAATTGAAGAATGTCTATTGGCCAAATTACAACATGCATTTAGATAGATAACCTATAAAGCTTGTCCATCAATATATGACTAGGATAGACAGTAACAGGTTAAGAAAAGAAAAGGAGTAGAGTGGGCTAGGTTGTTTTCAGTATATTGCAAAGCTTCTTAAATGAGCCCCAAATTCCCATTATAACAAAGATTCCTCTTTTCAATGCCAACATCCAGTGTTGCTATATGGCAGAAAGCATGGAATATAATAGTCTCCAAGGAATTAAAAATGAATCTCACCCAGAGGTCTATGGGAGTAGTATAATGTATTTGAGCTGGCTACAACATAACCAAGAGGAACTCTGAAGATCAGGGGTTAAAGATGTAATTGAGGAATAGTATACGAGGAAGAAAAGAAGACCTGATCATGTGATGAGGGGGAGGAATGACAGATGGGTAGCCAAAGTGTTCCACTGGTATTCTCATGATATCAGGAGTGAGAGAGAGGAGAGAGAGAGAGGGAGAGAGAGAGAGAGAGAAAGAGAGAGGCCTCCTGCACATTGAGAGCATTTGAACATTTCTGTTCAAATTTACAAGAGGACATGGACAAGAGTTACACAGAATGGGCAATGTGGATGGTTTCAATCTATATTGTTAAAGGGAACTCCTGCATCAATAAAACCACCCATCCATATGAGTATTCTTGATTTCTCCATCTCTTTTGACACTGTGGACCACTCCTTTTATCTTGACAGCCCCCCTTCCTCTTGTTTCTCTGAAACCTCACTCTCCAAGGTTTTTTTCCGACTTCTCTAAACATTCCTTTTTTTGTGTCTTTTACTAGTTCCTCATTCCCTTCTAGCCCTTTAAACTTGGGTTTTCCTGAAAGTTCTATCCTTCTTTACTTTAGGTTTTTATTTAGGTTCTATATTTCTTTAGTTTCTATGGGACCTATCCTTCAGATTCTATAGGTTCTATCCTTCTTTAGGTTTCGTAGGTTCTATACATCTTTATTCTCTTCATAAGCTCTTCCTTGGTGAGCACATCTATGGCTATTACTTGAATCATTCCTCACCTCCCTGCAGATGGCTCCCAGATCCCTTGCAACTTCCCCTGCAAGCTCTAATACATTTGTAATTGCCTCCTGGGTATCTCCATTTGAATGTTCTGCTAGCACCTCCACTATAACACCCCTAGTCTATACCTATGATTGTAATGCAAGCTCAATAAGTCAATAGTGCCATTCATGTCCTTTTTGTCTAGATGGTTATAATACCTGTCACTCATGCCTGGAGTAGAAGCCTCTACCCCACCACTGATAGCTCTGTCTCTGCATGTCCCTCCCTTCAAGACCAAACTCAGGGGTTACCTTCTGATTTGAAGATTTCCCTAGCTCTCTCTTTCCCTATATGAAGTGATCTCTCCTTCAAACTTCTCCTAACAAAAAAAAAAACAAATTTTTCTCCTAACAATTTTCCTCTAACTTTTCTTAGCAATTAGTTCTGAATTACAGGATGTTAGGGTTAGATGGGACCTCAAACATTATCTAGAATAGTAATCACCTCTGCAACATTCCTCCCTGAAATAGTCTTGAAATAGTCTTCAAGTCTTCAATTGAAGATCTTTAGTGAGCAGGTGGGGGCAACTAGGTGGTGCAGTGGATAGAGTGCTGGGCCTGAAGTTAGGAAGACTTATCTTGGTGGACTAAAATCTAGCCTCGGACACTAGCTGTGTGACCCTGGGCAAATCACATAACCCTGTTTGCTTCCATTCCTCATCTGGAGAAAGAAATGGCAAACTACTCCAGTATCTTTGCCAAGAAAACCCCAAATGGGATCACAAAGAGTCAGACATGACTTAACATCAAGTGAGGAGGAATCCACTACCTCCTGATCCAGTCCATTCCACTTTTGGATAACTCTAATTGTTACGAAATTTTTCCTCACCTCAAGGAAGGTGCCTTTTTGCACTTTCTACACATTATTCTTACTTCTGCCCTCAGAGACCATGCAGAACAAATTTAATCCTTCTTTCTCAAGACAGGCCTTTAAATCTGAAGGCAAATCAGAGTATATTATTTGCTCACTCTCTCTTTTTTTGTTTTTTTCTTCTTTTTCATGGTTTGTCCCATTGGTTCTAATTCTTCTTTACAATATGACTAATGTGAAAATAGGTTCAATATGAATATATATGTAGAGCCTATATAAAATTGCATGCTGTCTTGGGGTGAGGGAAGGGGAGAGATAGGGAGAAAATTTGGAATTCAAAATCTTATGGAAGTGAATGTTGAAAACTAAAAATAAATAAATAAAATTTTTAAAAAAGATAGGCCTTTAAATATTTGAAGTCAGCTACCATTTCCTTTCCCCTCTTCCCCCTTCCTGAGTCTCCTCTTCTACAGGGAAAAGATTCTAGTTCCTTTAATCAACTTTAGGATCATAAAGATATAGAATTAGAATTAGTGAAAATCTTAAAGATCATCTAATCCAACCCTCTCACTTTACAGATGATGAAACTGAAGCCCAGAAAGACTGTGATTTGCTCAAGGTCACACAGTTGGCTAGTTGGAGAGTCAAAATTTTAACCCAGATCCAGCACGCAGCTGCCAAGGTGATCTTTCTATTGCATAGGTCTTAAAACGTTACGGATGTAGTCAATGAGCTTGAGTCACTCTCTATTTAGAATCAAATATAAAGTCCTGTTTGGCATTTAAATCTCCTATAACTTAGCCTGTTCCTACCTTTTTGTCTTTTTATACTTTACTCCCCTCTAAGCACTCTGTTATCTAGTATCAATGGCCTAATTGCAATTCTTGAAACCTAACATTCTATCTTCTCTCTATGCCTTTGTACTGACTGCATGGAATGTTCTTCCTCACTTCTACCTTTTAGCTTTCCTGGCTTTCTTCAAGACTCATCTCAAAACTTATCTTCATCATGAGGCTTCTCCTAGTCCCCCAAGCTGCTACCACCTTCCCCTCTTGGAATGTCATCCATCTATGTATGTATCTTGTACATACCTGGTTATTTATATGTTTTCTACTCCTATAAAATTATAAGCTCCTTTAGTGACTGTTTCTTTGTATCCTTAGATCTTCTTGTTGTTGGTGGTGGTGATCCTTTGCTCTCAAAAAGGACCAATGACATCTTGGGTGATATCTTAACTTGCACATGAATTGGATTTAAGTGAGGCAGAACTGCACAAAGTCATCAACTTCATTCTCTATTCCAGAGTTATTAAAGTCTAGTGGCAAGATAAAAATCAAGATGACTGGTGATGCAATGAATGACCTTTGGCTTTCACAGTGCCTGACACATAGAAAGCACTAAGGAAATTCTTACTGATTTATTCTTTCCATTCTTTTCACAATACTACACAGTTCTTCACACACACACATATATATGTATGTATACATATATATACACATATATATATATACATATTGTTTCTTTTCTCTTTATCGTCTTGATGACTCTTCTCTGGACAAACACTATCTTATAAAATTTCCTCCTAAAATATAAGGCTTAGACCTGAACATAGTCTTTCAGATGTGATCTAATCAGCCAAGAGTACACTGAGACTACTACCTTCCTCCTTCTGAACACTAAACCTCTCTTTCTCCCTCTCTCTCTGTCACACACAAACACTTTCTCTCTCCCTTCTCCTCTCCTCTATCTCCTACCCTCTTTCTTTCTCCTTCTGTCTCACTCTTCCTCTCCTCACTTCTCTCACTGCTTCTTTATTTTCTTATTTTTTAAATTATCAAAAAAAATTATCTCTTCATCACTCCCTCCCTCCCCTAACCAGACACATTATTTCTCTTAATGCAATCTAAAATCAATTTAATTTTTTGGTTACTATGTTGCATTATTGACTCATATTGAGCTTGAAGTACACTGTTTTACATGAAACTGTCTAATCATTGTTTTTCCATCTTTTACTTGTGAAAATGATTTCTTGAGCTCAAGTATAAGCTGTTATGTTTATCTCAGATGGATTGCATCATATTATATTTGGGTCATTGGTCTAGCTTATAAAGATCTTTTTTTTTCAATCCTGTCATCTATCATATTAGTTTTGTAGCTCTGTCATATGCAAATTTGTAGGCATATCTTCTATACCTTCCTCCACTTTACCTTTTTTGTACATTTATGTACATATCTTTGTATTCATTAGATTATAAATTTTTTGTATCCTCCTTTTTATTAGTTTGCATGTTCCTTGAGACCTATTTTATATTTGTCTTTGTATCCTCAGTACACTGTCTTTTGCACATAACAGGTTAGTAAGAAATACTTCTTTAATTGAATTGACTCTCCAAGTCAAATAAAAGTCATTATCATTTATCCATGAAAGTTTTAGTGAATTCACTGAATTAAGTCACCCTCATCCAGAAGGTCACTGTGACATCACTCTGCATGATGAGAGACCATCACAGTAGACTGTAGACAAAAGGTCATCAAATTCAACAAGAGTCCATGATACCTTGGCACAGGAGCAGTCAAAGTATGTTTGAATCTGAAAAGGTAACCAAATGATAGTATTCCCTTAAAGTTCATCTACCTAATTGCATCTGTCAGAGTAATTTAGCAAGTATAGACTAATCAGAATTCCAACAAATAATAATTCTTTATCTCTTTCCTATCCTTATTGGACCCTTGGTTAGGCTGATATTAGTGGGATTATATCTTAAGAGGATGGAGAATCCTGCTTCAGAATAGCTCTTATTCCGCTATCTTTCTCTTCTTCCATGCTTCTTGTGATGCAATGACTAGAAATGGATACAGGAAGGTAAGTTGAAATCATTTTTGGTAGTGTCCCATGTTTGGCCACAGTAGGTTTGAATTCATGGTAATTTGGCAAAAGGAATTGAAGGCTAAATAATGCTAATGAAAGTAAAATCTGGATGCCTAACTCCCACTAAAGTAAAATTTTCTAATATGTTCAGTTATTATGAAATTGATTTGAGGAATAGTTCATAGTAGTGAGTTTGAGGAAACATTTAGTCAAATATTCAGACATTTTCAAGAATAATTCATATTTAAATAATGCTTTATTATTAAAAAGGAGTGTATCATACCATCTAATTCTCCTAATCCTATAATGTAGTATAGCTATTATGATCTCCATTTTAGGATCAGTCAAGAAATATGAAATGAGTATTATGTGTCAGGCACTGTGCTAAGCACTAGAGCTACAAAGAAAGGCAAAAAACAGTACATACTTTCAAGGAGCTTACAGTCTAATGGAGGAGACAATATGCTGGATCACTGCCTTGCCTGGCAAAGAGGCTTCTGTAGCTCAATAAAATTATAGGCTATGCCATGCAGGGTTACCGTAACCCAAGATGGATAGATCATAGTAGAGAGTTCTGATGAAAGGTGATCCACCAGAGAAGGAAGTGGCAAACCATTCTAATATCTTTGCCAAGAAAATTCCATGGACAGTATTAAAATGATAAAAGATATGACAGTAGCGGATGAGCCCTTCAGATCTAAAGGTGTCCAACACACTACTTGGAAAGAGGAGAGGACAACTACAAGTAGCTCCAGAAAAAATGAAGAGACTGGATCAAAGCCCAAAGGAAGCTCAACTGTGGATGCATCTGGTAAAGTCCAATGCCATAAAGATCAATACTGCATGGGAACCTTGAATGTAAGATCTATGAACCAAGGTAAGCTGGATGTGATTAAACAGGAGATGGAAAAATTAAACATCAAAATCTTGGGTGTCATTGAACTTAAATGGAAGGGAATGGGTGAATTTAATTGTGGTGATCATTACATATGCTATTGTGGGCAAGAATCCCTTAGAAGAAATGGAGTAGCCCTCATAATCAATAAAAGGTAGAGGAAAGCAGTACTGAGGTATAATCTCAAAACTGACAGAATGATATCAGTTTGATTCCAAGGCAAACCATTCAATATCACAGCAATATACATCTATACTCCAACCATTGATGCTGAAGAGGCCAAAGCTGAGCAGTTCTATAGGTCAGAAGACTTGTAACATCTTCTGGAAATAACACCAAAAAAGACTTCACTTTCATCATAGGGGATTGGAATACTAAATCAGGAAATCAAAAGATAATTGAGATAGCAGGCAAGTTTGGCTTTGGAGTACAAAATGAAGCAGGGCAGAGACTAATAGAGATTTGTCAAGATAACTTGTTGTTCATAGCAAACACTTTTTTGACAACCCAAAATATAGAAGTCAAATTGATCATAATTTTCAGCCAAAGGTGGAGAAGCTCTATATAGTCAGTTAAAATAAAACCTGGAACTGACTGTGGCTTAGAGGACGAGTTTCTTTTTGCAAAATTTGGAAAACTCAACAGTGGTTACTGGATTGGAAAAGATCAGTTTACATTCCAATCCTAAAGAAGGGCAATGCCAAAGAATGTTCAAACTATTGAACAATTACACTCATTTCATATGCTAGCAAGGTTACACTTAAGATTCTGCAAGGTAGGCTTCAGTAATATGTGAACCAAGAATTACCGGAAGAGCAGGCTGATTTTCAAAAGGGAGAGGAACTAGAGACCAAATTGCCAACATTTGCTGGATTATGGAGAAAGTGGAGTTCCAGAAAAACATCTACTTCAGCTTCATTGACTACATTAAAACCTTTGACTGATTCACAGCAACATGTGGCAAGTCCTCCAAGAGATAGGAGTACCAGATGATCTTACTTGTGTCTTGAGGAATCTGTATGTGGTTCAAGAAGCAAAAGTTAGAACCAAACATGAAAAAACTGATTAGTTTAAGATTGGAAAAAGTGTATGACAAGGCTGTATATTGTCACCTTATTTATTTAATTTATATGTAGAGTACATCATGTGCAATGCCAATCTGGATGAATCAAAAGCTAGAATTAAGGCTGCTGGGAGAAATATCAACAATCTCTGGTATACACATGATACCACTCTGATAGCAGAAAGTAAAGAGGAATTAAGCCTCTTGAGGGTGAAAGAGGAGAGTGTAAAAGCTGACTTGAAGTTTAACATTAACAAAAACTAAGATCATGACAACTGGTCTCATCACTTCCTGACACAATAGAGAGAGAAGAAATGGAAACAGTGTCAGACTTAAAATTTTTGGACTCAAAGATTACTGCAGATGGTGATGGCAGCCATGAAATTAAAAGATACTTGCTCCTTGGAAGGAAAGCTATGGCAAATACGGACAGCATACTAAAAAGCAGAGATATCACCTTGCTGACAAAGGTATAGTCAAAGCTATAGTTTTTCCAGTAGTGAGGTATTATAAGGAAAGCTGAGCATCACAGAATCCATATTTTCAAGTTGTTATGCTGGAGAAGACTTTTGATAGTCCCTTGGGCAGCAAGGAGATCAAATCAGTCAATACTTAAAGAAATTAATTCAGACTATTCTTTGAAAGGACAAATGCTAAAGCTGAAGCTTAAATACTTTTGCCACATAATGAAAAACAGGACTCATTGGAAAAGACCTTAACGTTGAGAAAGATTAAAGGCAAAAGAAGAAGGGGAGCAGAGGATGAGATGGATAAATAGTGTCATGAAAGCAGCAAACATGAGCTTGGACAGACTTCAATAGGCAGTGAAGGATAGAAGGGCCTGGTGCATGGTCCATGGGTTCATGAAGAGGTGGACATGACTGAAAGACTGAACAACAACATGTACAAACAATCAATATTCAGGATAAATTGGAAATAATCAACAGAAGAAAGGCACTAAAATTAAAGGGAATAAGGGAAGGCTTCCTATAGATTAGCTGGAACTTTAAGGAAGCCAGGGCAGTCAGGTGGCAGAGATAAGGAGAGGAGGGCATTCCAAGTATGGAGGACAGCCAATAAAAAATGCTAGAGTTGAGCAGTTGAGCATTTTGTGTTTGTCACTGGGTCACAGAATATATGTGGTGGGGTATAACACTTGGAATACTAAACAGAGGATTTCATAATTAATCCTGGAAGCAAAAGAGAGCCACTGAAGTTTATTGAGTAGTAGTAGTAGTGATGTGTGTGTGTGTGTGTGTGTGTGTGTGTGAGAGAGAGAGAGAGAGAGAGAGAGAGAGAGAGAGAGAGAGAGACATGGTCAGACCTGTGCTTTAGGAAAATCACTTTGACAGCTGAGTGGAGGATGAACAGCAATGAGGAGAGACTTCTGTCAGGGAGATCACCTAGCAGGCTTTTGCAATATTCCAGTTATGAAATGGCCCTAATGGTATGTGCCCAGGTTGTAGCAATGTCAAAAGAGAGAAGAGGGCATATGAAAGAATTTTATCTATGAAGGTAAAATTAAAAAATCTTGGCAACAAATAGAATATTGGTGGGGAAGGGATGAGAAAGAATGAGAAGTCAAAGATGATACTTGGGTCTCAAGCTTGGATGACTAGGAAGATGGAGGTACCTTCAATAGTAATAGGAAAGTCAGGAAGAGGGGACAGTTTTGAGCAAAAGAAGGTGAACTCAGTTTTGGACAAGTTGAATTTAAGATAAGGAAATGGACCACAGAAGTTAAGTAACTTCCCAGAGTCCCACAACAAATGAGAGAACTAGAACTTGAAACTAATGTTCTTTTCACCACAGCCTGCTATCTTGAGTAGCTGGATATTTGGCAAGTACTTCAACCATTTTCTACTTTTCATTTTAATATTTTTGCATATTATAGAAATAGCCACAGAGAAAAGACAACACAGGGCAGTGTGATCTTGAGAATTTTGGGTAAGATAAGGGCAGTCAGTGTTCAACAATGTTGCTATCCAAGGTGATAATGTTACTTCATTACTTAAATACAATACATTTTATTGAGAGCAAAGTGTGGTGAATAGAGAGCTAGTCTTGGAGTTAGGAAGACCTAAGTTCATGTTCCACTTGTGACTTGTACTATTTGTGTGACCCATTACAAGTCACTTAACCTGTTAGTGCTTCCAGACAACTCTCTAAGGCTATATACGTTACAGAAAATGTGTTAATCAGTTCTGGTAGGGAAGAGCTCCGTTGGGAGCTCTTTACACCCATAAAATTCCAGGTCTGTTTGCCCCACCAAATTCTTTACAATAGAGATTCCCTGTTTCTGGAATTGTCATCCTCCCTCTCTGTGCCTGTTAAAATCCTACTCATATATTTCATGACTGTTCAAATACCAACCCCTCCATGAAGCCTTCCTTGATCACTCTAGTTAGAAACTGTGTTTTTTGGGGCTTTCTTGTATTTTTTAGAATTCTCTGCACATTTTTAATGTTGATGATTAATAAATATTTGCTGAATGAAATAGTTTTGAAATTATTCCCTATTGTCCCAAACACAGTGAATATGCAAGCTTTGGAAGATTTTTTTTCCCTCCAAATAATGGTAGTGAACTTGCATTCACTTACTTTATTCTACTTTTTTTAAAAATATAACATTTTATTTTTTCCCCAATTACTTGTTAAAACAATTTTTAAAAGATTTTAAAAAATCTTTTGAGGTCCAAATTCTATGCTTTCCTTCCTCCTTCTCCGTCCCCCCTTCCCTGAGATGGTAAGCAATCTGATATAGTTTATACATGTACAATCATGTAAAGCAGTTCCATGTTAGTCATTTTGTATAAGAAGACAAATAAAAAAATGAAAGAAAGTGAAAAATAGTATGCTTCAGTCTGTATTCAGATAGTATCAGTTCTTTCTCTGGAGGTGGAGTATGCTTCATCATTAGTCCTTTGGGATTGTCTTCAGTCATTGTATTGCTGAAAATAGCTAAGTCTTTCACAGTTCTTCAACATACAATATTGCTGTTACTGTGTACAACATTCTCCTGATTATGATAAATTTATTTTCTATCAGTTCATGTAAGTCTTTCTAGGTTTTTCTGAAATCATCCTGCTTTTCACTTCTTATAGCACAATAATATTCTATCATAATCATGCACCATAGCTTGTTTAGCTATTGCCCAGTTGATGGGCATCCTCTCAATTTCTAATTCTTAGCCACCACAAAAAGAGCTGCTATAAATATTTTTGAACAAATAGGTCCTCCCCCCCACTACCTTTGTTTTCTGTCTTTGGGATATAGACCTAGCAGTGCTATTGCTGGATCAAAGGGTATGCACAGTTTTATAGCCCTTTGGTTTTAATTTGATCCTTTTTTTTTTTTAGGCAATTGGGGTTAAGTGACTTGCACAGGGTCATGTGTTTGGTCTGAGGCTGGATTTGAACTCAGGTCCTCCTAACTTCAGAGCTGGCACTCTATCCACTGTGCCACCTAGCTGCTCCTTTATAGCCCTTTGGGCATAGTTCCAAATTGCTCTCCAGAATGGGTGGAACAGTTCACAACTCTGCCAAGAGTGCATTAGTGTCCCAATTTTCCCACATCCCCTCCCAACATTTAACATTTTCCTCTTTTGTCATATTAGCCAATTTAATAGGTATGCAGTAGTACCTCAGAGTTGTTTTAATTTGCATTTCTCTAACCAATAGTACATTATTCTACTTTTGACTGTCAACATGCAATCATAAATTAGCTAAGGGATAGAGGTATAATCTGTGAACATGGGACAGAAAAAAAGCTATTTGACCTTTGTGAGCATCTTATCTATGACATTATTAGTGGTATACTCTAAAAAACTGAGCAAATCAACCATAGTTATTCTACTGAGACGTGTTATAGACCAACCTAAAAATATGTGAGTATTATTCATGGGTAAATCTGGGCTTATTCAGATATATGTGGATGTTTCCCATTTCAGATTGAATTGACAATTTGATTTCATTTGCCTCAATGGACATTGTTAATAACCCATGTGTAAGGCAATGTAGGAAGGAACTGAGATACAAAATGAAGTATAAAAGCCTAGATTTGGAGCTAGAATGGACCTTTGAGGATATCTAATTTAATGCCTTCATTTTATAGATGAAGAAACTAAGGTCCAGAGAGGCTAAGTCACTTGGTTAAGGCTGTACAGGTAGTAAGTAGAAGAGTTGGGATTTAAACCCAGGCTCTCCGACTCCAAATCCAATCCTTTTTCTACTCTATCATGTTCGATCCCTAGCATAACAGCCTCTGCTCTCAATGAGCTTGCACTCTAATAGGTGAGATAATGCAAGTAAATAAATAGTATTACCTAAGTTAAAATTTAATAAAGGCAAAACAGAGTTGATTCAAAATTTACATGAATATTCCATAATTTATATGAATTATTCCCTAATTGATAAATGTTCAAATGGTCAAAGGATATGAACAGGCAGTTTTCTTTTCTTTTTTTTTTTTTGGTTAGGCAATGGGGTTAAGTGACTTGCCCAGGGTCACACAGCTAGTAAGTGTTATGGGGTCACATTTGAACTCAAGTCCTCCTGAATCCAGGGCTGGTACTCTATCCGCTGTGCCAACTAGCTGCTCCAGAACAGGCAGTTTTCAAAGAAATCCTAGCCATCAATAGCCAACCATAAGTCCAAATCACTAATAATTAGAGAAATGCAAATTAAAGCAATTCTGAGGTTCTACTTCACACCCATCAGATTGGCAAAGATAACAGAAGAGGAAAATGACAAATGTTGGTGGGGTTGTGGAAAAATAGGCACATTAATACACTGTTCGTTAGAGCTAAGAATTGCTATAGCCATTCTGGAAAGCAATTTGGAACCCTATCCCAAAATTCACTAAACTTTCTGTACCCTTTGATTTAACAATACCATGACTAAGCCTATAGTCCAAAGAGACCAAATAAAGAGGAAAGGACCCAAATGTAGAAAAAAAATTTATAATAGCTCTTTTCACAGTAGCAAAAAAAAAAGCAAACTTAGGGGGCACCTACCTATTGGGGATATGGCTAAGTAAATTATATATGATATATGAATATACTGAAGCAGAGTAAAGTAAGCAAAACTGGAATAACAATTAAAACAATTGCAATCACATTATTAAAAAATAAAAACTCTGAAAGACTTTAGAACTCTATTCAATGCAATGACCAATCACAATTCCAGAATTTATTTTTTTAATTAATTAATTTATTTTGGTTTATCAACAATCACTTCCATATGCTTTTGAGTTTAAAATTTTTCTCCCCCTTCCTCCCCACCACCCTCTCCAAGATGGTGCACAATCTGATATAGGCTATACATATACATTCTTATTAAACATATTTTCACATTAGTGATGTTGTAAGTAAAAATTAGAACCAATAGGAGAAACCACCAGAAAGACGAAATAAAACTCAACAGAAGAGAAAAAAAATAGCAAATAGTATGTTTCAATCTGCATTCAAATTCCATAGTTCTTTCTTTGATGTGGATTACATTTTCCATCACAAGGCCTTTGGACATGTCTTAGATCCTTGTATTGCTGGGAAGGGTTAAGTTTATCAATATTAGTCATCGTACAACGTGGTTATTATTGCATACAATGTTCTCTTGGTTCTGTTCACTTCACTCAGCACACAATTCCAGAATTTCAAAGATGAAGCACGTTACTCACCAGGGAGGTGATAGACTGAAAATGCAGGATAAGGTACACTTTTTTTTTTACATGGCCAATGTTGGAATTTGTTTTGCTGGACTGTGCATATTTGTTTTGAGAGTTTTCTTTTTCCTTTTTTATTGTTCAACTTGGGTGGGGTGAAGGGTGAGTGGGAGAAAAAAAAGTAAATGCTTATAAAAAATAAGAGTAAAAAAGTTTAAATAAAAAAAGAGGAAAACTTGGAAGGATGGGTCCGAGTTCCTGACTACAAAATTATGAGGTTGGAAAAAAATCCCTAAATTATGTGCATTTTCAATTGGGGTAAGGGAGCTAGAGCAAGCTTTATGGAATAATTGGCACTTGAGCCAGGCCATAAGGCAGAGAATTTCAACAAGTGTAGACATGAAGGAAGAGCATTCTAGGGAGGAAGGATCATCTTCAAAAATATAGCTGCACTGAGAAGGGAGAGGGCAGGATCATGTCAAAGACCAGCTAATGCTCTATTTTGGCTGGAACTTTCTGCTTCTTCATCATCAATCCATACATGTTGATTAATGATTGAGCATCAATTGTAATCATGTTCAAGTCCAATTTTAAAATTTTGAAACAGGCTCAATAAATCGACTTGTATTATAGTTCCTTTTTAATCATAGGAAGTTAAGGGTATGGTTTATTTTTAAGAGTGTAGTATCTTTTATTTATTTTATATATAAATATATAGTTTATATAGTTTATTATTAAGGATGCAATATCTTTTTTTTTAATCTACTTAAACTTTGGTGGGTCCATCTACATACTTTTCTTCTACAGATCATTTTTAACATTTTACATGTTAAATACATGAAATATGTCATGTAGGCTAGTTTCACAATAGTGACATAGCTGCAAAAATGTAACTGCTCCACCAGTATGATGTGATAGAATGGGACTTTATGTTTAGACACACCTGAACAGCTTGGGTAACCTTGGCAGCTTCTATTTCTGGCATTTCACTGGATATGACCTGAGGGCACACTAATCTATGACTCAATTTTCCCTAGCTATGTAATGGGTTTGTAAAACTGCTTCATGGTCCTAGCCTACATGCTGACTCTTGGCTATCGATTTCAGCTGATTCTAGAGCTTCTTTCTGTTAGTCTGATTGCTTTCCAATGTAAAGAACTAAATTATTTCCAGGACTCCAGAATAACTCCATCACATCATATTCTTCTCATATAAAATGCCTGTTTCTGCTTGAAAAATAAGGGAATTACATAAGTAACTCATTTGCTCTGCTTTACTTTACCTTTGAAAAACTTGGGCTTTGGCTGGCTTGGCTTATCTAGACCAATTTTAATAACCCCACTATGCCAGCTTCTTTAACAGAGAGTGACAGCTTGGATTTCAAGTTCAAATCATTTTCACATTGTTTTGTGGGAATTTTCTCAGTAAAGATGTGAAGAATCTCAGAGGGGTAGATGTTTCTTAAAGGTCTTGGAAGAGGGGATGATGAATATAGAGGGAGAAGTAATTCAAATTTAATGGTCTTTGGAATGCAAATTCATTATTTAATCAGATATTCCACCCCCTCTGTCTTTTAAAGAGGAGAGTGAAAATACAGAAAAGTTGTGGATAAAGAATCATAGAATTTTTAGAGTTGGCAGAAGACATAGAGATCACCTAGTCACATAGAGATCACCTTTCACATTTTATAGGAAGAAATTTAGGCTCAATGACTTGCCCAAGGTCATACAATGATTTAGTGGTATAGAACTGAGACAAGAAAGCAGGTTTCTGTCCAGTTCCATTTTCTTTCTTTCTTTGGCCTTATCATGCTTTTTTGCCTTTATGTGTCACAAATTAAATTAGACTTAACTCCTCCTTGGAAAATTGGCTTCAGTTGTAGGTATATAGAGTGAATAAGCTGTATGAGTTTTGAAGTTATTTCCATATTTCTAGGTGCCATGGGTTGCCATGGCCAAAGAATTTGCCACCAAGTATCTTTCTGAATTATTTAAGAAAGAAGAGAAGAAAATAATGTCATGAAAGAAATGTACAGTTGAAAAATGTGGTCAAATGGTGAGTAAGAGGTATAACCAATGGGGGCAGCTAGGTGGCACAGAGGATAGAGCACTGGCCCTGAAGTCAGGATGAACCTGAGGTCAAATCTGGCCTCAGACCAAACACTTGACACTAGCTGTGTGACCCTGGACAAGTCACTTAACCCCAATTGCTTAAAAGAAAAAAATGTAAAAAAAAAGAGGTATAACCAATGAATAACACATGTACACCTTTTGTATCTATGCCACATTTAAGGGAAATCGAGGAAGGGCCTCAGTACATTGGGTTCCCCTCCCTGCACCATGGTGAACTTATTAAAGAATATAGACAAGAGTTACACAGGATAGGAAGACATGGATGGATTGGAATATGCATTATTGTTGGAAATATCTGCATTGATAAGATCACAGATCCATTTGATTATGTATTAGAGACAAGAGAGGCAAATAAACCAGATCAAATGTTTGTTTCTCTGCACAACTTGCAAAAGATTCCATGACATTAAAAGATAAATTGAATTTAGTAATAAGGTCTCATGACTGTTTAGTTTCTCTTCCCCCTTTTCACCTCATTTTTCAGTTCATTTCTCTTTCTAAAGTTACATTTTTCTTAAATTGTCAAGCATTTATTTTTTTCCCTCCCTCTCACCTCCCTCTTTGTTGGAAAAAGAAAAAAGAAAAAGAAAACCCTTGTAACAAAATTAATTCCTATATTTACCCTGTCCAAAAATATGTCTTATTCTGCATAGAATGAGACCTCTCTGTCAGGAGAATGGGTAGCATTTTTTATCACTGGTCCTCTGGAATTATGGTTGATCTTTATATTGAACTAAGTTCTTAAGTCTTTCAAAATTATTCATTTTTACATTGTGGATATTATAGTATAAATTGTTCTGGTTCTATTCATTTTACTCTGCATCAGTTCATACAAGTCTTTCTAGGTTTTTTTTGAAATTATCTCTTTGATCATTTCTTATAGCACAAGTATTCTGTTAGATTCACATACTGTAATTTGTTCAACCATTTCCAAATTGTTTGGCACCCTTTAGTTTTCAGTTCTTTGCCACTAAAAAAAGGGCTGCCTATATTTTGTACATGTAAGACCTTTTCCTCTTTCGTTGATCTCGTTGGTGTGTACACCTAGTAATAGTATTACTGATTAAAAGGGCACACCACAGTTTAATAACTTTTTAGGCATTTCTCTTTTTCTTTTTCCTTCATCGATGATGTCCACTAAATAAGGAACATAACATTGGCTCCCAAAAGTCAAACAAAAATAATGCTATTAGGAAGTTCTTATCACAGACTGCATAAATTCAGATTTTACAATGAAGATACTATATAAGCAGAGAGTAAATATTATGTTTCTCGGTGGATACATAGTGGCAGAACAACATCACAGAGTAAGAATAAAGAATGGAATGGTTAGATTTTCAAAGTTTCTGCAATCTTTGGTAATGAAGAACAGTCAGAGTTTTATGTCTTATGCATAGTATACAAGGCTGGATGCTTAGGTAAAAATTGGGTAAAATATTCAGGCTCATTAGGTTTGTGAGCCTCCAAGTTTTGCACATTTTTGCCAATACCAATTAACCAAAATTGCCTGCTTTTAACATGCTAGAAAAAAGGGTCATCTTGAATCTTGGAGGGTTCAAGCTAAGTTGCTACTTGATTTCTTTTGGGGATTCCCTAATTTTAGAGTAAAGCCCTAGGATTGGGACTATCTGCTAAATGGTAAGAGATCTGTGGCATCATGTTATGTCTACTATGCAGGTAGGTGAGTTTGGGAATTCTTTGGAAGTTTTAAGTATTATTGATGCCCATTAAAACCAGAAACAAGTTGAAGTAGTTGTCAATCTTGAAAACCACTATGTGAAACCAGTGCGATATGGTACTGTATATAATGCAGTAAGACATACAAACTTGGCCAAAGGATGACAGAAGAGCTTAATGAGAGATTTTCCCAAGTGAGTTTGAAAGAAATAATGACTCTTTGGGTCAGGAAATAGGTTTTCACAATACTTCCATAAGCTTTCTTGATAACATTTGAGAATTTAGTTCAATTCTACAACCATGGGCCTATGGGCCAGACATTGCTAGGTGTTAGGGACGCAAAGACAAAATTAAATACTCATTGCCCCAAGGAGTCTAAATTCTATTGGGCGGGGGAGAAAGCAGGTGGGAAACGACATATACACAGATAAATACAAAATATGTACAAAACAAATACAAAGTAATTTGGAGTGTCTGAACAGCAACTACTGAGAGGTGAGAGGTGGTACTTGACTGAGTCCTGAGCTAAGGATTCTAAGAGGTGGAGCTGAGGATGGGGAAGATTCCATGTGTCAGGGACATCCTTTGCAAAGGCACAGAGGCAAGAGATGGGATTTTGTATATGAGGAACATTAAGTAGTCCAATTTGGCTGGAAAATAGAGCCTGTAAGAGGGAAGTAATATGTAACCAGTCTGGAGAGATTGGCTGGAACCAGATTGTGAAGGGCATTAAATGCTAAACAGAGAAGTTTACAGTTTTTCCTAGGGGTGACTGAGAGTCATTGCAGCTTCTAGACAAGGCAATCCCTTGCTACCTAGGATCCACATTCCATGCATGAGAAAATAGAACAATGTAATCTATCCTTTAATAGGAAATGGGGAAGTGTTATAAATAGAGCACGAGACCAAGACTGTTGATAACTTGAGTGGATGCAGCACAAACTAAAATACTTACTATATCATTATGAATTATTTCTATAGTTTATTCATTATCAGAATGTGATTTAATAAAATATTCTCAAAGATTGATTGAATAACAATAATATAAAATATTTGCAGGCAATTTCTTTTCTGTTTTCTTCAAGTTAATAAATCATTGTAAACATATTTAAACTTGACTCACTCTTGTGTAACTTTCCTTCTTTACATTCTGATATTGAATTATCCTGCAGAATCTTTTTCTGTATAAATAATTCCAGCAAAGAGACTGTCAGTTTTTACCATGAGTACTCGAATATTGTACTCAGAATGAGTAAGACTACATATTATGGAAGAAAATGCCCAAGTACTATGATATCTTTGTTCTTTGGCTCACTGATTTGTACATTTAATGCAGATGAGATTTAAGGACATAATAAATGTCAGTTCTTTGCACCAGCAAAATGAAAATGCTGAGCAATCCCTAAAATTGATCATTTTAGTTAGTGCTGTATATCTCTTTGGACACCAAAGCAGATTTCTTTCTGAATCAAAATGATTTTATTTGCAGGCAGTTAGGGAAATTATGTATGACATTTCTAAATGGTTATAGAATACTTATGGAATACTTTGACAGTTAACCACAAAAAGCTATCTATAGGTGAGAGAATATAGGGAGAGAAAACAAAGCCTGGGGAAAAGGAAAGGAAGAGAGTGAGGAGAGTAAGTCTTTTAGACCTTGTAGAATTCAGATTTTTAGGTTTTGGCCTTTTCTCCCCAACTAGACTGTAAGTTTATGGAGTGCAAGAAAGTCTGTCTTGTCGTCTATATATCCTTTAGAAATAAGAGGTACCCTTGGTGGGAAGGTATAGAATAATATTTCTTGAATGTATGAATGAATGAAAAAGTATTTGTTAAGCACTTAATATGGTTTAAGCACAGTGCTAAATTCTGGAGATGCAAATATGAAACAGATACAGTACTTGCCTTCAAGGAACTTACTTTCTACTTAATAGAATATTTATGGGGCAGCTAGGTGGCGCAGTGGATAGAGTACCAGCCCCGAAGTCAGGAGGACCTGAGTTCAAATCCGACCTCAGACCAAACATTTGACACTTACTAGCTGTGTGACCCTGGGCAAGTCACTTAATCCCAATTGCCTAAAAAAAAAACCAAGCCAATATTTATTAAACATCTATTATGTGCCAGGCACTGAGCTAAATGCTGGGGATATAAATAAAAGGAAGCTATATAGTATCTTCCCTCAAGAAACTTACATTCTATGTAGAGGATTTCTTTTTCTTTTTCTTTTCTTTTCTTTCTTTTTTTTTTTTTGAAACTTACATTATAGTGGGGCAGGGGGGGATACAACATATGTAGGAATGCTTGAAGAGTGGAGAGTGTTAAGGGAAGTTAGTTGGAGGGGGGAATGAGTGGGATAGGAGGAAAAGTACCTTATCTGGGGTGATGATGAGGATTCTGGAGTGGGTGCAGGTGGCAATGAGAGAAAGTATGGCTGGAGTTATTTATAAAATGGTGGTCCTGAGGAGGAAGATATTAGTGAGAAGGGGCAAGGTACCTAGGGTGGAGTATGTGGCAAGCAAGGAGGAAGAGGAGTCTGTAGAGAGTGTAGATCTGCATGGCTATGGTCAGGGAAGGGTGTTTTGTTTTGTAAAATCACAGGTATGTTACTATAGCCTTAGGTAGGAAGAAAAGAAGGAAGGAAACAAGCAATTATTAAATGCCTATTAAGTGCCAGACCAGGGATGGGGGAATTGCAGCCCGAGGCCACAGGTTCACTACCCCTGTGCCAGATACTGTGCTAATCACTTCATAAATATCATCTCATTTGATCTTCATAACAACCATATGAGAGAGGTACTATTACTATCTCCATTTTATAGTTGAAGAAACTGAAGCAGAGACTAAGTGACTTGCCCAGGGTCACATAGCTACTAAGTATCTAAGGCTGGATTTGAACCTAGGTCTTCCTGACTCAAAGTCCAGCTCTCAATCTTATCTCACCACCTAGCTGACTTAGCAGAGTAGATTGACAAACTTTTTCCAGGGGCAGCTAGATGGTACAGTAGATAGAGTGCTAGACTGGGAATCAGGAAGACTCATCTTCATGAGGTCAAATCCAGCCTCAGACGCTTACTAGCTGTGTGACCCTGGGCAAGTAACTTAACCCTATTTATTTCAGTTCCAGCTCTATAAAATAAACTGGAGAAGGAATTGGCAAACCACTCCAGCAACCTTGCCAAGAAAACCCCAAATGGGGTCATGAAGAGTTGGACACAACTGAATAACAATTCTAGGAGCAATGTCAAAATTGATTTGATTATGGTTCCAGAGGGGTGGCAAGGGGTGGCAAGAGAGCTAGCTTGGGAGCAAAGAGAACTGCGGCTCAAGTCCCACCTCTGATACATACTGGCTGAGTGACCCTAGACAAGTCATTTTATCCCTCAATGTTCTAGGCAACTTTCCAAAACTATAAATTGCAGAGAAGGTGCCAATCTGCATTGTTAGAGGAAGTTTCCTTATCTGGCAGTTCCCTTCGCCAATGAAATCATAGGTCTACCTGTGATGCCTAGTCTACCCAGAACTAGGGGAAGGTAAAGGAAGATATACACCTTGCAGCAAGACAGATGGCTAGGGGATGGTAGGGATTTCAGCTGAAGCATGGTGGAGGTGTGCTAAAAAATTGTGGGCTAAATGAGGCATTCATCCTGGATAGCCTAGATTAAATCAGAAGTTTCAGAAGTGAAAGAGTGAAGTCAATCAATCAATCAATCAATCAATTAATAATCATTTATTAAATGTAACAGGAACTGTACTAATCTGGGTATACAAAAGTAGGCAGAAGATAGTCCCTGCTCTTATGGCACTTACACTCTAATGGGGAATACGACATGTAAACATATACAAAGCAAGCTTAATACAGGATAAATAGGAAATAATTGACAGAGGAAAGACACTAGAATTAAAAGGGATTGGCTGTGGGGCAGCTAGGTGATGCAGTAAATGGAGTATTGACCCTGGAGTCAGGAGGACTTGAGTTCAAATCTAACCTCAAACACTTGATGCTTACCTGGGCAAGTCATTTAACCCCAATTGCCTTGACAAAAAAAAAAAAAAAAGGAGGGATGTGGTTGGGAAAGGTTTCCTGTCAGGGAGTCAGGGAGGTTAGTAGACAGAGCAGAGGAGGGAGAGCATTCCAGCATGAGGGACAGCTAGAGAAAATGCCTGGAGCCTAGAAATGAAGTGTGTTGTTCCTGGTACAACCAGGAGGCCAGTGTCACTGGATTGAAAAGTATGTGTTAGAGAACAAGACTGGAAAGGTAGGAGGGGGCTGGGTTATGAAAGGCTTCAGAATGCCAAACAGAGCATTTTGTATTTATTTGATCCTGAAGACAATAGAAAGTTACTGGAGTTTATTGTGGATGGGGGTGGGGTGGGGGTGATATGATCAGACCTGCACTTTAGCGGCTGAATGGAGGATGGATTGGAATGGGGACAGATTTCAGGCAGGCAAACCCAGCAGCAGGCTAATGCAAAAATCCAGATATGAGGAGATGAGGGCTTCCACCAGAGTGGTGGCAGTGTCTGAGGAAAGAAAGGGACATATTTGAGAGATGTTGCAAAGTTGAGATTGACAGGCCTTAGAAACAAATTGGATATGGCTGGGTGAAACGAGTGTGAGAGATAATGAAGAATCCAGGATGACTCCTAGATTGCAAGTTTAAAGGATTGAGAGGATGGTGTGGCCCTCTATAGCAATAGAGAAGGTAGGAGGAGTAGAGGAAGGTTTAGGAGAAAAGATAATGAATTCTGTTTTGGATATAATTAAGTTTAAGATGACTGCAGGACATTCAGTTCAAGATGTCTGAAAGGCAGTTAGAGATTGGAGATTGGAGGTCAACAGGGAGATTGGGACAGGAAAGGTAGATTTGAGAATCATCAGCATAGAGATGTTCACTAAATCCATGGGAGGTGATGATATCACCAAGTGAAGTAGTATAGAGGGAAAAGAGAAGGGGAGCCAGGACAGAACACTGAGGGACACCTAAAGTTAGGGGAGGTGGTGATCTGGGGAGAGAGTGGTATCTGGAAAACCTAGAGAGAAGAGAGTATAAAGGAGGAGATAGTGATCAACTGTTTCAAAGGCTGCAGAGAAGTCAATGAGAATGAGGACAAAAAAGGCCATCAGACTGACAACTAAGAGATCATTAGTAACTTTGGAGAGAGCAATTTTGGTGGAATGATAAGATTGGAAGTCAGATTATAAGGGGCTGAGAGAAGAGTGAGAGGAGAAAAAGTGGAGTCTTCTAAAATAAATTCAGAAATCCCATGTGGATTTTTCTTAAAAAAAGAAAAAAATCACACAGTTTCTTGATCTAGCTGAGACAGATTGTTATGAAAAAAACAAAATTTATCATCAAGTAATAAATAGCCAACTATTAGATTGATTCATGTTCAAGACAGCTCAAATTCTACCTTGTGTAAGATACATTCCCTAGTTACCCCCATCGTTTCTGCCTTCCCTCTAAGATTTTTCTGTATTATATGCACAGTTGTTTGTCTGTTGTTTCCCCCATTAGAATGTGAGCTCCATCAGGACAGGGAATATGTTTTTGCCTTTTTCTGTATCCCCAGCTCTTAGCACAGTGCCTGACAATAAATGTTTGTCAATTGATTGGTTCAATATTGCCTTCTCTGCAGAAAGCTCTTAGCTGTCCTTTATGAGATCGAGTCAGCAGGCTCTAATTATAGCCCAGGATACTTACTGCAGGGTACTGAAGGTACCTTGAAGGAAATATTGTACAGGACTGGGAGAAAGATAATCTTACTGTACACTGCCCTACTAAGACCACCATGTGAAGTATTATATTCAGGTCTGGATGCCATATTTTAGGAATGACACTGATAAAACTGATGTGTTCAGAGGAAAGTGACCGTGGAGTGGTGGGGTGGGGAAAGGGACACAGACATGATAGCTCTACAAGTATTTGAAGAATTGTCATGGGGAAGAGGTTGACTTTGTTGTACCTGGCTTCAGAGGACTGAATTAGGAACAGACAGTGGAAGTTACAGAGAGGCATATTTATGTGCAATATTAAAGGAAAACTCCCTAACAATTAAAGCTATCTAGAAGTGGGACAGCACTGCCTTTTGAATTAGTGGGTTTTCTACCACATATGGATCCCAAGTGAATTTTGAGTGGAAAGGTATCACATTGTAAATGTGAGTCAGCAACGTTAGAGTTGTGTAATGATACTTGATTTGAACCAATAGTTTCTGAATTTTAGACCGATTGAAACTTGATTGTAGGCTGATTGAAATTGATGAATGAATCAAAAACATTTATTAAGAATTTACTATAGTGCTAAATACCAGGTTAAGCTCTAAGGTACAAATGCCTGCCCTCAAGGAATTTACAAACTAATGGGACAAAAACAACAACACACATTAAGAGATTAGCTGGAAAGTTACCTGGACTGTAAAAGTTATTGAGATGGTGATGACTGACACGCTCCATCCAGGAATAATGATAGAATTTATTTGATTACAGTTTTTGGTTCTAGAACTGGAGGAGGTGACTAGTGGAGGGGGGAGCCAACAATTAGGAGAGCTGGCCCTAGGGTTGAAGTTCTTAGCAGTATGTGGACTCCGATAGAGGTGGTAGTACGGTGGGAAGAAGGCTATCTAGAAATCTAAAGAGATATATGCTCCAAAAGGCAAGTAATAGAGAAACCTAGGAGCCTAGCAAATTGTTGTTCTTAGGTGAAATGTTTCCTTCTCGTTTGCATGAACAAATGGATACTTTAATGTGGCAAACTATAGTGCCATTATACTACCAATACTTTTTGGTCTAGAGTTCAAACAATTTATCAGGGGAGAAAACATAAGCATACACATATATGAAACAAATATGAAATGCATTTGCAGGATACGGGGAGGAAGGGAACCATCAGTTAGAGCAGGGATTATTAACTTTATTTTGTGTCTTGCGCCTCTGTCAGTCTACTGAAGTAGATGGAACCGTTCTCAGAATAATGTTTTTAAATGCATACAGTATATAAGATTATAAAGGAAACAAATTATATTTAGTTATCAAATTAAAAAAATACTATTTCATGGGCCTTGCCAAGTTAATAACCCCTAAACTTAGAGGGATGAGGACAAGTTTCAAGGAAACAAGGGATTGATTCTAAGGGATAGAGTTGAAAAGACAGTGCACTCTAGGTAGGAGAAAGGCAGCAGTGCAAAGTTGTGAAGACAGGAGATGGAGGGTCCTGTGTGAGGAACAGCAGAAAAAACACTTTGGCTGGGCAATGGATTGAAGAGGAGTAATGGATAAAGCATGTTTGAAAGGTAAGTTGCTGTCAGGGCTTTAAAAGCCTGAAAAGCTTATAACTGAATTATAGAGGCAATGGTGAGCCTTTGGAAGTAGAAAAGCTATATGATCAGGCCTGAACTTTAGGAAAATCACTTTACTTATGCATTATTTTTCAAAGTTTCTCAGGTTTTTCAGGAAGAAAATTATAAAACATTACTAATTAGTACATTTCTGTATTTCTAACAATTTCATAAATTTTATTTTATAGCAATTTTCACCACAGGAAAACATTTAAAAAATACTCGTGTGAACACTCTGTTGAATCTAAAATGAAACAACATTCTGTTTTTTTGTGTTTTCCATATTTCTTGCAGTGTTATACTTTTTATAAGAAAGAAAGAATAGCAGCAACTGTTTGGTTGATAAGTAAAGGAGATTTTCATTATTTGCCAAAAAACTTTCCAGGATATTCGGGTTCCCAAAATAGAAGTTAAAAGTCAGTTTTCAATGACTTGGTTTGGACTTTGAACCTGCCTTAATGCCCACATTTTCTCATTCACTCCCTCTTTTTTCCTTGATGATTTTAATACTTAAAACTCTTTTTAACACTTAATCTTTGTTACTAGTAAGAGGTACAGAAAGAAATATTGTAATCACTTTAGGAAACCACTGATGCCAATAGTATTTCCTGATTTTCTGATCTTTGTGGTTCAAGAGGTTTTTATGAGTGTTTGTTTAAAGTTAACAGAGTGCTATAGCTGCCACCTCTGCTTTCCTTTTCTCAATTGACTTTTAAATAACGGTAAGCGGGAGGCCATCCAGAAAACAGCTCTGGCTGTGCCTGCATGAATAAGACCTCCTGTCTAAACACATTCTGAAGGGCAATGTGTTACTCGTGCACTGCCTTTTTTTTTTTTTTTTTTTTTTAGGACAGGAGTAGCCAAGGCAGTAGAATGAACGTGGCACATCCCTGAAATGATAAGTCATTGGTAAACTGATGATACTTTGCCCCTAGGGTAACTGGGCAGGACAGAGCACGTGGTGCTGAAGGCAGTGCAGCTGGTACAGTGATCTACACCCTTGCTCAGAAAGACACGCCTGGGCTTTTCCACTAGATGTGCTCTCCCTTCTTGTAACCCCCAGCGTGACACCACTGATCCTCCCAGAGTCCAGACTTCTTCACTTGGTTTACTAAACTTTACTTCCTACATTTAAGCAGGGCAAAAAGCTTGTCACAGTTGAGTCTGTGGGTAAGCCATCTTGATCTTAGAAAAACAATTCAGAGTGTGTTGGGCTGGATTGGTTTGCAAATGCAAAGTTTATTCTCCATTTGTCTAGGAATGCAACATAATAGGCAAGTCTGACATTTTTTTTCTTGTACTAACAACCATAGAAGAAAGAAAAATGTGAAAGTATGGTTTTTGCTTGTTTTTTTTTGCTTAAAAATAGAAGTTATCAGATATTTCTAGTCAGCTTTACAAATAAAATGTTGTTTTCAAACCGGAAAAAAAAAGTTAACAGAGAAAAATTCTGATCTAGCAAGAGCCATTCTAGTAAGATAAATAGCCGCATGTAAGGCAAAAGGTTCCATTACCATTAGGCTCATACTTTGGCTTTCTTTGTATGAAAGATGGTTTATGAATGCTTGAAAGGGCTTTCAATGTTTGGTGTGGTATGGGCTCAAGATTTATGTAGGCTTATGGAATTTAAAGCTGAGAAGCCCCTTTAGAGACCCAGCCTTTTAATTTTACAGGTGAGGTGAGACTCAGAATGGTAAAATGATTTGCTCAAGAATCTGCAGGTAGGAAACATCAAAGTTGAGTTTTGACCCTAGGTCTTTTGACTCAAATACCTGAGCTCTTTTCGTTAGTCTTGTACATGGGTGAACTGGCCTATGAAAGAAAGCTACATTTTCTTGATATTTTCTGTTAGGAATTTGGGGGTGCCAGGAGTTAATTAGCAGGTAGAGGGCACTGGAAGTTTTTTCATACTGGGTGCTCCTCTTTGTGGAACGTAGGGTAAGGTATAATGGCTATTTTGGCTCAGGAAGATCTAGGTAAAAATCCCGCCTCAGATACTTAACAGCTGAGTGACTATAGATAAATCAACTGAACCTTGTGAACCCCAATTTCCTCATCCATAAAATGGAACTGATGATGTTTATAATATCTACCTTATAGGGCTGCTCTGAGGCTGAAGTGAGATATGTGTGAAGTTCTACATCAACTTTAAAATGCTACATAGATAACCATTATTGGTGTTCACTCCAAACTGAATTCTTAACTTTTGGCTGTGTTGCGTGAGAGAAAAAAGGGGAGTGACAGGTAAAGTTGAGAAGACTAGACAAAAGGGTAAAGAGGAAAGTCATTTAATTTTAAGATTTGGAGCTGGAAAGGGCCTTAGAGGATCAGTTAGTCCAGTCCCTTAATTTTACAGATAAGGAAATCGATGACCAGACAGTAGCAAGTTGGGAGCTGCATGGGAATCCTAGCATTTTCCAGTGCTAAGCGCCTCCATGCCTTTAAAGGACACCAGGGCTGAAACGCTGTGAGCTGTTAGCATCCTGAAGGTCCTGGGTTAAAACCGGTGTGCGCCTGCCTGAGGCGTGGGGACCACAGACTTACAGGATCCCGATTTAGAGTTGGAAGTGCTTAGAGATCATTCTAGTCCAATCCCCTTCATTTTGCAGATGAGGAAACTAAGAACTAGAGTGAATGATCCTGTTTCCACTGGAGGATCTGGCCTGGGAGGGTGGGGTAAAAGGGACAGGACATCCTACTAGGGCCCCCCCAAACTCCAAGATACCAGGTGGCAGGCTCGAGGAGCGGTTGCCGGGGGTGTGGAGAGATAATGGGGGGCAGTTGGCGGCCCACGCGCCAGGCTCTGACCCCCCTCCCTTCCTCTCTCTCCGCCCCACTCCTTTCGCTCTGTGACGCAGGGAGCGGCCTCCGCCGCGGGAGGGGCTGGGGGGAGGGTAAGAAGGGGAGGAGGGAGGCGGGACCCTGAGAGGGGAGGGGGGAGGGGGGAGTGGAGGAGGGAGGAAGGGGGCGGGGAGGAGCGACTAGGGGGCGGAGCCAGGGCTGCTGAGGCCCCGCCCCGGGCCGAGCGAGGACGCTACGGAGCAGGCGCGTTGCTGCCCCTTGCCTTCTCCAGAGCTACTGCCGCCGCGGCCGCCGCCATTTGCACTGGGACCCCGGTGACAGGGGGTTGGCGGAGGGGCGGGAGGGGGGGGTGGGTCGGCGGCCACAGAAGAAGAGGAAGCGGCGGCAGAGGAGGAGGGGACAGAGGAAGGAGAGGCGGTGAAGGGGACGACGAAGACGGCTCAGGAAACGAAACCAACGCCGCCAGTGCCGCCGTCACTACCACCACCACCACCGCCACCGCTACCACCACCGCCACCAGCAGCAGCAGTAGCAGCAGCACCAGCACCAGCAGCAGGGGCGGCGGCGGCACCACAGCGATTGCTGCCGCCCGGGAAAACGCCGGGAGGAGCGGCGGTGAGGAGAGGCCGGGGCGGCTCGCAGGCCCCCGTGGGCGTCTCGCCGGCCAGAGTGTGCGCCTGAGGAGGAGGAGGAGGAGGAGGAGGAGGAGGAGAGGAGGGAGAAGGGGGCGGGGGGGTCTCGGCGAGGGGCCGGAGCCGCCAGGGGCGGCGGCGGCGGCGGCTGCTGCTGGGGGGCAGGGGGCGGCGGCGGCGGCGGCTGCGGGCGGGGCGGGGGAGAGTGGCCGCCGTTTGATGGATCCGAGGATCGCCTGGTTTCAGCCAGAGCAGCTCGGACCCTCCAACAGTTTGTGGATGCAGATTTGGGAGACGACCCAGGGGCTGAGGAACCTCTACTTCAACCACCACTGTCACAGCAGCGCCACGAGCAGCAGCAGCAGCAGTAGCAGCGGGAGCAGCAGCAGCAGCAGCGGGAGCAGCAGCAGCAGCGGGAGCGGCACCAGCAGCAGCAGCAGCAACACGGGCAGCCCCAGCGGCCCCGCCGCCGCCGCCACCGCCGCCGCCCCAGCTGGCCCCGCCACGGCCCCCGCCGGCGGTAGCAGCAGCAGCAGCGGCAGCTCCCCAGCCGAGGGCATGTACCGCCCCGGGGAGCGGCTCCTGGGCGGCCACGCACTGGCTCCCGAACAGCGGGACTTCCTGCCCTTAGAGACGACCAACAACAACAACAACCACCACCAGCCCGGGGCCTGGAGCCGGAGGGCTGGAGCCTCGGCTGCGGAAACCACCGACCCCGCCGCGGGCAACAGCAACAAGAGGAAAAGGGACAACAAGGCCAGCACTTACGGACTCAACTACAGCCTGCTGAGCCCCAGCACGGCCCCGGCCTCCACTGCCGGGGTCGGGGCAGGCGGAGGGGGCGGTGGTAGGTTGGCTGGAACAGCGGGAACTGGAGGGTTGTACAGTGGTACCCCTTGGAAGAGGAGGAACTACAACCAGGGAGTCGTGGGGTGAGTGTTTCCACTTCACTATGGGGGCTTAACGTCATTGCACTCACATGGTGATGGGGGTGGGGCGGGGACTGGGGAAGGAGTACAGGCTTCACACCACCTTTGCTGTGTGCACTTGGTTTCCACACGATATTTGACGGAGGTGGTTTCCCTTACCACCTACCTCTTCACCCCCTGCACAATTGTCCAATTGCCTCTGCCATCACACAGGAAGATGAGGTCACTTTTCATGGACATCTCAACCCTTATGGGACATTAAAGGCCCATTTGATAACCAGGAGCCTTGGGGGGAGTACTTCCTTAATGAAAGTTTTTAAAATGGAAGATTATCCCCATCTCCCAATTGGAAACATGACAGGCTATTAAGGCAGTGGCCTGTGACTCACCCTTGTTGATTCTCTTTTCTCTTTCTGCTTTTTTTTTTCTTTTTAAATACCTACCTGTATCTGGCCTCCTTGTTCTACAGGAAAGAATACAGAGCAAAAGCTGTACAGTTCATATGCTCCTCTGCTTTGCAGAAGCTCAAGACCCTAAAGAACTTTCCAGGAGTTTGATGTGTAGCACCATCTTCCTAGGCGGTGTACCGTAATAATGTGATATGTACCATAATGCTGTGAGGGTAGCATAGGCTCTGCTAATGCTTTACTTTCCAGAGGGGATTAACTTTATGCTAATTAGTTCAATGTTGCACCACCAGTGACTCTGTTTAAAGTTCAGCAGTTACAAAATGGAATCTTACCTGACCCCTAGTGAATTAAGTACATAAGCACAGATTGATTCCAGCTAGATTTGTCTTTTTGGAAATGCTTCCGTGCTGGAATGTTACAGGATTTTCTTTCTTCCAAGGTAGCTTTTGAACTATTTTCATTGTGTTTAGTAAATTTAGTTAATGGTTTTCCAAACTCTTTCCTTTTACAAATTCTCTATTTTGTGTGCATATGCTAGAATGGGCAGCTGAAACAATATAAGTTACTGAGTTTGGCGTCTTGCTTTTTGATCACTCATTACATTTTAGTCCTTAAAAGGACCATCCTTAAGGATGGTCTCTGTGGCTTCTTGGAGTCTATGTAAAATGAGTTGGTGGCTTCCTTCTGGTTCTACTAGGCAGGTGTCTCCTTTATACCACTATTATCATTAATACTCTTTTGAGAAGGGCTGTTGAACATTTTATGCTTAGAATAGGTGTACACTTTAAACTTATCCTTTGGTTTTGTAAGAGGGGTCTTTTAAGGTTAGAAAGTAGGCCTAATGATAAGGGTGTGCTATTAAAAGTTACTAGGGCGCTATCCATGGTGATCTTAATGTCTAGGTTAATAGGTCTAGGCTGAAATGGACACTTGGAGCATTTTCAAATGTGAGAATAAATCCCTGACTTAACAAGAAAATTGACATTAAGGGCTCCTGTTAATTTAAGAAATCCAACTGAATAATCATTGTCAACCAAACTTAAAAATAAATACAATAATTTTAATTTTTTGAAACCTGTGTCTTTGTGACTTAGAAAATAAAGTTATAAACATTGGCAACTTACTAATGATACATTATAAATGATGAATTGTTATCTTACTATTAAACATATAGTATTTGTTGATTTTTTTTCCAGTTATATTTAGGAAATATCATGATGGTGACAAATCTCAAACTTGAATCTCTTCACATGTAAAGTTTTTATAGAAAAAGGAAAAGAAATCCTGACTTAAGTAATTTGCCCTTTCAAGCATGGCTTCTGGATGAGAGAGATTTCCATTTTTTCTTGAAATAGTCTGTTTAAATGCAGGTTGACCTTTAATACCTATCCTCCCAAATTTTGTTTTACTTCTGAGAGTGCCAGCAGTTAAACAAATTTTTTAAATTTCATTTTTCGTGTGGGTCTTCCAGCATTTACAGAGTCTGTTAAGCAGTTCCTACAGTGTTATTGTAAGAATATTTGTAGGGATGAAAACCCTTGTTTTGTTTGATTCGTGGATCATACTTCTTTTCCTTTTGGGGTGGCTTATCATTTCATATATTTTTTAAAACTCAACTCAAAATAACTGGAGTTTTAACTCTTTCAGTGCAAATTAATATATGTGATTCTGAGATTAAATGTAACTCATAAGCAGCAAACATTTATTGTATAGCACTGTTAGGTGATAGGATACAAAGAAGAGGGCAGCTAAGTGGTGCAGTGGATAGAGTGCTAGAATCAGGAGAATCTGAGTTCAAATCCAGCCTCAGATACTTACTAACTGTGTGACCCTGGACAAGTCACTTAACCCTGTTTGCCTCAGTTCCTCATCTGTAAAATGAGCTTGAGAAGGAAATGACAAAATCATTCTAGTGTCTTTGCCAAGAAAATCCCAAATGGGATCAGGAAGAGTCGATATGACTGAAATGACTCAACAACAGAAATACAAAGGTGTATAACATGAACTTGTCTCCATGAATTTACAATTTGGTTGGGGAGAGAAGATGAATAAAAGTTAAAGAACATAAGATAATGCTATATATCTTGTATTATGCAGACATTGTAGTATGAAAACTTACCATGTTAAAGCAATGAATCTTAGAATCCTAAAGGGAATTCGAAGGTCATCTAGTTCAGTTTCTTGATTCATTCAGGAATCTCTTCTTCAACAGGTCATCTGGGCAAAATCATTTTTACCATTGTGGGTCTCAGTCTTTAAAATAAGGGATTTGAATTAGATTATCTTCAAGGATTCCTCTATGATTGTGTGTTTCATCTATTTTTTTTTTCCTTTCTGATGTAGCCTAATTATTTTTTTCCATTGTTCCTAGAATAGGACCTGCATTTTCCTGTTTCCAAGCCTTAGCTCATACAACCTATGTCTGAAATGCCTTCTCTCCTCTTTTTTTGTCTAAGTCCTATGTTTTCAAGCCACAATTCAAGTTCTACCTCTGAGAAGCCAATGTTTACTTGATTGCTGTTTCCTCTGAATTTCTGTAATACTTGTCTGTACCCCTCATTTGGTTCTTAGTCATTAAAGGTTTTTGAGGAGATGGGAAACTGACATGTAGCAAAACTGTTTTAGGAAGATCAGTCTGTCAGCAAGAGGATAAGAGACTACTGGAGAGCAAGGTCAGACTATTGTAATAGTCCAAGTGTGAGGCAATAAGGGCTTGAATTAGGGTGATGGTAGTGAGAATGAAAAGGCAAATGTCATATTGGTAAGATTTAATGATTGGATGTTGAGGTAAGGGGGACTCCAAAGTTTTGAGCCTTTGATGGGGGAGTGACATTGGTAGAGATGAAGGAGTCAAAAGTGGAGGTGGGAGTAAAGAGGCACAGAGAGAGCTGGCATTTTAGATTTTTTCTATATTATGGTAAAAGACACACTGTGTAAATGAGAGACACAATCTGATCTGTAGTGTGCTTTCCAATGTAATTTTAGCCTTGAATCCCTGGCACCTTCTCAACAATGCCACCTGATAGGTGGATAAAACATCCAGGTGGCATTGTTGAGGAGGCACCAGGAAAGGCTTAAGCTATACTGCAGAGCACACTACAGATCAGATTGTGCATCTTGTTTACATAGTGTCTTTTTACCATGATATAGAATACTTAAGATACATCTCTTTTTTTATTCTCCGATACCAATCTTATGATGGGGTTTTTATCATAATGACAGAATCCTGCAATTAGGATTGGTGCAAAGACTGTTTTATTTCAAAAATCACCAGGCAAATAAATGCATAGGTTGAGACCAAAAGTCTGAAAAAATTCAGAAGCCTGAATTTAAAGTTTTCACTTACCTCTGGTATGTAAAGCTGAAAATAGATTGCATTTGTAGCACTTCTTCATAGTCTGCTGTGTTAAGATTATTGGATCTCATTGCATGTGTACATTATTACATTGTAATGTGCCAACGCCTTGTGAAAATTTTGTGGGCAGTGAATTTGGGGTTTTTTTTTTTTTTTTTTTTAGTCCATCATCAAGTCTGCACTAAATTTGGTTCTTGGATTCTTTAATATTAATAATTAATAATTTAGTACCAAAATATATTAGGTGCTAAATTAAATAAAATGATTTATGTCATAACTTTCTTCTTTAATCTAAGACATGCTTTATTATTGAGCTTGTGTAATTTCCCCATCAGAGCCACAAAGCTATTTTGGTGTGTGGATTACGTTTTCAGGTTTTATTTGGTGAAAAGTGAAAGGAAACAGTGAGCCAGAAGAATAATATGCTCAATACTGGGGTGACCCTGAAAAGCTTTGGTGTGTAGTTTAGGGAGATGAATATGGAAAAGAGGTACTGGAAAATAGACTGGTGAAGAAAAGATATTTGTGGTATATAAATTGTGGCTTGTCTGCTTTGGTTGTCCTAGATCTTTCATTCTGTACAATCTGGTGTTCTTGGTTGTCTTGTCTCTTGGCTTTTATAATTAAAACTGTTACCAAAGTAAACATTAGGATTAGGACCCCACAGGTTCATTCCACAACAGAATTTGTGGCTGCTATGCTGAGACACTACAGGAAGAATTCTCTTAAGTTTGATGGTTGTCTCTGACTAACCAACATTAGGATATTTGAGTTAATAGAGAATTTAGATTAGTAGGAATGCTAGATTATTGAGGGATTCTTTTTTTTTTTTACATGCAAATACAATTCAAAATTGTTATATAAGGTAAATTTAATTTACTGTGAAATAAGTGACGTTGAGCATATTGTCATCAGGCCAAACATAACATTTGGGTAAGAAAATGTTTCAGAGTCGACTTGTCAGGGATAAGTAGTATTGTTTGCTTTTGTATGTAATTTTTGAAGCAGTAGGTTGTTCATATTACATATATGGTTGGTGGGCATTTTAGGGTAATGGTAATTGGCAGTGCAAAGAACACTTGCTAGCAGTTCTGGTGGTCTTATTACTTACTGGCTTGATGTTTCTTTACCCATTTCTGCTGAGCCATCTGGAAAGCTCAACCAGCCCCAGAAAGACACAGCTGGCCAGAGAAGATTCTATTTATCCACAGAGACATTTATTAATTGCAGATAGCTACTGTACTGTATATCAGAATGCCATTATATCTATCACATTATGTATGTTAAGGTACACTGAGCCACATTATTAATGAAACATATGACAGTTGAGGATGACCTTGAGGTAGACTGTTCAGTAACTCAGGGTCAATCCTAGCAGAAGACATATTTTCTTAAAATAGGTTATATGTGGACTTTAAACATTTTTTTGGTCTGAAATGAACATATTATTCTGAGGATTTTGTCTACATGTCAGAAACATTTTTATAAATACTTGGAGATACTTAAATTGGCTACTGGTTCCTATCTAGGTTTTATTAGCAGCTTCAGATCTGAAGGGGAAACTTCTTTTTTTCATGAAAGTGTTTCTGTCTGCTTTGGTGGAGGGAATATCTGTCCAGGAGGATGAACTCAAAGATCCACCTGATTGCTAGAGATTTCATGGCCCTCTGATTTTACCTTTTTCACTTATATGCCTTGGTCTTCTAAGGAAGATCTATTTATTAGAAGACACATGTCTTTGTCAGTTTCCTAATGATGTAGAAATCCCCATATTTTGGGCATTAAGATTGCTCATGGACATGCCAAAATTTAAAAATTTTAGCAATAGTATTGAGAACAAAGTTGTAGCAACTTTAATTTTTAAATTTGAGTTATTTCTGTTGTTTAGAAGCATTGTTTTTATTTTTATATTTTTATTACTGGTTTTGTTTTCAAAATAATGTCATGTTCTTTTTCATTTACATATTGCTTACTTTTTTCAAACAAGACTTAATTTTTAAAGTTTTATTTAATCCTAAGGATAAGTAATAATTTCTGTATCGATAACTTCATTGTAAAATTGAGTGATTTCTATTTTGGAGGGAGGTATATTGAAAGCATTTTGTTTCCTGTTGACCAAATTACAGTTAAAAAGTCTTAGAGCTGAATGATGCCTTTAGAATGTGTATTCTTCTTATCTGTCCTGGGATAAAATTTGTAATGTAGTTAGATTTATTGAATGACAGAGAATTAGGGCCTATTTTTATTTAGTTAATGACTTGTGGCATGTTTGATTCTCTCAGATATACTTATTTATTAGCATTATGAAAAATTATCAGGTTCTACCAAAACACATTTAGTAATCCATAATGACATAGTTTGTGTGTGTTTTCTTTTAAATAAATTACTTCCTAATAACTCAGTCTTATTAGTGTCAATTAAATTTGAGTGTCCACCATCCCTGAGTTTATTAGTTGCTTAATAACTGCACTTTCCCTGTATTTGTTTTGCATTTCTTATTCTCTGTTTCTTCTGGTCTGTTTGTATTAAAACCAACACTTTTTTTGGATGCCTACTGTTCACAAAATGTTGTGCTTGGTGCTATGGGAGATAGAATAAACTTAACATTCCTTGACTTAAAGAGTAATGTAATTTAGTTGGAGTGGCCAAAGATATGAAAAGTTAAGTAGCAATAAAAGATTTAAATAATAGTTAAAGACAATAATAGAGCTGTCACAGGTTATTATTAAATGCTAGATAAATTGCATTGCTATGATCATGCCTGTCTTCTACTCAAAAAACTTTTATTAGTGCTCTGTTGCCTATTGGCACTGACATTCAAACCTCTCCACAGGTGACCTACCTATTCAACCTTATCTCATACTCTTCCCATTTCATGTGGTGTTTCCTCCCCCCCCCCCCAAATTATTGTCCTATCCTCCAGACTTTGCTTACACAATATCCCCATATCTGGAATGGATTCTCATCTCCTTTCCCTTTACCCCCAGTACCTTTCTGTCAATACTAGTTGATTTCCTGGCTGAATCAGATACCACTTTTTCTGTGAAGACTTTTCTAACTTACCCCTTCTTTCTCTTGAAACTTCTCATCTATATCCCCTTTGCAATGTAATTATCCATTGTAATTACCATATTTGGGTTACATACTGGCAAATAAATCCTTGCTCATTTCTGTCATTTTTGATCTTTCCCTACTCTTTGCACCAGGTTTAGATTATCTTTTCCTATTATGTTTATCCAGGATGTAATCTCTGTCTTGAAAATTAAAGCCTTAGGGGCAGCTAGGTGGCTCAGTGCAAAGAGCTCTGACCTTGGAGTCAGAAGGACCTGAGTTCCAATCCAGTCTCAGACACATGACACTAGCTGTGTGACCCTGGGCAGGTCACTTAACCCCGATTGCCTCATCAAAAAGCAAAAAAAAAAAAAAAAGAGAGAAAGAGAAAGAAAAAGGAAACAAGAAAATTAAAGCCTTTCAAAATAAAGAGAAAATGTAAAAATTACTTCAATACTAAGTAAGCAGAAAGGCAGTGTATTTGCTTTTGTGAAATAAAACAGATTGTATATCTCTTCATCTTATCTCCTTCATTTGAATTCTAATCCATGATTATTACTACCCTTAGGCTAATTAACCTGTGTTCCCCCCCCCCAAAAAAGAACATTCCTACAATTTGCCTGCTATGTAAGTAAATAACATGCTTCAGAGATGAAAAATGCATTATCATTTTATTTTGGGTTTTCCAATTTCTTTTCCTCTAAGATAATTGTTTTTTTAACCAGTAGTATAGTGCAGAGGTGTCAAATATGTGGCCCTGCAATACCCCTGACTACAGCTGGAACCAGTTTATAAAGGTAATTGGGAAATTTTAACATAATAAAAATACAATAGAACATAGATAATGTTAATACAGGATTTTCTTACTGAATATGTGGCCCCCAGGGATCCTTATGTACCATTTATATTTGAGTTTGACAACACTGCTGTAACTATATAGATATGTGTGTGAATATGTATTAGAATTAGGTAGATAAAGTTCTTTCATACATTGTGATCTTAAAAGTGTATGGGTTTGATCATAATGGTGCTGGAAAGGGAAGAAGGTAATGTGTAAAAAAAAGATGATATTTAGAAAATTAATTACTTAGGATCATATGATTTAGAGCCAGAAGGACCCCCATAGTTCATTTATTCCCATCTACTCCTTTTACAAATAAGGAAACTGAAGCCCAGAGAGGTGGGCCCATTTCTTGCCTCTGCCAGACAGATAGCAGAGCTAAGATTCAAACCCAAGTTTTTTGACTTTAAGTCCAGCAAATCAATGTACATTTTCTGTCTCAGTCTTTGTGGGGTTGGATAACTGATTTAGTTTTTACTTGTTTTTAACTCTGATAGAATTGAATTATATAGAATTTGAAATTATATGATAAAAGATTTCTGTGATTTACTTTAAATCACAATATAAAACTGTAGACATATAATGACCCTTATGCTTGCAAAATTGCCAGGTATTTATAACCATTAGTTTTACTGTCAAAGGTCATTTTCTGTGAGTAATATTGATAATGAGTTACATTATAAAATCATTGAATTTTAGAGCGAGAGTGGCCTTAGGACATTTTATCTTATCTCCATTTCCCTCCTTTTAGAGTTGAATCAAATAACTTGTCTAAAGTCACATACCTACTAACAGAACTTGGGACTAGAACCTGGATCTTCTGACTCTTGAGTTCAGAATTCTTTCCACTATGTTAGGCTTCTCTTTCTTTGATAATTTAAATAATCAAACTGTTGCTACTTTATAAACCTTATATTATGCCTACTTAGTAGAAAAGCATTTATTATGTGCCTAGTATGTGCTGGACACTGAGGATACAAAGTCAAAAATCAAACAATCCCTACCCTCAGTGCTTTCATTCTTTCCTGAGAGAGACAGCATATATGAATGTAAGTATATACGGATGATTTTTGGGTGGCAGCACTAGCACCTGGCAGGATAGGAAAAGATCTCATACAGGAGGTGACACTTCAGCTAAACTTTAAAGGAAATTAGATATTCTAAGAAGTGGAGGCAGAAGACAGTGCATTGCAGACTCTGTAAAGTCATGGAGACTGGAGATGGAGTGTTATGTGTAAGAAATAGCAAGAAGGGAAGTGGCTGGATCATAGAGTGTGAAGAGGGGAGTAATGGGTAATAAGATTAGAAAGGTAGATTGGAGTCAGGTTGTGAAAGACTTTTAAATGTCAGAGGAATTTATATATTGATCTTAGAAGTAAGGTAACAAGGAACCACTGGATTCTGTTGAGAAGGGGAATAACACGGTTAGATCAGAATTTTAGGAATATTGATTTCGCAGTTATGTGAAGGGAAGAGGCATTGCAGAGGGGAGAGACCCAAGATAGGGAAAGTGTTATAGATCTGTGGTGTCAAATTCAACTAGAAATGGATCCCTGTGGAACAGCATCTTGACTTAAAAAATCACAAATTAACTATCTGTTTGGTGTTATTTTTTAATTTATTTTGTTAAACACTTCCCAATTTTAATCTGGTTGGGGCCTCATTTGGGAGTGTTGCTGTCCATAGGGGCCTGCAAGGCCATGAATTTGACATCTATGATATAGATAATAGGATCATAGATTTACATCTGGAAAGGACCTTAGGTTTAACCTGGTCCAGCTCCTTCATTTTAAAGATGAGGAAACTGAAATTCAAAGAGATTAAGTTGACTGGGATCATCCAGCTACTAAGTGTCAGAGGCAGGACTTGAACCCCTGTCCTGGAAACCCTTGTCTATAAGTCTGGGTGGAACACTGTCTATACACCCGTGGATATTTTCTTCAAGTTCAGTTTCTTGCTCCTAGGAGTACTGCTTTGTGTGCCCAATGGTATGGAAAGCAGGGGGGAGATATTTAGCTTGATGAAATGGTACATTGAATTAAAAAAAATAGTGTTATCTGGAAATCCTTTTTTCTTTTCACTTGGACACAAACTCAGTTATTCATTTTAAATAAACTTGTTTTCTTTTATGATTTAAATTAATTAAATCTGTGTTTTTACAATGAAAAATGTGGAGATCTTTTGCAGGGATTAGGGAGGAATTTTTGAGATTTGTTTGGCCTCATTGAACTGAATAGCCTAGCTACTCAGTTTAAGTAAAAAAAAAATACGTAACTTATGCCAAATATTTTTTTTAATGCCAAAAGATTTTTGAAAAGGCTTATGAGAAAAACAAACAACCCCCCTCCCCTCCAACAAACCCAACCCAAATTTGAAAATTACTATTGGTGAAAAATTGTAATAGGTAATGGTAAACATATTTAAAAGGTTATAATATCCTCTTAGTGAAGAGGAAGAAGCCTGTGTTCAGGGGTACCTCTTTGTTTTTTGGTGCTATAAAGTTTCAGCAAAAGAAATTTTAATTCTGTGGGTGTTTTTGTAATGGAAGATTTGCTTTGTAATTTTAGTTTGAAGTTTTATCAGTTTATTTGAGTTAGTATCATTCTATTGACCACTTGCTTTATACTTATGTAATGTTTAGAGAGTTTGAGTTTCATGTTTTGCTTTCATGAGAACACACAGTGGTAATATTAGATTCTAGAGTCAACAGAGTGCCAGAATTTTAACATTAATTGAGATAAAATTTTTTTTTCCTGACATCAGCTTGATTTCACCAGGCTAGACTTGTCTCATGAATTGAGGATGACAGAATCCCCAAAATACTTTTCATGGCTATAGATCTTTAGTGAAAAACATGCTTCTTGAACATTCCATTAAATGATAGAAAAATGTCCAAAAGGAAAACTTAGGGACGAATAACATCTATTCTTGGTCATGGGAATTTATAGGAAAAATTGCCTTTTTCAGTGTTCTCTTGATTATCTGAAGACCATCTCAAGAAACTATTAGTGTCCTAAAGGGAGCAGTGCAAACTACATATTCTGTTATAACATATGCAGGAGGCATTCTAGTTCCAAGATTGGATTGTTCTCACATTAAAAAGAGTCATCAGTGTCTTAGATCAATGATCAGTCTATTCGTTTACTTTGGAGTACAGTGAGCAAGGCTCTAATTTCTCATTATATAAGCATGTCATTTTATCTTTGTTTAATTCACAAAGGTTATGGGAATCATTTTCATTTAGACCCAGGGAACCATTTTACCTCTTGGTAACATAGTGAACATAAATCTGTTCTCAAACTAGAGAATTATGAAAGTATTTGGTAACAGTTTTTTAAAAAATGAATTTTATTGATGCCTTTTTATATTTGTATCATAGTAATTTCTGGAAATATCTCCCTTCTTCCCTTCCAAATTAAAAAAAAAAAAAAATTCCCTGCACTCCAAATTGAGCACTCCTTTGTAGCAAAAAGAAACAGTTAAACAAAAACAATTTATATAGTGATCATAACAGCGTATACAAAATTTTACACTATTAGTCCCCTACTTTAGTGAGAGTGGTATGGCATCTTCCATTCAATAGGAGGAGTTGCTTATATCAAGCACTTGTACTTGTTCCCTTTGCTGTCTCCTTACTATTTCTATAATACATATTTTTGGGACACTTAATATTGTTATAGTAGACTATTATCTAACTTTATGCACAGATATACTTCCCTTGGAGATGTAGGCGTGATTCTTTACCTAGTGTGGTATCTCATTTTTAAAGACTGAAGGTTTTGGACACCTGAAAAGTGTTTTTCTACTTTCTAATATTTAATGCTTATTTTTAGCTCTTATTTCCTCATCCCCTTTTCCAGTGAACTCAACCAAAACAAAAGCTGGTATTCTTAATCTTAGATAGTGGAAAATGTGTTCAAAAACAATTATACTGCCAAAATCTCTCAAATTGGCTTTTACTTTGGTTTTGTTTATATAGCACATGTGACCTGGAGCAATTTGTCTTCTTACTGAGAAGTTCCTGAGTGTCCCTATTTGAGTATGATTAAATCCCATTGGCTATGCCAGTAAATTCCAAAAAACATTGAAAAAGATTTGTATTAAGAGAGAGGTAGGCAATATGAAAAATGACTCTGTTCCTTTTAATTGTAAAGTTGTAAAAATATTTTAATGGCATTTACAAACTTTATTTTACACAATCTTAATAAATATGAACACATGAAAAAGTAAAATAAAATCCCAAATAAAACAAACCATAACATCAAATACTTTCTATTTTGATAAAAGAAAAAAAAATGCGCTTTAAAAAATATCTCATTTTCTCTGGATTTTCTTCTGATTACTTTTCCATCTGTGTACTTGGAGAGTTTTCTTGCTGCTATTTTTTATATAGTAGTAGCCACATGTATGTTCTGATTCTGCATTCTATGTCCAGTATCACTTTGTCTTTTTGTATTTATGTTCAGTTTGTCTCCTGCATTCCTCCCTACCCTACACAATAATAAACCATTACATTGATATACCACAATTTATGTAGTTTTTTTCAACTGTTGTATGAAAAGGTTGTTTCCATTCCCACTCCTCTTAAAAATAAAGCAGCTGTGAATATTACTTGTGTACAAAAAGGTTTATTTTTCCCTTTAACGTTATGGAGTAATTCACTTATCTCCATGACCCAAGCAGCTAAGTTGTAAAATAATGGCTGATCTGCTACCCTTACTCCTTAAAAACCATGTACCCCTCAGATTTTTTCTGTTTAAAGTTGGATTTTACCATAATGTTCCTGGATCTATTTGTAGGTATAGGAGATACTTTGCTTAAAGATTATTAATATACAGATAGACACTGAAGATCTAGACTAGTCTTATGACATTTCTGGTTTGAAAAAAATCTGAAGCAGTGTTAATGTTGTATTTTAAATGAAGTCAAAACTTTGCTTTTCAATTTAAAAACAAGCCAATAAATGCTTATTAAAGGCAAGTGCAGAGACTGTATTAGGTGTTTAACATGAGATGTTTTTCTTAATGATCTAGCAGTATTCTGAATTTGGCCTGTTTGAAAAATGAACCATGTTTAATATAAGCAGAAGTTCCATTCATTGTTTTCAGACTAATAGTTTTTATGTCTGACTTTCTTGTCCCCCAAATGCTACTGTAATTGTATATTTGAAGCCCATGGATGACTTCTTCAACACTTGAAGATATTGATTAAACATTCTTTCATGAAACTCTTCTCTTTTCCTTTGGCTTTCATGATTAGAGTCTTTACAGAGTCGTAGATTTAGAGTGAGAAGGGACCTTACGTGTCATCTAGTTCAGATTCCTCATCGTAAGGCTGAGGAAAGTGAGACCCATAAGAGCTAATAATCAACTTGCTCAATGTTACACAGGGCCATCAGGATTTAAACCCAAGTCTTCTGGCTCCCAATCAAATACTCTTTCTGCTGCACTTCTCTTTTTACTTCTTTTATTGTTTCCTTTAGTGACTCTTCTTTTTCCTCCTGTCCCTTAAATAGTCAGTTTCTGTTGCTTATTCTTTTCCCATCTGCTCCTTTTCTATCCACTAGTTATCACTGAGGTAATATGGCATATTGGATAGAGGGCTAGCCTTGATATCAGAAAAACCTGAGTTCAGGTTCTGACTTTGCAACATACTTTCAGATGTATGGCCATGGTGTCTTAGCAACAGATGAGTTGCTAAACTAAATTGGTAGAAAACAGTTCACTACACTGCAGAGAACATCGATTCCGGTGCCGCCTTTCCACCTCCCCACAGTAAAAAAAAAGTTTCATTATAGTCATACTGTTTTAAAATTGGAAGGGCCCTTAAAGGTCCATCTAGCACCATCTCTCATTTTACAGTGAGGAAATTGAGGCCCAGAGAGCTAGAAATGCTCTGGCCCAAGGTTCTGAGAGACAGTGTGTTGTGAATGGAGCCCAGAATTTGGGATCAGGAAGCTGGATTTGAATCCTACCTGAGATACTTGGCAATTTTGTTGCCCTGGGCAAGTCACTTAACTCTATGGGCTTGTTTCCTCTTTAAAATGAGAATAAATATAGTGCCTATCTCATAGGGTTGTTGTGAGGAGTGATATTTATATTTATCTGTCTCATTTCTCACACACATACACATGCATTTGAATGTGTGTGTATATATAAGTGGTGTTTTGCAAACTTTAAAGTGCTATATAAATTTTAGGTATTATCACCATACATTGTAATTTATTTTTATTTCATTCTTTTCATGAATATTCATTTATTTTTAAGTTGTATAAAACCTAATCTTAACAGTCAACAGACCAATAAAATAAATATGCAAAAAACAAGGGGTAAAACTTTGTCCTAAACCCTTCACTTTTTTTTTTTAAGGCAATTGGGGTTAAGTGACTTGTCCAGGGTCACACAGCTAGTAAGTGACAAGTGTTTGGTCTGAGGCTGGATTTGAACTCAGGTCCTCCTGACTTCAGGGCCAGTGCTCTATCCACTGTGCCACCTAGCTGCCCCAACCCTTCACTTTTAACAAGGTGTAAATGAATGATCCAACAAATAAGCAGAAGTTGTGTTATATGGTGGAAAGAAGCACCGGCCCTGGATTCAGAGGACCCAGGTTCAAATTCCACATCAAACACTTCCTGAATGACCTTAGGACAGTTATTTTAGCTCCCTGAGCCTCATCTGTGAAATGAGAGGATTGGACTAAGGCCCCTTTCTCCTTTAATATATGATCCTCTGATTCTAAAATACTTTCACCAAACACTTAGGTAGTAGGTGCATGGTGTTTATAGATGAGAACATTATGCTCAGTACTGAGGGAGATACTAGGTAGGCAAGATGCGGCCCTTCTTGTTGAGCATCTTCATGGAGCTTGTAGTTTAAGACTTGATGAGTGAAATTATATACAAATGTGGGCATTACATGATGAATACGTTGTTGGTCAGTCGTTTTTCAGTCACTTCCAACTCTTGTGAACCTGTTGGGGTTTTCTTGGCAAAGATGCTGGAGTGGTTTGCCATTTCCTTGTCCAGCTCTTTTTACAGATGAGGAAACTGAGGCAAACAGGATTGAGTGACTTGTCTAGGGTCACACAGCTGGCTAATATCTGAGTTCAAATGTGAACTTAGGAAGATGAGTCTTCCTGACTTTAGGCCCATCACTCCTCCCACCTAGCTACCCAATAAATGCATTAGAAAGATTCAAAATAGTGCTGTGTGAAGTCAGGAGGAATCAGAGATGATTGATTTCCATGTCTGCAGCTCTAGTTCTGTCTTCATTCTTGAGCTTAAGTACTTCATCTCCACCTGCTTATTTAGACCTTTCCACCTGGATGAGCCGTTTGTTGTCTTAACTTGTCTAAAACATGGCTCATTATTCCCCTCACCCTCTTCAAACAGAACAACTCAGGAGCTCACTTATTTCTTTTAGTGGCATCTTTCTCCCTGTCTTCCAAGCTCAAAACCTGGAATCCTTGAGTAGCCTTCCCTTCTTCCTCAGTCAAATAAATTATTGCAATAGCCTCTGAAAATTAAACTTCCAATCTTGTTTCACTCTATCCCCTGTAGAAACCCTCCCTCTCCTGCCAGATTTGATGGGTAGGAGATACTATTTGTGTCCTTAGGTTTATAGCTTAGTTGGAGAATTACAAGTAACACACATAATTATCAAGTGTTTAACTGTATGCTTTCTCAGTTACAGAGTAGAAACAATAAACTAGAAAGGGGATTGGAGTTGCCAGGAGCAAAGTAACCAGAGCTTAAGAGTTTAACTCAAAAACTAAAAAGTTGACAGTTGTATATTACAACACAGATTAATAATGGATGCTCATAATTACCTTCTGCCATCAGGAAAAAATCAAGTTGTGCTCAGTACTCTCTGTATAAGAAGACATAGCAGTATAGAATAAGTTTTAGCAAGATTTCATCAAAATGATTAAAGTGAACGTTTGATAGTTGGAAAGGGAGTATACTGAAGTACCAGTGATTTGAAAATTTTATTTTAGGACATCTTATTTCTCATTGGTGCTGGATAAATGGCTATCAATATATTTCTTGTTTTAAAGTAACTTAAAGTATAGTCTTTCTCAGTTTTAAAAAATTCATTGCATTACATTTTAAAAATTCATTGTAAAATGTATTGTCAGAAAATTTTGGTTTGTCTAGTTTGTATTTGTATATTTATAGTAGAACTAGAGGATTGTAGAATTTAGAGCTGAGAAGACTATTTCTTATGAGATAGTCTACTTATTTTTCAAGGGAAGAGTATATGTAAGCATTTTCTAAGTATTTCTATTCCCTATGCTACTAACAAGTAAATTTCTATTGATGAAATAAAATTAAATTTAAATAAAAGCAGCTTGGATTTATTATTGATAAGGTGTTTAGACACATATAAAACCTTGAGGTTGCAAGCTACTCAGTTTTTTTTTGAATAGAAGAATTTTTTAATAGCGACCTCCTTTGATCTTCTGAATCATGTAAAGTAAGTGCTGTAGCTATCATTCCCATTTTCCTAATGAATACATTGAGGCTGAGGAAGAATTAAATGACTCATACAGTTAGTAAATATCTGAGGCTGGATTTGAACCTAGGTCTTCTTGACTCCCAAGTTCAGTGTTCTTGTCAATAATGCCAAATATATGTGTGCCTGTTTACACATATACATATATACGTACCAGTATATACACACATAGACATATATAGATATACATGTACATACACATATAGACACACACATATATTTTTTAAATATATGTGTGTTAATAGACTGAGAGACTTACTATTGTAAGTAATAACAACTTGTGGCCTTCCTTTTAACTTATATAGTTGTCAGCATGTGACTAATACCACTACTATCATCCAAACTTCACCCTTTTTCTTCAGTTGTTGGAGATATAACAAAGCAGAAGGAGGCAGTTTGGTGTAGGAGACAGAACGTTGTCCTTGGACTCAGAAAAGACCTGGGTTCAAATTCCTACCCTGACATTTACCAGCTTTATTTTTTTACCCTGTGATGACAATCTTTTTAAGCTTCAGACAACTCTCTAAGACTTAGTTGTAGAGAAGCATTAAAGGTATATATGAATGATATATAATTGACTCAAAATAAACCTGAAGGAATGAACAGATTATAGGTCCAAATGAATATTTTAAATCCTTAATGGAAAAATTATAGTATAGAAGACAAAGTACTTTTCTCATGTCAGTCTTCAAATGAATAAAATCCTTTCGTGTTATACATTTTATACTTGTCATAATGTGGCTCTGTTTATATACTTTATTACAACTTTTCATTTCCATTTTGGTGGAAAAGACTTTTTTTTTTTAAACCATAGTTTGATAAAAACTATGTTTATATTGGGTGGGGGATTTATCAGATGAAACTTTACATGGAATTTCTCTTTAAAAAAATAACTAATGTTCCCAAGGCATATTAAAAAAAGAGGGTAGAAAAGCAAGGTGTGTAGCATTTATCCTTTTATCTGTCCTAGAAATTTTGCTTTGGGGTGATGGCCAGGTGGAGAAAGGGAGAATTGAAGAAAAGAAATGAGAAGGGAGAGAAATTAGGATTTTTCTTTAAAAACAAAACAAAACAAACTTCCTAAAACCAGGATTCCAGTTAGCAAACTTTGTGCTTATAAAACTATAGCCTAAAAACTGAGCTGTTACAGGTAGATAACTATTCAGTGAATAGAAGAACAAGCACAACTTTGCTTTCCCAGAGCAGAACATAATGGAATAGAAAACAAAACTTTCAGAACAGATATTCTAAAGCAAGCACCTATTCATTGTATTTATTTACTCTTCCCCACAAATTTCCAATAAAGGGACAGAATGTACCACACTAAAATTCAAATTGTTAATGAAAGTTTGAAAATTTTTAAAAATGTTTACAAAAGGCATTTTTTTTTTTCATTTACGATTCTACTTAACTCTTATTTTTCCTTTCAAGTTAATTTGGATTTGGGAGCTGCCATCTAACCTCTCCTTTCCTTCTCAGAAGCTGATGAACACTTTTGGAAAAGTCACAAAACCATGTTGCCTGGGTTCCTTCCTTATTTATGTTGTCTAATCTCAGCCGGGCCCTCATGGTTGCTACATGGCAATTTTTTTTTCTAATTGGCTCTTCTAAACCTCTCCAGGCTTCCTAAACTACCTCCTTTCTTCTCTTTCTCTTCTCCCCCTTTACTGAGAAAAGAGACTGTCCATCTCAGAAACCTTTTAATCTTTGCCCATCTTCTTTGCCTTTGTCCCAGGCTCTTGATGGAAGAGTTGACCTTTTTCCTTGAGGTCACTCTTTACAGATAGGCTTTTGATCTCATTTTCTCCTGTCTTTTCTGGGAACTTGACCCCTTTATCATTCCCTGTCTCTTCAATTTCAGTCTTTCCTTATCCACTGGCCCTGTTTCCTGTGCTCTGCAGCTATGTCCTAGGTCTCTCTTATTTTTTAAAAAACTTTCATCTGACCATGTCATTTCCTCAGGCTGTCATCTTATATCTCTTCTTCTCTGTGTTTGTATGTATAGACTTACCAGAACCAAAAAAGAGAATATATAGAGCCATTTACTGATACAAATTGAGTCTAGCCCTCCCAAGTGAATTATGTAAAAAGTAGATACACGACTGATTTTAAGTTCTAATTTAATATTACTTTAGACTCCTACAACTTATTCGTAGTACATATGTATGTGTGTGTATAATGCACACATATCTGTTTTTATGGTCTGCATAGCATTTTTATACTTTTCTATAATACTAAGATGTATTATACAAGATGGCCAACTTTCAAAAATTCTTTAACTTATATAAGTTTACAATATGTGTGTGTGTGTGTGTGTGTGTGTGTGTGTGTGAGAGAGAGAGAGAGAGAGAGTAAGAGTGACAGGGAGTGAGAGATATCCATATTCCTAGCCAACTTCTAGAAAGAGTTGTCTATGCTTATTGCTTCCATTTCTTCACCTCCTACTCTTTTCTCAGTTCCTTGTACTTCCTTTTTACTCCATCACTTGACTGAGACTGCTCTTTCCAAGGTCACTGCTGCTTTCTTAACTGTTAAATGTAGTGGATTTTTCTTAGCCTTCTTCTCCAATCACTCTTCAGCTTTTGACATTCTTAATTTAACTATTCTTTTTGGACATGTTTTCCTCTTTTGGCTTCTGTGACACTGCCCTCACTTGATTCTTTTTCCTTTCTGATTCTGCCTTCTCAGTCCCTTTTGCTGTATCATTCTCTTCCTCCCATTCATGAAGTGGGAGTATTTTCTTAAGGATCTGACTTGGGATGTCTTTTTTTTCCTCTATATTTTCTTAGAGATCTCATTAACTTTTCATGGGTTTAAATGCCATCTCCATGTAAATGAATCTTTAATTTTAATATCCTGTCCTAAATTCTTTTTTGAAGAATTACCAATTGCTTCCTGGACTTTGCTACCTGGATATCCTATAGGCATCTCAAATTTAGCATGTCCAAGATGGAAATCAATTTATTTCCCCAAAATTTGTCCCTCCTCCAAATTTGCTCATTTCTGCCACCTTTCAGTCATTGCCATTCTTTCAGTCACCCAATAACTCAGAGTTATTCTTGACTCTTCCTTGCCCTCAGTTGCCACATCCAGTTATTTGACATTTCTTATACTCCTTGCAAAATGTTTTTTGCAGGTATCCATCCCTGTTCTTTCCACTTACATATACTCTGCCCTCATTCCAAACTTCTTCACTTCTTTACGAGAACATTGCAAAAGCTGTATAATTTGTCTTCCTATCTCTGATCTCTCCTCTGCAGTCCATGTTCTACATAGGTGCCAAACTGGTATTCCCAAAATAGAGATCTAAACATGCTACTCCTCCTCCCCCAACACGCTTAATGGCTGTCTTTTGCCTCTGTGGAATAAGACTGGAAAAATCAATGGGAGTCAGGTTACAGATGGCTTTAAATACTAGGTTAGAGATGATCACAGGATGTCACCTTTCATATGATCTCTATCCCAATCAGATTGGTTTGCCAGCTATTCCTTCTACTCAGGGTCTCATCACCTGCCTCCATGCAAGTGGACTCCTGTGTCTGGATTGACTTTCTTTTCATCCATTTTGTAGAATTCCTAGCTTCCTTCAAAACGAGGCTCAGGTACAAAAAGGCCATTCCATGCCCCCTCCTCCTCTCTACTTATTAGCACTTTTACTGCCCAGAAATGATTTTCTATTCCTTTGAATATATGTTGTTATTTCTTGTGGCCTTATTTTATCTTATAGGTAAAACATGAGGTCCTTGGGACAGCTAGGTGGCACAGTGCCAAGCTTAGTATCAGGAAGACTTGAGTTAAAAATCCAGCCTCAGACACTTACTGTGTGACCCTGGGCAAGTCACTTAACCCTGTTTGCCTCAGTATCCTCATCTGTCAAATGAGCTGGAAGGAAATGGCAAACCACTCCAGTGTTTTTGCCAAGAAAAACCCAAATGGGATCCTGAAGGGTCAGATATGATGAAACAGACTGAACAACAAAGATCACGTTTTTATATCTATGTCTACAGTGCCTTGCACAAAATAGGCACTTAATTGCTTGTTGAATTCAGTTACATTGATTTAATTTGAACAATTCCATTTTATCTACAATTCAACATTTTTAAATGGATGCCTCTCTGAATTTGGATGATGACATCTATACATAATAACTTGTTATATAGAAATTTGAGATTTGTTCCTGTATAATCAATCTTAAAGCTATAGAAAAATATAGAAATCTTATGCAGAACAAAAATAGATGTGTGTTATTATACACACATATACTATTAAGTCTAAAATAATACAACAGACCTAAAAGCTCTAGTCACACCTGTTATATTTGGAATTCATTTTAGGAGAGGGCTTTTGTAGATTTATTTATATTGATTATATTGATCCACTAAGTGGATCCATGTATTATTTTTTGTTGGTGTGGTGCAGATATGTATATACACACAGAAACTCGTGTGTGTGTGTGTGTGTGTGTGTGTGTGTGTGTGTGTGTGTGTGTATGTATAAACAGATTTTTATTGTTCAGTCATTCAGTCACATCGAACAATTCATGACTCCATGGACCATAGCACACCAGGCCCTTCTATCCTTCACTATCTCTTGAAGTCTGTCCAAGCTCATATTTGCTGCTTTCATGATTTTCATCTGCTGTCCCCTTTTTCTTTGACCTTCAATCTTTTCCAACATCAGAGTCTATTCCAGTGAGTCACATCTTATTAGTATGTGGCCAAAATATTTAAGCTTCAGCTTCATTATTTGACCTAGCCTAAATTAATGTCTTTAAGTATTGACTGATTTGATCTCCTTGCTGTCCAAGGGACTCTCAAAAGTCTTCTTCATCACCACAATTCTACATGTATGTTATTTACTTATAAAAGCACTTATGTATAAAACAATTTAATCTATTACTGACAGAATTTTCCATTGATATTATACTAAAACTGCCATTCAGATGGAACTGCCTTTCACTGTTGCCACTCAATTCCTCTGAATGTAGCGTTCTTCAAGTTACTGAATTGTGGTTTGGCATTTTACATACTTGTGGAGGGCATTTTAATCATTGATTCCCTTAGTTGAAGGACAGATGTTACATGTCTTCAAGTTTATCTTGAGAAAATCTTTGTAGCCCCAGTAAGAGGATCATTACATCACGTTATTGCACATCCAATAGCATGCTTTATACCACAGAGATAGCCATAGAAATTTATTTGGTGGATTGCTATCTTCCATTCACAACCTTGTCAAATGGTCGCTCTTACATGCTATTTTACTGATATTACATTTCTGGAACACTATTGCATTTGTAAGTTTATCCTTACTCTTTGGTGTGTTGGTTTGTGTGGGCAAGTTATAAGAAACTCATGCATCTCCAGAGTGTGCAAAAAATAGGAAAATGCTATTCTTCCCTCTTCAAGTAGAGAAAGTATGACTGTTGAGAGCCATTTCTGTAGATTTTTTTTTTTTTAATAATTGACCTTGGAACAACTTGCTGAATGTACTGTATGTGAATTTTAACTTTTTCTTGCTGGCCATAGTAAAATTGTCCTGAACAGAATTGCTTATCAATTGTATCAATATGTGACTTAGTGGTTTTCTGATTTTTCATACAAATGTTTCTTTGTTGACATATCTCCCTTGATCCATTAGTAGTCTTTTTTTTTTTACCATTAACTTTGAGTTTAATGTAGTTTCCCACCTCAAGTACATTCATTTTCTATTTTAGAATTCTCTTTTGTCCATTGACTATATTATTCAAGTATTAGTTATCCCATGTCCAACTGCTTCTGCCATATTTAGCTATAAAAAAGAAAGTATGTGGTTTTTGTGCACAATCTGAAAAAAAGTATACTAATAAAAAGATAACATATTTTAGTTACTTTTATGTAACTTAGAACAAACTACTAAAGTATCATTTAAAATGTCTAAAATTTTAGTGAGGAAATGCTCAGATGTTTCTTTATCACTTTGGATCCTTAGAATCAGATTTAGGACATAGAAAATTAAGGTCCCTTCAATAATTGAATAATTTCAGATGTTTCCAATTAAATTCCTTGATTTATCCAAAATAAGCTTAGTATGGACATTCTTTGGTTACAGGGAGCTTCCATTAGAACATAATTTCTGTTTGTCAAACACTCTTAATGTTAATTCATTGTATGCTTTCAGCAGATACTTATTTATTTGATTGGGGTAGAAAGTACCTTGTGCTAGCAAAACTTCAGTTTCCATAGAGAAAACTCAACCCTTGGACAGAAAAACATATTAATCATGACAGTTGGCAGGGGCCTTGGAAGTCATTTGGTTCAACTCAGACCTGCCACATTATTTCCATCTACGTATTACATTTCCAACAAATCCATCCCTTATTTGAATACCTTTAGTGGCAAGGAATTCCCATTTCATGTTTAGACAGCTCTGTTAGGAACTTCTTCCATCTATTGAACTAAAATTTGCCTTCTTATAACTTCTACACATTAGTTCAATTCTGGAGATTCTAGAGATAAATTTATCCTCTCTTCTACAAGATTGTCCTTCAAAATTTGAAGACATTAATTATGATCACACTAAATTTTTTATTTTACCAGTTTCTTCAACCAAGCTGGCCAACACAGAGTAGAACACAACTAAAATGTATTTTGCTCTAAATGTTATTAATGGAGCCCAAGGTCATGTTAATGCAACCAGGTCATAGTGATGAGTCCTGGTGAGTGTATAGGTATAGGTATTATTGTGCATTTTAAAAAAATCTACCCAGAATCTACCTGGTATTTTATAGAAACACTAATGTTTGTTTAACTGCCCTTAAGATAGACTTTGATTTATACACTGATGAGAAACCTAATGATTTAATGGCTAGTATAGGTGAGTAAGTTAATGATGGACAAGCAGAGGTGAGCTCCATTGTATTTTCCTGTGCTGTCCTGTTTCTCCAATCCATCTTATTTTTTCTTGCCTTTTTTGATGGCATGTTCATTTAGTCTCCTTGTATGCTCTTCTTCTTTCTGCCCTCCTCCCCCTGCCCCCCAAATAAATTAAGGAGAGACCAGACTGTTAATAAAACATTTAGAGAGGATAATATGTATCATAAGACAGCATGTCTTACTGATCTCATCTTCTCTCCTGAAAAAGAGACCTTTGTCCCATCTCTTCATTATTGTCTACCTTTTCCCTACTAGTCATGCAGTATTGGACTCATTTGTGATAGTCTTTCCTTTTTATTCCACATGTCTATCACCAAATTTTGACATTTTTTTCTTAATGCTATTTCATGATCATTCTCAGTTACCCAGGCTCAGAACTTTAAGGTTATCCTTATCTCTTTATTCTTGTGCCATATCATTAGTCACTGAACATTGTATGCTTTCTTTTGGTAATCTCTTTCAGTTCACACTACTCTTCCTTTAGTCTGTCCATTCATTTATTCCTTCAAAGAATTTATTGATCATCTCTTGTATTTAGGGCATTATCTTGTCAGTGAAGAATATACAGAGATGAATATAATAAGGCGCTACTTCTTGCCCTCTAGGAACCTAAACTATAGTACATGTTATTATATGTATATATATATGTGTGTATATGACACTTATTAAATAGTTCTCCTGATGATAATACATTGCCATTAAGACTTCTTGGTAATTATTTAAAGAAACAAAATTTTCATTTTGACAAATTTAATTTTAGTTTCTTAATTTCTATCCTCTGCATAGTTTGGGTATTAATGTTAAGATAAAATTCTATTATGAACTTTTGTTGTCAGCAAAATTATTTTATAAGATTGAATATGTACATTCACTTAAAATAGCAATTTCTTGGTAAGGCAGCCCTGTTAATTTTTCTTTTTTTTTCCTCAGTCTTCATGAAGAAATCAGTGATTTTTATGAGTACATGTCTCCTAGACCCGAGGAAGAGAAAATGCGAATGGAAGTGGTGAATAGGATAGAAAATGTTATTAAGGAGCTTTGGCCCAGTGCTGATGTGAGTAATAGTCTAGAATTCTTTAGTGCTTGTAAACAAAATTTCTGTTCTCTTTCTTTTTAAAGATAAATGATATCTCTGTCCATCACTATTTTAGAGTAGATATTTTATAGCTTATATGCAAATTCACGTATAGAAATGTGTACTCATTTAGCTTTGTTTGCTTGTTAACATTTAATCAGTCTAACAGTTTCCTACTTTCTTTAGAATTTGAATTTTAAAATTATTTTCATTGAATTGAGAAACTTGTTTGTAACATTTTTTTGTCTTCAAGCTGTTAAATAGTATCATCCAATAGGAAAACTATATTTAAGAAGTCATTAATATAATAGAAAAAAAAGCATTTCATACTTGAATACAATTTCTCATTGCAGTGCTTCATTAAGTTATTTCTCTAATTCTGAATACCTGTAGACAGTGAACAAATGGTAATTGATAATTGGGAATTCATCTGAATTAAAGTGTTCCTTAAAGCTCTCTATCTCATGCTGTTTGAGGATCTTATAGGAGTATGTAGGGAAATAGTTCTAGTTCTTCCTCTAGGAAGATTTTAGTTTTTTCCTGCAAAAATACAAAACTAACAATTCTCTTCTTCCTCAGATTTTGACCCTTTTTGCTTCTTGATAGTGTTTTTGGTTAGTAAAAACATTAACTCTTCTCTTTCATTAGATACCTTTTAAGGCTATATTTCTTAGTTAAGTGCATGTGAAGAATTAATTTACTGAATGATCTTGGAGATTTGTACATCAGTGTTTTTTTTCTCCTTTCACCTTTTTTCTTACTGCCTTTCTTTCACCTTCTTGTAACACCAACCCCGCATATTTAACCCTCAAATTCCAACTTCCCATCTAACAAAAAAAAAAAAAGGAAGAACTATGGAAACTTTTTCTCAGGCTATAATAGAAGGAATAAAACTTAACATGTAAAAATAAGAAAGCATTGCTTTACTTGAATTAGCATTTTTGTACTAATTAAGAATTTAAAAAAAGAACTTTCATTATTTTCTTTTTTTCTCCCTTGTTTTCTTGAAGGAAAAAAATGGAACATTTTATTATACTATCCTTTTTACTTTATTTTATTACCTTGCTACCAATTTAAAAATTCCACCAACTATACTATGTATCTGTTTTCCAACATTCTATCAAGTCCTAATCTCAATATTTAGAGTTAAGTTTTGTTTACTCTTCATAATGATGACTGTGATACGTTGTACAACCCTTAGTGTCTCCTAAATTAAAAAAGACTATTAAGAGCCTAGGATCTTAGGAGTGGAAGGGAACTTATAGCTGTAGTTGGCATGGTAGTAGAAATAGTGGATTCTGAAGTCAAAAGATGTATGGATTTAAATCCTCCCTCTTTAACGTTTACTATCTCTGTGACCTCAGAGAAGTCAGGGTAAAGTGAGAGCTGCACTAGAGGGCCCCTGAAGTCTGTTCTAGCTCTTGATCCCACAATGGTATCACAGGGACAGAGCACCAGGCCTGGAGTCAGGAAATCCTGATTTCAAATCTGGCCTCAGACACTTATTAGCTGTGTGACCCTGGGTGAATCACTTGACCTCTATTTGCTTCAGTTTCCTCAAATGTAAAATGAGGATAGTAATAGCACCTATCTTCCAAGGTTGTTGTGAGAATCAAATAACACTATTGGTAAAAAGTGCCTGGCATAGAGTAGGTGCTATATAAATGCTTACTCCTTTCCTCTTCCCCCATCTAGTTCAATCTGCTTATTTTGTATATAAGGAAACTGACACCCAGGGAGACAAAGTAAATTTTTCTGAGGTAACAGAATTAATGTCAAAGCCAGGACTAGAATCCGAGGCTCTTAGCTTCTGGCTGTGGGATCTTTCCATCACCATAAATTGTTTTTGATGTTATGCATTATGTTATAGTCTAATTCTTTTAAAAATTATGATCTGTGTATAAGTCTCTATTAACTAGGATATTCAATTAACTAAAATACCTTATTTCTCAACTGTGCAGATAATGGAGTGATTATTAATAACAAAATCAAGGTTATATTTTTATATAATCTAGGCATTCTTATAAGGGAAGAATTTGAGGTTGTAAGAATTGTTTAGCCCAGATGCTTAGTGTTCATTTCTCTGGGTAGTTGTGAAATGTTGCTTGATTTGGGCACCTTGTAATAACTCAATGGAAGACATTTCATTCAGGAATAAGAAAATGCATTTTTAACAGGTAGCAACTGGTGTTCTAATTCTTTAGTATATTTATCTTATAATTCTCTTCTGAACTTGGGGCAACTCTTAATGAAGCTGAAAGCTCCCAATGAGGTCTCAGTTGCACAGGTTTTTAACTCTAATAGTAGCTGCAAGCTGTGTGGCTGAGAATTGGGTCGGCATGTTCAGGTAGTAGATTGAGCTATTTCGGTCAGTTGGGCAGGAATATAATAATTTAATTATAATGCAGAATTTTTTTTATCACATCTCTGCTTAAACATAATGTGTTTACTCTTTTTTTAAATTACGTCTCCATCTTATTTAATTCATTAATAATCTATTTTATCGGGTTTTTTTTTTTATGATCTCTTTCCTACCCCCATCACCAATATTGGACTGTCCCTTTGTAATGAAGGGAAACAGTTTAAGCAAAAAGAACCCCAAAAAGTGCGCAAAAACAAATTTAATACCAGAGTAGGAACTACTTTATTTTTAGAAGGGAAAAAGTAACATTTTGAAAAGGCTAGAAGCATTCTAATGTATTCTCCTGTTAAGCTTTTCTATTCATGTCATATGAATGAAACTTTACATACTAAATCCAATTTCCTTGGATTATAATGCGGACGTTGGAAAGGTTAAATGTCATTAACAAGACTTATAAAATATTCTGGTGATTCAGTTAAGTCTTATTTTATATAGGTGCATAATAATAGTTGACATTTATATAGTGCTTTAAGGTATGCAAAGAGCTTTATATACATAATTTCATCCTTTTCAACAACCCTGTGAGATAAATAATATAGGTACCATGATGATCCAGTATGTTTGTGATATACCTCGGATTGTATAGGTAGTAATCATCTAGATTGAACTAGATGGGGGAAGAGGAAGAGAGTAAGCATTTATATAGCATCAGAGGTAGGATTTGAACATGTCTTCTGATTCTAGAATTAGCTCTCTTTTTGATGTGTCCTGCTGCCTCCCTAATTAATATCTAAACCCACATTTCTTCTGACAACTTATATGCTGTCAGGTATAGCTAGCTATAGTATTTAAAGCAGCTTGTACACTGCTAAAAAGTACCAGTTGAATAGTGAAAATCATTATTTTACATCAATTTTAGTGGGTTTCTAATGATACTTTATAATTAATCACTTGTTTCTATTTTTCAGGTCCAGATATTTGGAAGTTTTAAAACTGGATTATATTTACCTACCAGGTTTGTAAATGTTGTAAATTTTAAATATAAAATATTTTATAAGTGATTTTTTTTGTTTTTGTTTTTTCTCTGTACAAATTCATATATAAAAAAGTAAATAATTAACTGTTTTTGGTGATGACTCCCAAATGTGTGTGTGTGTGTGTATTGCATCACCCTGATCTTTTAAAATGTCTTTTTTATTTTGAAATGAAAATAGTCAACAAATACAAACATTTCAGTATACAAAGAACAAAAGAATTCTTTATGAATACTTGAAAACTTCTGTTACATGGTTTTTTTGTTAATTTATCTTAATTTATCAACAATCACTTCCATAACCTTTCTTTTCTTTTCTCTTTTTTTTTTCTTTTTTTTTTTGGCAAGGCAATTGGGGCTAAGTGACTTGCCCAGAGTCACACAGCTAGTAAGTGTTATGTGTCTGAGGTCAGATTTGAACTCAGGTCCTCCTGATTCCAGGGCTGGTGCTCTATCCATTGCGTCACCTAACTGCCCTCTTCCATAAGCTTTTGAGTTTTAACTTTTTCTCCCCCTCCCTCTTTACCTCCCTCTCTAAGATTGCATGTAATCTAATATAGGCTGTACATACACATTCCTATTAAACTTATTTTCACATTAGTCATGTTGTAAGGAAGAATTAGAACCAATAGGAGGAACCACAAAAAAGAGGAAACAAAACAAAGCAGAAGAAAAAAAGAGCAAATAGTATGCTTCGATCTGCACTCGAACTCTTCCGTAGTTCTTTCTCTAGATGTGGATAGCATTTTCCATCATGAGGTCCTTGCATTGCTGAGAAGGGCTAAGTCTATCAAAGTTGGTTATTGCATAATGTGGCTGAGACTGTGTACAATGTTCTCCTGCTTCTGCTCACTTCACTCAGCATTAGTCCAGACATGCTTTAGTACTTTCGAGGTCATCATGTAAATTGTCCTGATGCCACTCATTTCGCTCTGTATCAGTTTATACAAATCTTCTGTAGTTTCTCTGAATCTTTCACATTTTCTTTTAGTGGCACAAAAATAATCCATCACATTGATATACCATAATTTGTCCAATCATTTCCTAATTAATGTATACTCACTTTGTTTCAAGTTCTTTGTCATATCAGAAAGTATTTTTTTTGAATATATGAGTCCTTTCCTTCTGTCTTCGACTTCTTTATAACCTCAGTCTCTCTTGAACTATAGTTCCAAGTGCTAAAATCAAAGAATTTCAGAGTTGCCTATTAGACATCAAAAACTGGATATCCTGTAGACATTTAAACTCAACATGACTAAAACTGAATTGGTTATCTTTCTTCCTAAACTCTCCTCTCCCCAAACTTCCAAATTATTGTTGAGAATACTACCATCCTCTCAGTCCCCCAGTGTCAAAACCTTATTCATACTTTCTCACCTACCATATCCAAGCTGTTTCCAGGGCCTGTCGATTTTACCTCTGTAACATCTCCTGAATGTTCTTTTTCTTTGCCGCTGCTACCACCCTGGTGTAGGCCCTTATATCCTCTTTCCTAGATTATTGTAATAGCCTGCGAGTAGTCTGTCTGGCACATGTCTCTCCTCACTCTAGTCTGTCCTTCACTGAGCTGTCAGAGTCATTTTGTTAAAACTATGTGACACATCCTTCCTTCTCCCACCCCCCTTAATAAAATCCAGTGGCTCCTTATCACCCCCAAGATCAAATACAAAATCCTCTGTTTGGCTTTCAAAACCCTTCATAACCTACCCTGCCCCCTACCTTTCCAGTCTTCTTACACTTTACACCCCGCTTCCCCACATGTCTTTGACCCAGTGACACTAGCCTCTTTACTTCTCCTCACACACGATATTCCATCTCCCAACCCCAGGCATTTTCTCTACCTGTCCCTCACGCATGGAATGCTATCCCTCCTCATCTCCTGGCTTCTCTGGCTTTCTTCAAGTCCAATTTAAAATCCTACCTTCTACAGGAAGCCTTTCTCAATCCCTCTTAATTGTAGTGCCTTCTCTATGTTGATTTTGTTTTCTATTATGTATATAGCTTGTTTGCACACAGTTATTTGCATGTTGTCTCCTTTGTTAGTGTGTGAGCTCCTGGAGAACAGAGACCATCTTTTGCCTTTTTTTGTGTCCCTAGCACTCAGTGCAGTGTCTGACACATAGTAGGTGCTTATTAAATGTTTATTGATTGACTGACCTCGGAGCTCACTAGTCAAATCCAGTACTTACTAACTGTGTGACCTTGGACAAGTTAACCTCTGCCACAGTTTCCTCAATGTAAAATGGGAATAATAATACCTTCTTCACAGGGTTGTTGTGAGTATAAAATGAAGTATTTGTAAAGCACTTAGCACAGTGCTTGACACAGAGTAGGCACTGAAAAAGATCATTACTACAACATACCAGACAAATGGTCATCCAGTGTGTACTTAAAGGCCCTCAATGAAGTGCAAACTGCTACCTTCTGAGCCAATCCAGTCCACTTTCAAAATGCAATTCTTAGGAAGTTTTTCCTCATATCAATGCTAAATTTGTTTTTCTGTAACTTCTGCCCATTGCTACTCATTCTGTCCTATGGGGCCAAATAGAATGAATGTAATTCCTCTTCAACATGAGAGCTCTTCAGATACTTAAAGACAGGTATTATATATCCCCTGAATCTTCTCTAGGCTGAACATTCCCATTTCATTCAAATGATTGTCATATGTCATGGACTCAAAGCCCTTATCATCCTGGTTGCTCTTGTTTGGATGCCTGGAAAAAATACCTCTAAGTATAGACTAAGATCATATTAGCTTTTTTGACTGTCATTTCCCATTCCAGACTAACACTGAACTTGCATTCCATCCAAACTTCCAGATAATTTTTAAGACGAACTGTTGTTTAAACATTCTTCCCCAATATTGTTCTTGTGGAGTTGATTTTTTTGAATTTAAGTGTAAGACTATACGTTCATCCCTAGTAAGTTTCATTTTTAGTAGATTCAATCCAATGTTCTAAACTGTCAGGATTTTTTTTTTGTCTTGACTTTGCCATTGTGTTACTTTAGCTATCCCTACCAGTATCATATCATATATACATTTGATAGGCATGCCATATATGTCCTTATTCAAGTCATTGGTAAAAGTGCTTAATAGCACAAAGCCAAGAACAGAACCCTGGAGCAGTAGAGACTTCCTTCTGTTGACATTAGACCAATTAACAACTATATTTGGATTTACAATTGGTTGAGTGGCTAATTTTACTGTCATCTAGCCCCAGTGGTGTCAAACTCAAATAGAAAGGCTTCTGAATCATGCTTAAGGATCCTTGTGGGCCACATATTGACTAAGAAAACCATATATTAACATTATCAATGTTCTATTGTATTTTTGTTTATTTTGTTAAATATTTCCCAGTTACATTTTATTTTTTGGGGGGGGGAGGGTGCTAGGCAGTGGGGTTAAGTGACTTGCCCAGGGTCACACAGCTAGTAAGTGTTATGTGTCTGAGGCCTGATTTGAACTCAGGTCCTCCTGACTTCAGGGCCGGTGCTCTATCCACTGTGCCACCTAGCTGCTTCTCCCAGTTACATTTTAATCAGGTTCTGGCACACTTTGGAGGATTGTGTATTCTTGACACCTGATCTAATCCACATCTTTCAATTTTTTCAACAATAATAGTATGAGTTACTTTATCAAATTCTGTTCTTGATGAAATCATTCTGGTTCTTTGTGATCACCACTTCCTTTTCTAGGTGTTCAGTAACCATTTCCTTAATAATACTCTGTAGAATTTGCCAGGAATCAAAGTTAAGCTTATCTACCATATACTTTATGTATATGTTTTTCCCCCTTTTTCAAATATTGAGATACTCTTCTCCAGTCCCTTAGTATCTCTCCTATTCTCTGCTGTCTTTCAGACATCACTGATAGTGGCTCAGCAGTCACATCTACCAGTTTTTCCTGTACCAAGAATGAAATTCATTTTGGCCAGGTGATTTGAATTCATTAAGGGCAGCTAGGTGCTATTTTATTATCTATTTGTATTAGATATCTACTTGCTATTAGCCATTTTAGTTCTCTTCTTTTCAGTCCGAAGACCTCTCTTCTTGGCAGACAAAACAGAAAACTCTACTTTTTCTCTGTTATAAGTCACTGTCCTATCCACTCTGAGCATGGTCTTATCCCTTTTTTGATCTTTCTCTTCCCCCCTCCCAAAGTAGCTACAAAGCAACAACTCCCCTCCTGTTGTTTTCGTTATTGCTGTTGTCCTTAGCTTTCCCTAAAAACCTCATCTAATATTGGGCTTTAGCATTCCAGACAATGTTTTTATAGTACCCTGTCACATTTTTGTATTCATCCTTTGTATTACCCACCCTGGCTTCTGTGTTCTGGATGTATTTTTTTAATTGAAAAATTCTCTATGCATCCGAATTTGTCTCTTAAGACATAGGTGCCAAAGACACAATTTCTGCCCTAGGTCAGGAGCAGATTAAAATATAATTGGGAAATATTTAACAAAATAAAAGTACAATAGAACATAGCTAATATTAATTTGTAAAGGGATTCATATGTATGTTTAATGGCCCCTGTTTATGTTTGAGTATCTTAAGACAGCTCCTATTTTTCCTTCTAGTTGAAATTGTTTCCTTTATGTTTTGAGAATTTTATTCTTGAGATGTTCCCATCCCCCCTGAGTTAACTTCCTCAGTTTGTGGTATCCTGTCCATCTTTCCTCTGAATCCTTTGAAATCTGCTTTCTAAAAATTTAGTGAGCGTGTCAAATTATGCCTGTATTTTTCTTTCTTTCAAACTCTATGAGGTCACTTTTTCACAAAGTTTTCATTATTTTAACCCCTGAAATCGGTCAACAAATAAGTCAACAAGTATTTATTAATTTATTAACAATGTTATTTATTAACAATTAACAATTAATTAAATTTATTAAGTGCTTACTATGTGTCTGGCACTATACTAAGAGTTGGAAATATAAATACAAGCAGAAGGAAGAAGGACTGTCCCTGTCCTCAAGCTTACATTCCAGTGGGGGGAAGGAAAAAACACATAAAAAGCAAGGCAGAGAGGGAAAAGAGGGGAAGAGGTACCTGGCACAAGGTCATTGTTGGTTTCTACACTTTTTTGAAAGAATGAAATTATCATTAAATTAAATGAGGAAGTTATTAGCTGCTCACCTTTTGGAAGAATGAGAGCTCTAGCAGTTGTCTGCATGATTGGAATTCCCTTTCAGAACTACATAGATCTTCTGTGCCATCCTTGTTTTCCAAATTTGTCATATATTTCCTCTTTCTAGGTGTTCTGTAGTATACACCAATGACAAAATGCTTCTGTTTCTCCCTCTTCTAATTTTTACCCCAATGCACTCTGCCATGGTTCTATTCCCTGGTTATTCAGTGCTATTCCACTCCCATCTTCCACTCCCCCCAACACATTTAATCTCCTTCTTCCTATCCTATTTCTTTTGTATAAGGTATACCCATCCAGAACAGGCAGCTCGGTGGCACAGTGGACAGAGAAGGCTGGGTTTGGAGTCAGGAAGATTCATCTTTCTGAGCTCAAATCTGGCCTAATACACTTATTAGCTGTTTGACCCTGACACTTAACCATGTTCACCTCAGTTCCTCATCTGGAAAATGAAATGGAGAAGGAATTAGCAAAACCCCAAATGGGGTCATGAAGACTCAGACACAACTGAAAACCAGCTGAGCAGCAACTGAATACAGAACCTTATTCCAGTCATAGGTCTCATTCTGAACCTCAGTGATACTTATGGGATCATATTTGCCTGCTTGTATTAGGACCACTAGTTCACTTGTTGCTTCAATGTCGTGCATTTTTGCACACAGACTTTTGAAACCTTATGTTTTGACTCTGGCTTCTGTGATCTACTATCTCAGCTGCTCTTCTTCCTACTTTGTAGCTACTCTCTATTATCTAGTTTGGTGGGTAGGAAGTTCCCACCTCCACTTCTACCTCCTCTTCCTAGTCCAGCCTTTTCAGTCTAGAGCCCTTTTGATTAGATTTGCAAGACACTAGGCAAGTCCATCTTTATCTTGGTTTTCTGTGTACTTCATCACAGGCCAGTAGTCTTTCATTCCTATATTTTAAGCTTGGATCCAGCAATCCAAATCTTATTCTCATTTAACATCTTTTTAGTCAGCTGTTTACTTCCCAAATAAGTTTTTTTAGTTTGCATTTCTGGTTTTCAGTGGGCACTAGTGATGAAAAATTCTGCCTTTGCTCCTATGGTCTTCAGATTCTTGCCTAAGATTTTCTTTTTTTTTTTTCCCAAGTTTTTCTAACCTTTGGCAGTGCTTTCTAGGTTTGTTTTAGCAGTATCATTGTGCCTGTATGAACCACTAGGATAATAGTCATCCATTTTGACAAATCTTACGAAATTCTCTTTTACACTTTTCATCCGTGCCCTGAGGAAAGTGCTAGACTTTTCACTTAGCAAATTGCTGCTTCAGCATTCAGGAGCAGATGACTTACCAACCACCACTATTCTTTTCTTCTGATCCTTAATGGATGATTTCCCACCTGACAAAACCTGTGGATTCCCATCATATTCCTTGGAACAGAGCTTCTGCTTCTTCCTCAGAGCATCTGGTTCTAGAAGGAGCCTCAAATTTACTTTTAGCTACGAGCGTATGGTGGTCTTTTTTTAATGTAACTTTTATTTTATTTTACTTTAAAAAAATTTGTTGTTCATTTGTTTCAGTCATGTCTGACTCTTTCTGACCCCATTTGGGGTTTTCTTGGGAAAGAAACTGGAGTGATTTACCATTTCCTTCTCCAGCTCATTTCCCAGATGAGGAACTGAGGCAAACAGGGTTAAAAGCCTTGCCCAGGATCACACAGCTAGTGTCTGAGTGTCTGAGGCCTGATTTGAACTCAGGAAGATTAGTCTTCCTGACTTCAGGCCTGGCACTCTATCCACTATGCCACCTAATAGCCCCATTTTTAAATTTACAAGCATTCATTTTCTCCTCCTTCCACCTCTTTCACTCTCCCTGCATTTTTAAAAAGAAAAACAAAAACAAAAACAGAACCTTAGTCAAGTTTAGTCAAGCAAAACAAATTCCTGCATTGGCCATGTCCAAAATGTCTTATTCTGCATCTTGAGTTCATCTCGTTTCTGACAGGGAGTAGCCTTCATCATTGGTCCTCTGGAATACTGCTTGGTCATTGCATATGATTGGAGTTCTCAAGTCGATAAAGGTTGTTTTTACAGTGTGGTTGCCATTATGTAAATTGTTCTGGTTCTGCTCACTTCACTATTCGTCATTTCAGGTCTCTCTTAACCTGTCCTTTTTGCCATTTCTTGCATGTAGTGTTCCATTACATTCATATTCCATAATTTGTTTAGCTGTTCCCCAATTGATAGGTACCACCTTAGTTTCTAATTCTTTGCCACTACAAAAAACAGCTGCTATAAAATTCCGAATTACTTTCTAGAATGGCTGGACCAGTTTACAGCTCCAACAGTGCATCAGTATGCTTGTTTTCCCGCAGCCCCACCAACATTTGTCATTTTTCTTTTTTGTTAACTGTGCTAACTTGATGAGTGGGACCTCAGAGTTGCTTTAATTTGTGTTTTTCTAATTATTCATGATTGGAACATTTTTTCCTTAAGATTCTTGATAGCTTAGATGCTTCTTTTGAGATCTGCCCATTCATAGCTTTTGACCATTCATCAGTTGGGGAATAGCTCTTATTCAAATAAATTTTGAATCATTAAATATCTTGGAAATGGAACCTTTATAATTCATTTATCTACCCATCTACGTATGCATATATTTATTTAGAAGTACTTTATTGCTTCTGATAATCTAGAAAGTGGTAAGGTTTTAAGCCCACATTCAACCTTCTCTTCTAGAAGAATGGCTGGCCTGCTCTCTTAATACACGTAATAGTCCCTTGGCTGGGGCAGGAATATAAACATTTTTTACTCAGTGCAAATTGCTTCAAAACTCAATGCTTTCCATACTGTGAGATCCTCAGCCTTATTTTATAAACTGATGTGTTATTAAGACTCAGTATTTTTACTTCTTAACTTGACAACCATATCCAACCTTCCTGTCTTTCTTTTTTTTTTAAGGCATTTGGGGTTAAGTGACTTGCCCAGGGTCACACAGCTAGTAAGTGTCAAGTGTTTGGTCTGAGGCCAGATTTGAACTCAGGTCCTTCTGATTTCAGGGCCAGTGTTTTATCCACTGCACCACCTAGCTGCTTCCCGGACTTTCTTCAACAACTTGACAGATACCTCCCTTTCTCACTACTTTCTTAATTTGTTTTACCCATTTGTTTTTGTTTTATCCTACTTTCCTTTTTAAAAACTTAGCTTACAAACTGGGAGAACAAGGAATAGTTTACCTATCAGATTTATGAAGAGCAGAAGAATTCATGACCAAACAGGAGATAGAGAACATTATGAAATGCAAAATGGATAATTTTGATTATATTAAATTGAAAAGTTTTTGCACAAAGCCAATGCAACCAAGATTAGAAGGAAAGTAGAAAATTGGGAAAGAATTTTACAACCAGTGTCTCTGATAAGGGCTTCATTTCTAAAATATATAGAGAATTAAATCAAATTTATTAGAATACAAGTCATTCCCCAATTGATAAATGGTCAAAGGATATGAGTAGGTACTTTCAGATGAAGAAATTAAAGCCATCTATAGTCATATGAAAAAATGCTCTAAATCACTATTAGAGAAATGAAAATTAAAACAACTCTGAGGTACTGCATCACATACCTATCAGATTGGCTAACATGACAAAACAGGAAAATGATAAATGTTGGAGAAGATGTGGGAAAATTGGAACACCAATGCATTGTTGGTGGAGTTGTGAAATGATCCAACCATTTTGGAGAGCAATCTGGAACTATGCCTGAAGAGCTGTAAAAGTGTGCATGCCCTTTGACTCAGCAATAGCACTTCTAGGGCTGTATACCAAAGAAATCATAAAAAGGGAAAAGGACCCACATGTACAAACATATTTATAGCAGCTCTTTTTGTGGTGGCAAAAAAATTAGAAATCAAGGGGATGCCCATCAATTGGGGAATGGCTGAACAAGTTGTGGTGCATATATTGTGCTATAAGAATTGATGAGCAGGGGAACTTCAGAAAAACCTGGAAAGACTTGTATGGACTGATGCTGAGTGAACTAAGCAGAACCAGGAGAATTTTGTACACAGTCACAGCCACGTTGTGTGATGATTAACGTTGATAGACTTAACCCTTTTCAGCAATACAAGGATCTAAGACATCTCCAAAGGTCTCATGATGAAAAAATGCTATCTACATCCAAACAAAGAACTATGGAGTTTGAATGCAGATTGAGACATACTATTTGCAATTTTTTTTCTTCTGTTTTGTTTTGTTTTCTCTTTCTTGTGGTTCCTCTTATTGGTTCTAATTTTTACAACATCACTAATGTGAAAATATGTTTAATAGGAATATATCTGTACAGCCCATATCAGATTGTGCACCATCTTGAGGAGAGAGGGAGAGAAAAATTTAAAACTCAAAAGCTTATGGAAGTGATTGCTGATAAATCAAAATAAGTAAATTTAAAAAAAAACTTAGCTTACTTTATGATTGACTTCTCCTTCAGTTTGAGCCCTTCTTCTTCAGCCCAAGTTGTACTCCTTCAACTTTTACTTAAGTTCTCCCAGATTTCTACTCCTCAAATTAAGTTTCAGACCTTCAAAAGTTCAGATCCCTCCATATAACTATAACACCTTTCTTCTTATTCAGCTTAGCTCCTTCTTTAGTTCTTTTCCCTTTGGATATGAACCATACAACTGCCTCCTTTGTGAAGAAGTTAAAAAAAAACAACTTATCTACTTGAAGTTTTCACTTTGTTGTCACATAGGAATCTCAAACTCAGCATGTACACAGTGGAAACTCACCTTTCCCCTAAAACCTTCCTCCTCCTCCTCCAAATGTCCTTATATGTGTTGACAGAACACTATCATCCTTTCCGTCTCTCAAGTTCATAACCTTGGGATCATTTTGAATTTTCCTTCTTTGATCTCCAGGGTATAATGGATAGGAGGGTGCTGGATTTGGAGTCTTGCCTCAGATAACTTGACTGTGTGTCCCTGGGCTAGTCATGTAGCCCTTCTGAGCTCTAGTTTTTCCTCATGCTTAAATGAGAGAGGGAGACTTAGTTAACTTTAAGCTCCCTTACACCCCTAAATCTATGATCCTGTGGCCCTCTTCATTCAGTCAGTTCAGTATTGTCAGGTCTACCTCCATGACATCTTTTGAATTCTCCCCTTCCTGCCACTAAACCACTTTACTTCAGGCCATCATTATCACTCATCTTGTAATCTCCTTATCTGTCTACTGGCTTTCATTTTCTTCCAAACAGCTGCCAAAATATTAGCATACTCTGACCATTTCACTTATGTACTCTAAGGTAGTATTGCCTTTTAAATAAATTCCTTATCCCAGCACAGAAGGCTTTTTGCTCTATGGCTCTAATCTACCTTTTTTGGTTATATGTCATATATATTCACCTTTATATAGTTAACATTGCAGCCAGACTAGCTGTTCCCCTTGTATGTATGTATGGAGGCAAATGCCTCCATGTTATGAATTCACTTTTCCTCATCTTCACTTCTCAAATGCCTAGGAGAATTAACTAAGGTGGTACTTCCTCTGTGAAGTCTTGCCTGACCACCTGCCTCAGTAGTTAATGTTTTCTTTCTTCTCCAATTAGTTTTTGTTTTCCTATCTGTATTCATGTTGGATCCTCTAATAGAATGTAAGCTTCTTAAGTGAAGAGACTGAGGTGGTTTTTTTTGGTCTTTGGATTTTATTCCCAGTGTTTAGCATAAAGTCTAACATACAGTAAGGTGCATGATAAATGTTTGTTGAATTTATGCAGAGAACGAAATATTTCACATTCTTCTTTTAGCTTGTGTCTTAGATTATATCCCAGTCCATTATAAGTATTGGTCAGATTGAGTTAAATTATGTTAAAGTAGAAAATAATTTCATTATCATCTTTCTAAAAATGAGATGAGATAGTCATTGTATAAGAAAATTTTGAATAAAAAGAGAATGAAAACATTATAAATGGCATTAATTTTTAGCAACTGGCATGCCAACTGGAAAGTACTAAAATGAATAACTTCCTATAAAATTCACAAAAATGATAATAGATTTGCTGAGAAGCTAGTTGAATTATAATAAAATATTCTTGCTTATATTGCAGAACTAAATATTCTTTGGGTGTAAGTGATCTTGTGTGTTACTAGGGCTCTACTCGAACAGTTACTATTTCTAGGACTGAGGAATTCCTTGCTCCCATGCCTTAAAACCTTTACTCTTCCAGAGAGCATGACTGACTTCAATTTCACAATCCTTTATTAAGTGTTCCATGCACTTTGTTAGGCACTGGGGATCTAAAGAGCAAAAGGAAGCTGTCCCAGGCCTTCAGGAATTTCCTCGATCCTTGTTTCTTTGATGAGATAGTTTTTCCAGGGCCCTGATTTATATCTGCAATCTCCTAAACAGGACCTCACCAATTCATAGGCTGTTAGCATAAAGGTGTTAGTCAGGATTGTTGCCTTGAGATGGGAGTACTTGCTGATACGAGATGTGGAAAGGAGGGAGTAGAAGACAGACAACTCAGTCCCTCCAGTTCTTCTTCCCAAAACTACCTCTTTTTTTTACCCCTAAAGGGTGAGAATGATGTACAAGGCCACTCTGGTTCACTTTCTTTTTTCTTTTTTTTTCTCCTATGGTAGTATGCAATATGAATATTGTATATGTTCTGCAAAATTGGACCTTTACTAATATTTTTATTTGTGTAGAATCTAAGTGAGAATCATTGTAAAACTAACTTAAAAAGGAAGTTTATGAGACTAGGTTTTTTGAAGATTAAATATTATTATCCCTTTCTGCTTTAATTTTTTAAAGAATATTCCAGTCTCAATTTCTATAAAAATGATTTTGAGAAAAAAGCATTAAAGTAAACTCACTATCCTCTAAAAACAAACAGACATACAAACAAAATAACCTGGTTCTTACCAAGTAGCTTACTGGACTTAATTTTGGGTATAGTTTTAAGAGTTTTCTATGTCTTCCTGGAATTTTAAATTGTTTAAATTTAAATTGGAATTATTAGTAGTCTGAATGCTTGAATGTGAATTAAAACATTTTTTTTCTTCAACATTTTATCTCATTTATTTAGTGACATTGATCTTGTGGTCTTTGGGAAATGGGAGAATTTACCCCTGTGGACTCTAGAAGAGGCTCTTCGAAAACATAAGGTTGCAGATGAGGATTCTGTGAAAGTACTCGACAAAGCTACTGTAAGTCCTCCCTCAATGGCTCTACTTCTCTGGACTCTCTGAGGCTTGAGAGCACCCCTGGTCCTCAGAGCATAGGTCCTCATGGCAGCAATTCTCATAGCAATACTAAAGTGTTTTAACAGTGAATATAGTAAATGTCTGTAGTTATTAGCTATTAATAGCCCTTTGAAGTCCTTGGTAATTTTTAGGTACATAAAAAGATCTTGATACCAAAACTTTTGAGAACTGCTTGAATTAGTTCAAGATGCTAGTATATAAACTAATGTATTTCACATTGTTTTTTAAAAGTTGTGTGTAAATTGAAGTTTTGTAAACCAAATTGTACTATAAATGCACCAGAAGTGATAATACTTAATACAAAAACCTCAAATGAAATCTTTTATAATTTTATAATAAATATAATGATATAAATACAAAATAAATTATCTCCATTAGGAAATTGGGTTTTCTTAAAGCAAGACACCTGTAATTTTTCTTTTGAGGGAGATTAGTAGAGATTAGTAAGTGTCTCTAGGCAAGTTTCCCTGCCCTAAATATTGTGTAGCTGATGGGGCAAAAAAGAGAGTCTGTTTCCATTTTGTGGGAACCTTTAAACTGTCTGATATTTGGAAATAAGCTCTTATTCTCAGATTTTTTTTTATTTTCTCCCACTTTTCATTAGTGAAATTTTCATTCATTTTCATAGACCTTTTGCTCTAGGTTATCTTTTAAGTTGTTACTTTAATATAATATTCAGTTTCCAAGTATTAGAAATGGGCTTTTTTAAATGGCTTCCTTATGTAGCTTCTGATTCCAGTGAAAAAGTCCAATGTGTTTTCTTACTGGAATCATCTCAGTAATATGAAGAATAAAAAGTTCCTTGTCCATAGTAGGCACACAAAAATATTTGACAGTGAATTAAAAATATAATGGTCTCAAGATGGAAATTTTAACAAAGGCTCCTATCATGTATCTGTGTTTTAAAGGATGAATTACTATAAGGATTAAAATCCCATCTTCTACAGGAAGCCTTTCCCAGCTTCTCTAGTTTCTATTTACTTCTGTTTATCCTGTATATAGCTTGTTTGTCCATATTTGTTTGTTTGCTGTCACCCTCGTTAGATTGTGACCTCCATGAGGGCAGCGGCACTGTCTTTTGCCTCTTATTGTGTCCTTGGTGTTTAGTACAGTGCCTGGTACATAGTAGGTGCTTAATAAATGTTTATTGACTGACTGACAAAGGACTGAAACATAATAAGTTTGAGGAAAAAGTATTAGTTGGCTAAATACCTAGTGTCTATAATCTGTAAACTGTGAAATAAGATAACTTTTAACTAGAAATTTTGTCCATGTGTTCAGTCTTCTAACTTTTAACTCCATCCTCTCACTTTTCTCCTCCACTATAAGTTCAACCATTTAATTACACTTTTATGTCTCTCTAGGTACCCATTATTAAGCTAACAGATTCATTCACTGAAGTAAAAGTTGATATCAGCTTTAATGTACAAAATGGAGTGAAAGCCGCCCAACTTATCAAAGATTTTACCAAGGTTAGAGAATATTATTGGGAATATGCGTTCAGAAAAATACTTTTGATTTGAGTGTAGCTTATAGTAAAGATGTGTCAAGAATGTAATTTTTTAAAAGGATTCCATTATGGTATTCATCAGAAATGATTTTGTTTTCTATTTATGTTTAATACTGAAACTGTTAACTCAAGTGGATCTTGCTGCCAAACTGTCCTAGTTTCATAGTTTATTCTCCAGAACAGTTTTTTTTCTTTGAAGTTGAAGTCCTTATCACCTCTCCTCTGGACAACTGCGATAAACTCCAACATCTTCCTTCTTTGGTCAGTCCTCTTATATGGCTCCATGGGTCTGGTCATGCCATCCCCCTGCTCAAGAAGCTTCATTAACTCCCTATTACTTCTATAATAAAAGCCCTAAACAATTTATTTACTTCTCCTTGTACCCTCTACATTCTTTGCAAAGGAGCCTACTTCCTTGTTCCCCTTATAAGATATGCCATCTCCTATACCCTGTGCTTCTGCACAAGCTGTTCATCCTTCCTGCAATATTCTCCCTCCTCATTTCTGTGTCTTGAAATCTTCAGTTGATTTTAAGGCTTGCTCAAGTGTCATGCTCTCGAGATCTTCTGTGATAGTCCTTGTCCCTAGACATCAGTGTTATCTTTCCATTAAAATTAATTTGTTTATTTTGTTTATATTTTATATTTACTTTTGTATAAGTTGATGCTTCCTAAGAAGTAGACAGATATTTTTGTTTTTCCCTTGCATTTCATCATTTAACAAATAGTATGTGCTTAAATTGGTGCTTGTTAAATGAATGTATAAATTACTAATTAATTGCTCCACCTTGATTCTCTCTTATGTGGAAAATGAGTTGAAAGGGGGTCAAAGGAGTTAGGTGCTCTGTATTCCCTTGCCTTCAGGGGGGGTAGATGCTTACACCATTCCTTTTGGATGGTATCTATTTATTATATAAAGCTTTTTATAATTTACAAAGGGATATCTTTATTGGGTATCTCCATTTTACAAATAAAGATACTTAATGTCAGAAAAATCGATTTTTGCCTACAGTAACAAAATAGTATGTCATATCTAGTACCGGAACCCAGAACTCATCATACCAAATTCCATGTTCTTTTTTATCTTATTAACCTATTCTAGAATTTCTTCTTCTTTTTTTTTTTTTTAAAGGCAATTGGGGTAGGTGACTTGCCCAGGGTCACATAGCTAATAAGTGTCAAGTGTTTGGTCCGAGGCCGGAGTTGAACTCAGGTCTTCCTGACTTCAGGGCCAGTGCTCTATCCACTGCACCACTTAGCTGCCCCCTATTCTAGAATTTAATTCCCAAGCCATAACACATTTATTCATATATTTCAACCTTTTTTTTTTCTTGTGATAGCCTTGAGCCTATTTTCCTTGGTTCTTTTTGGAAAAGAATTTATCAGTTTCCTCTTCTTAGCCTTTGTGTGCTTTATGTACTTCGTGACATTTAAGTTAAACCTTTGGGCTTTTCTTCTTCATTAGCCTTCAACAGCTCTTCTTTTTTTTTTTTTTAATTCTTTCTATTTATCTTTTATGTTTCTACAGCTTGTTTTTGCAATTCAGGGTGGCTAAAATCTGGGTTTGCCTGTTGAGTACAACAGGATTATTTTAAAGTTTTAATATATCATAATTTTAAAAATTGCCTTTTTTGCATTTGGGATTGTGTGATTGACTGTAACCAAAGTGAAGCAGCTCCTTGAAACTCCCAATTCAGTGTTTTGGAATGCTTGGAAATTTACTCTTCTTGTGTGGTTTATGCTTTACTAAAAGCATCAAGTAGTGATGTTATCAAGTAAGAGTCACCAAATACAAAGCACTTAACTTGCATTCTCTATAATGTATATTGAAATATCTCCATCTTTTAAAATTATGGCTAAAGAGAAAATCTTTATTTAAAGATATAAAGTAAAATTCTTTATAAATCATTTCACCAAATTTTGTCAGGGGTAGTGCTGAAGACAGTGCATTCTTCTACAGTAGGCACTGTTACAGGTAATTATTTGAATGACTGAACCTACTTTATTCTTTGGTCATTCCTAGAGTTCTTAAGGTTTTTATAGGAATTAATCAAAATATAACTTTCTTTTTTTCAGAAATATCCTGTATTACCTTACCTGGTTTTAGTATTGAAGCAGTTCTTATTACAGAGAGACCTTAACGAAGTGTTCACAGGTGGAATTGGTTCTTATAGTCTCTTTTTAATGGCAGTCAGTTTTCTTCAGGTGAGTGATATGGAACATACTATCCCAGTATACATTATAATTTCATACATACTTACATTTAAAAAAAATTAAGTTCTAATTAATTATTGTTAAACTACTTCAAATGGCATGATTATTCTTTAAAATGAGCATTATTAGTTTTCTATTTTTAGTCCTATATCAATTTGTAGGTATTTCATTATTTTCATTGTACCATTTTGCCACTCATAATTAAGGTCTGATTTTTATAAATTTAATAATATGTATGTGCCAATAATATGAGTCTCCATAAAATTTAGGTGCTTTTTTAATGGTTATGTAGTAGTAAAAAACTACTATCGGAGCATATTGTGGCCACAAAGTAATATACAACTCTTTCTAATTATATAAGACTTAGGTATTTGAGTTAGGATACTCCAGCCAAGAAGAATAAGTATTGTAAACATTTTGTTGTATTTAGGATGTGAAGTAATATGGTTCTAGTTCAGTGTTTCTAGTCAACACCACCAGCACATGACAACTGTACACCATTAATATACTGTGGTAACGTGACTTTCCAGTATTTATGGTTCTGGTTCTTTTCGAATAAGTTCCTAGCCTTCATGGCTGCCATAATACTCAGCAGCCAAATATCTGCCCCTACAATATGACACCTGTGGTTGCTGCAGTGCTTAGGATAACCTTAGTGTATGGGGTTGTCTTTGTAGTTAATGTATATACTCCATTTAGAGATTCTCTCAAATTCAAATTTTCTTAATACTTCTTGCATTTTGAGTCTCAACCCAAATTGGATTCAGCCTGCAGAATATAGCTTGTACACTTGTGTCTCCATGCCTCTGCTTATGCAGTTTCTGAAATAACTTGCATCCTCCTCTTTGCTTTTAAAGCCAACCTAAATATCATCTCTTATGTGAAGAATTCTCTGATCCCCCGTTATTAACAAATAGCCTCATCCTCCTCTGATTTCACATAGCATTTTGTTCTACATTTTTATCTTATCGTGGCATTTTATTATATTTGTGTGTATATGTTATACTCCCATTAGACTATAAACTCTGTGAAGACAGGGTCCTTTATGAGGATATGAGACTGTGTCTTATATAATTTTTGTATCTTCCCTAGCTCCTAATACAGTACCTTGTGATACTTAATAAATATTCTTTTAAAATTCCATAAATAGAGGTAGTATTTCTTGTTTCCTAAACTCCAAGGAAGAATCAATAAAATTTGTTCTTTTTTCCCCTCTCTCCAGCTGCATCCCAGGGAAGATGCTTGCATACCCAATACCAACTATGGTGTTCTCTTAATAGAATTTTTTGAGTTGTATGGACGTCACTTCAATTATCTCAAGACTGGCATCCGGATAAAGGATGGTGGTTCATATGTGGCCAAAGATGAAGTGCAGAAAAATATGTTGGATGGCTACCGGCCATCAATGCTATATATTGAAGACCCCTTACAGCCAGGTATTAAAGTCAGTTTAGATCTATGGGAATCCATAGAAAGCAGGTTGTCCAGTCAGTTTATGTAACTTGAAATAGCTTACCTTTTGAGGCAGACCAAGAGAATAACTTCCATATGAATTTGGAGAAGATCCTATATTCACCTTTGTCAGTCAAAAAGAAGCATTTATTATGTGATATACATGTGTGTGATATGTTTGATAACCTTTTTCTGAGGCTTACATGTCTTCCATTGTATCTAACAAGATTTCAACTAGGATCTTGATATTATACCTTTAATGTATAATTAGTTTGGAGATAGTTAATGGCAATGAGAAATACAGGTATATAGCTGAATTAATCTTGATTAATGGATTAAAGGAGGTAGTTTTGTTCTCTCATGTCATTGTTTTTGTTTAGTTTGTTTTTGCCTTCATTAATTTAGTGTTATCTTGAAAAGGACCAACAAAGTACCTTTTCCCTTAGATTTTCAGTGTTATATTTGTTTATATCCAGTTTTTATATTGGTCATCATTTGAAAAGTTTACAGTCATTCTTTCTTAGACATTTTGACAATGAATGAAGAGGAGTACTCCTCACTAGTAAAGTTTAAAAGAGGTAGATATAGTTTAGGAAACTGAACTAATCATCTAGAATTCTGTTAAGGCTATATGCCAGTAGAAATTTCAGTTTCTGATTTAGCTCTGTTCTTTTACCCTTTGGGAAAATGGAGAAGAAATTTAGAAATTAGAAATGCTAATAGTGTTAGAACTTTGAGGGAAGCTATGGCTTAGCTTCTTTTGGCTTGTGTTTTTTTACATATGATATAATCTTTTTTGGCAAAGCTACCTTTAAGTCATCTGAAGATGCCTTAAAAATAAGTACTGGATGTGTGATAGCTACATTGAGAGATTTGGTATGGAATCATTTGTAAAAGGAGGTAGCCAAAATTTTGTATGAGGTTCTTATGTGCTGTGAGATGAAATAGAATTTAAAATTTTATAATTTCAAGTCAAAGAAATGGTAAACTTTACTACATTTACGTATGCATTTATTTTTAAGGCAATGATGTTGGAAGGAGTTCATATGGTGCCATGCAAGTGAAACAGGCTTTTGATTATGCATATGTGGTTTTGAGTCATGCAGTATCACCAATAGCAAAATACTATCCCAACAATGAAACCGAAAGGTAAAAATTTAATTAAAATCAGTGGATCAAATCAACTCATTAGTCCGGTGTTTTTATATTCTAATATGTTTTTCATTTTTAAACATTTGCAGCATATTAGGTAGAATAATTAGAGTGACAGATGAAGTGGCTACCTATAGAGATTGGATATCAAAGCAGTGGGGCTTGCAGAACAGACCTGAACCTTCATGCAATGGTAAGATTTTCCTGTATTTATTTAATCTTACATGGACTCTTATACATTGTGCATATTTATGGGAAGAAACGTTTTCCAATTTCTTACCACTCTTTCAGGAAACGGTGTTACCTTGATAGTAGATAATCAACAGTTAGATAAGTGTAACAATAATCTATCTGAAGAGAATGAATCCCTGGGAAAATGTAGAAGTAAAACTTCGGAATCTCTTAGTAAACACTCTTCAAACTCTTCATCAGGTCCAGTGTCTTCCTCTTCTGCCACGCAGTCCAGTTCTAGTGATGTTGTAAGTATTTAAAAATAAATCTGTTTTGGAATTAGAAGTTCTTCTGTTGAACCAACTGTATCTGAAAATTTAAAGTTAATTCATCTTTTGATTACTGAATAATTTCTAGGTTATTTATTAAATTACTTTGTTGATTAGTTATTGGTGTTCTACTTGTTTAATAGTTTTCTTTAAGAACATTAAATTTGAACTCATTTAAATGAGGTATAAACTTTTCACAGTTAATAAGTATTTGAACTTTACAGAGGATATAAAAGCACTACTAATAAGTAAATCAAAATGAGTGACATGTCCATTGATTAAAAAATAAGCTAGTCAGCAAATGGTACAGTTTGTGTATATATAAATCTGCATACTCAAGATCCATTAACATGTTTTCTGTTCCCTCTGAAATTCTGTGAAACACAGAAGTCTCAGGGTGAAGTCAGAGATTCTTGTGAGAGAAAGCAGAGCAGCCACAAAACAGAAAAATTAGGGATTGTGTAAACCTGTTACTGTCAATAGGGGTGAGAGTATAGGGCTTAGAGGGAAGACAGGAAGGAAAAAGAAAAAAAAAAAGAGTACAACTGAGCTGCACAGAAACCAGGTGCATACACTGAGAGAGTAATATGGAGCCCATTGTCATGGAAGTTCACACTAATAGGTCTGAATAACTGAATTTTCTTTTCCTTTTTAAAAAAAATTTTTTCCCAATTATAAAAACAATTTTAACATTTGTTTTAAAAAATCCTGAGTTCCAAATTCTCCCCCCCCCACACCTTCCCTTCACCCTCATTGAGAGGACGAGCAGTTTGATATGGGTTATATATATGCAATCATGCAAAACGTTTCCATATTAGTCATGTTGTGAAAGAAACCACAGACCAAAAAAAAAGCCATGAAAAAAAGAAAGTAAAAAATAATATGCTTTGATTAGCATTCAGACTCCATCAGTTCTTTTTCTGGAGGTGGATAGCATTTTTCACCATGAGTTCTTTGGAATTGTCTTCGATCTTTGTATTGCTGAGAATAGCTAAGTCATTCATAGTTGATCATCACACAACATTGCAGTTACTGTGTATAGTGTTCTGGTTCTGCTCCCTTCACTTTGCATCAGTTCATGTAAGTGTTTCCTGGTTTTTTTCTGAAAGCATCCTGCTCATCATTTTTTATAGCACAATAGTATTCCATCAAAATCATATACCACAACTTGTTCAGCCGTTCTCCAATTGATGGACATCCCCTCAATTTCCAATTCTTTGTCATCACAAAAAGAGCTGCTATAAATATATTTGTACATATAGGCCCCTTTTTTTTCTTTGCTCTCTTTGGGATAGAAACCTAGTAGTGGCATTGCTGGGTCAAAAGGTATGTACAGTTTTATAGCCATTTGGGCATCAACTAAAAATTTTTAATCATTTAAGGAGTCTTTGAAATTACCTAGTTCAACGCCATCATTTTATATATAATAAATCTAGGTCCAAAGAGAAGAAACTTCTCTTAAGTCATACAGATTGTTAGTGATAGAGCCAGAATTAGAACTTGAGTCTTCTGAGAGACAGCATGGTATAGTGACTATACTTTGAGTCAGGAATACTGGGTTTAAATCCTGTCTCTGATACTTACTAATTCTGTGACCATATATGAGTTACTTAGCCTTGATAAGCTTTAGTTTTCCAGTGTTAAATGAGGAGGCTGGATTAGATAAATGGCCTGTAAGGTTTCTTCTAGCTTTAAATCTTTGATCCTGTCATCCTAATTTTTAGTTCAACAAACAGCATACTGTTGTTACTGTAAATGGAAAAAATTAAAATACTGACTTTTGAAGCTCCACTTGAGGGGAAACAACAGAAGCTAAGTATTGAATAGGGTTTTAATTATGTTTGAAAATTAAAAGGAGCCCTTTTAGCTACTTGTAAGTACCTTAAACTCAGTAGTTAAATTTAGAGACAAAAATTAAGTTTTCTTTTAAAAAAAATCTTATCAGTTCTAAGAACTTTTTAGATCTCTTTAACTTTTAAAAGGATTCATTTAGTCAAAAGATATTTGTTGTGGTAATTATTTTATTATTTTCTCCTGTTACTGATATTTGATACTAAACATTTTAACTATTACATATTCTGACTAGTGTGTGATTTGTGTTAAGGATTCTGATGCAACGCCATGCAAAACATCAAAGCAGCTGATTTGTCGTCAGTCTACTGTGAACAGAGTGGGATCACAAGAAGTATCTTTGGAATCCTCCCAGTCAGGAGGGAAAATACAAAACAGCCAAGCTCCTAATTCAGCCAATAGCACTAACAAATCTCAGGTGTGTGAAATTTCTATTCTAATCATTATTCATCTTTAATGCAGCATATTTTGAAGGAATATTTTAATGTTAAATATGAAAAATATGAATTATTTAAATAATAGCCTATTTAAAGAAAATTATTAGTCAGGAATACATTTATTCTGTCAATATAGAAAATTCCATAGTACAGTGGGTACCTAATAAGACTCTTCTTGATGACAGTTCTTTTCAAATCAACACAATTTATACTTAAATCTAGTACCTTAAATGGGTCATTCATTTTTATAGAAAGGCTAACATAATGCTTCAAAGCAATGCTAATTACCATAAGCATTTTCTGCATGATTCTATAACATGGTTTATATATAACCTCTTGGGTACTTTGGAGTTTTGTGTGTTGTTGATATGAAGCACTCTATTTGAGTGCTGAGCTCTGAATCGAACAAACTATTGTTAGCCAAGAGTGGTTGATTAATGTTACCTTTGACTTGTTAAAAGCCATAGTTATACAGTGGTACTTTAGTCAAGTCTTTTAGTTATCTAAAAATTGCTGTGTCCATGAATAGTGAATCAAAATGGAAAAGAAAAAAGTTGTTTTCTATATACAGTAACATGACAACAAGGAGAGACTATTGTCAGCAAGAAACAACTGCTGACAAAGGAAATAGCAAACTATAAAATTAGATGCAAGAAGTAAAAGCACAGAAGTGCTTTTTTCAACATCTAAAGGTATCACTGTGTTACATTACACTACAGTAAAAAATGTTCTTAATTTCCCAGATGTATTTAAAAATTGAATATTATTCAAACTGTACTTTGTTAAAGAAGACAGACACTTTAGAAGTGTCATAAAGATTATTTAAAAGAACTCTGGCCAGGCTTGGTGGCATATGCCTGTAATCCCTGCTGCTGATGGGTTGCCTGAGCTTGGGAGTTCTGAGATATTAACTAAGCTAAGTCTGATGCCAGTATGGTGAACTCCTGGGAGTGATCAGCAGGCTGTCTAGGGAGGGACAAACCAGGCCAGGTCAAAAATGGAACAGATGAAAGTTCTGATGCTTATCTGCAGTGGGATTGGGTCTGTGAGTGACTACTATAGTAGGTGAAATAGGGAGAACAGTCTTTGTGTGTGTGTGTGTGTGTGTGTGTGTGTGTGTGATAGGAAATTTTTGAAGTTTGGTCAACTCAACTTCTTGTTTTTATTGATGCTTTTTGTTCTTACCTAACATTCATTTCTGAATATAATCCTTCTTCACCATTCTCCCAACTAGAGAATGTTTGCTGAGAAAAAATATAGTTCAGCAAAATTAGTCAAAACATTGGCCCGATGTGACAGGACAAATGTATCCAATATTCCATATTTTATTCTCCATTACTTCCCTGCCCTGCCCCTTACATTTGCACACACAATGAAGGGGAGTACACAATATAATTTGTCTCATTTATTTGTTCTGCTGTTGTCTTGTGGTCGTCTATTGTTAACATGTGGTCAGGGAGGAATTTTAATATTAGCATAAATAGAACATTATTAGGAAGGCACATCTATATCTGTAGGCCTTGAATAATTTGTTATTTGCCTGAAGTGCTTCTCTAGTGAAGGTTGGATATTGAAGTTTTAAATACATCAGATTAATGTAATATTAAGTGGTGACTGTTATAGCATCTTATGATCAGGTTTAACTCTTTCTGAAGACTTAGCAATTCTTAAAAAAATTTTCTTTAAAAATGATGATAATCATTACTATTATTTAAACATGGATTGATATTTAGGACTATTTTCTGTTTTAATATATAATATTGATGATTTTTTTTCTCCTTTCTGCAGCATGGATCAGCAAGGTTATTTCGTTCTTCCAGCAAAGGCTTCCAAGGTACAACTCAAACAAGCCATGGCACCTTGATGACAAACAAACAGCATCAAGGCAAATCAAATAATCAGTATTACCATGGCAAAAAGAGGAAACACAAGAGGGACGCAGCCCTTTCAGACCTTTGTAGATAGTTACCAATTTTATGATTGACTGTTCTTCTGTGTGCAATGATCTCATGCTACAGGATAGTTTGATAGCAAGTCCTGGGATTCATTCAGGAGCTTCAGACTGTTCAGACGTTGATTAGCAACTGCATTTTTTTCCCAGCTCGCCACGGAATGGATCATGAAGACTGACAACTACAAAAACAAAAAGCAAACAAAAAGGAAAAAAAAAAGGCTGCTCATTTGATAAGTCATATGCTATATAACAGGGTCATTTTAAGATTTAAAAGCTTGAATGTAAAATAAATATATCCCATCAGCTTTATGCTGAATTGTAGGGGTAGTATTCAGTGTGTGTAGGGGGTGGTATGAACAAAGACTAAAAGTTTAAAAGGAGGGGGAAAGGAGAAAAATTGTATTTTGTGGGAAAACCAGATTTAAAAGGTGAAAGTGATTTGTGCATGATTTTTTTTATTATTTTTGCATATATTTACCATTTTATTGTGTGTATATATAGAAGACCATATTATAGGAAATTGACATTTGTAATAGTGGATTTGTTAATACTTTTTACATAACATTACTGTTTAAATTGTAAACAGAATTTTCTCAGGATTAGTTTGAAAAATAATCTGAATTGTCATCTTAACATCCATATGTAGGAACGTGATTAGTTCTGTTACTCAGAATTTGTTTTCCTCAGCATTGAAATGAATTAATAGAATACTTGTGACCTGCTGCAAAAGTTTTTCCTCTAAAAAGAAAAGATTTATGGTGGCAAAAGAAGTTTATTTTATTTTGTAAAATGTGTACTATGTATTTTTGTGAAAACACTGAAGAAACTATAGTCATCTCTGATAATTAACTTGCAGCTGTTTTCTATAGTACCGTTGTCTTTGGCAATGGGCAATTACACTACTTTGTTTTTCTTTGCAGTCTTTTTTTTCTTCCTAAAAAGGAAAAAAAAAAGCCACCTGAATGTTGTCCATTCTTGTTGCAGTAAAAAGAAAAAAAAAAACACCTCAGCTCGAGTTCTACAAACATTTGCATGCCAGCTTCTTTAACCTTTGTGCTCGCGTGTACTTGTTTTTCTCATTTTTTCTTCTTTTTAAATTCATGCTAAACTTCTGTGGGAGAGAATAACTGTTTAAGCTTTAATGAAATCATACTGATAAAACTATTTTCTTATACTCCACTTTATGCTTTTGGTATTGTTTATCTCTAAAAATTAAATGGTCTTTGATAAAGGACATATTTCGTATTGCCTTATTAAGACCAAACACTTCTTGTCATCCCATTCTTTATCCTACCCTTTCACTGAATTGTTACCTTTAATTAAAACTTTTTTAAATATTGACTTGTTTAATCATACTGTAAATTTAGGTTGTGGTCAGTTGAATGCTTTGAGTGCAAATGAGATGTAAAATTCTGTTATTCACCACATGTTGAGTTTGAAACTGAGCTGGGGAAAATTGAACATAATAGAATGTTAAATGGCATTTGTGCAAACGCTTCCTTGGAAGGGAAAAGCGCTTCTACGTTCATCATCAGTGTCTACGGCTCTATTAAATGAAGCCATTCCTGAGATGAGGATCTTTTATATGCATATGTATGTATATGTATTCATCTTACATGTGTGTGTATATATGTATATATATATACACACACACACACACATATATACATACACACACACACACACACACACATATAGGCTTTTAAATTTTTCTTTTATATACAGTTACAAAAATCCATACCAACCAGACAGTAATGGACACTATTAGTGCAACAACTTTTTAAATAAAATAATGCTAAAATATGACCAAAACCAATGTCATCACTGAAATCAATATTTCAATATGATAGTCTTTTACTTCAAAAAGGAAAAATACGTTCCAAAAGATGGAAACTCATAACACTTACTTGTATAAACAGTATAAGAGTTTTAAATATGATGTTAATTTGACAATGTTTTAAATTTTAGATTCACATTTTGTTCAGATCAACTAATTTTTATCAACAAGATGTTGAGCTTTTGTTTATAGAACTAGTTCAAGTCATACCACATTATGCATAATCACAGTATTTATTTTGTTTTTTAGATTATTGTGAATGTGTAGACTTTTGTTTACTGCTTAGGGAGAAATTATTTATAAAATTATATAATCCGGTATTAGCTGCTATTAGCAAACTGTTTCAGATATATAAAACTTGCAAAGATCTGTGTTGCATTGGCCACACTGACTTTTTTTGTTGTTGTTTTGTTTTTGTGTTTTAAAGAATCACCCTCATTGTTGAAAGCAAATGTACTCTTAGGGTGCAGGTATTAGTGTTTCAGTAAGCATGTGATTATTTTAAGGTGGTGGTAGCGGGAAGATAATCTTGATTCCATTGGGAATCTTAGGTTTGCCTCAATTTATGGTTTTCATAAATTTATTGGAAAAATCGCTTTTCCTGGACTGCTGAAGTTTCTTTTTGGTAAACAGTATCTTTCTAAAAGACAAAAAAAAAAAAGCATGAAGGAAAATTGAGGTGTGTGTTACATTTCCTCAAATGACCAGCATTGTATTCGTAAATACTGTATATCTTGCAAATCTTTATTTAAATAGGACAGTTGAACTGTTCATTTTTCAATCTGAAGTAAAATACTTTCAAGAACTTTTAGTTTGCCTGCTCATTTGTCTTGTACATTTCATCTCTGTATTTGACTCCCGTTTAATTCCTTTTGAGTTTTCAATATTTTGTGCAGATTTTGTGACTGAAAAAATAAATGTTTCATCTAAATATTGTAGTTCATCAGCATCCTTGAAACATTTTCCTTTGTAGTATTGTAGAACTGGATATTTACGAATGATTCCTGTTTATGTCAAAGTTTATTTTTGTTGGTTGTGTTTGTGCTTCATATGTGTCTAGCTGCTTTTAAAATTTTAATAGAAATGGGATAATGGTTCTTTGAAGTGCTGAAGCATCAAGAATTATAAATATAGATTCTGAATGATTATATTTTGATATTGCTCAAAGGCTGTTTATACACTTTAAAAATCAGTTAAAGTGTCAGTATTTGCAAAGGATGAAGAGACCAGGTGTTCTGCTTTGGAGAGATGTATTGCATTTGGTTTCTATTGTAGTGTTAGAGCTATAAAACCTACTGGTTTTATGTCTAGCTGTTTTTGAACCCTCCCAAAGGGTTAAATGTCTATTTGTGCCTCTTTGATTTACTTTCTATTTGCTTGCTTCTCTGTGAGCCTGCTCCTGAGATTTAGGCTATCATTTGCTTGGGTTCCACTTTTCCTCAACTGAGTCTTCACAGTTCATCAGAGCAAAGCATGGGCAACGAAGACTTTGTTTTTTCTCTTTCCTTTGGGGTTTTGTATCACATTGGGTTTTCTTCCCACCCCTACCTCTACCCCCACTCCCACCCCTAGCCCCACTAATGGTAAGTCTTACACTTCCCTAACCCATGAACTAGTGTTTGGGTTATCAAATTAATGTGACCTGTAAATAGCAGAACCATAGTGCTGTGATTTGTTCTTTGCAAGAGCCTTTATAACTAGGATGACCAGGGTAATTTTATTGATGGTTGTGTTGAAATGTTCAGAAACCATCATTAATAGGTTTCTGTAAGTTTTGTTGGAATTTTTGTTATTTATGATGATATCCTGTTAATTGCTTTAAATTTGATCCACAGTTGGAAACTTATGGTTGCCTTCAATTATAGCCTGCTACTGGTTTTTTAATCATTTTGATATTAACAAATGGGGGGTGGAATTCAGTTATTAACTAGGGAGTGTTCCTAGGGAAATGGATATTTCAGAACTAAATTTTAGAAAATTAATGGCGGACTTTTTCTTCTAATAATTTCATATTTCCAAACTGATAAATAATAAAAATGGTTAAAGCAACAACCAGAAAAACTTGCTATTTCCTCTCATTGACCAGCTCTGTAAACTGTGTATGAGTGGAAAGCAATGTTTTCCTGATTGATTTATATAATTTATGTAACATTATTAGCCAGGATTTTATGAATGGCTGGTGCAAGTTTAATTGAGTAGGAAAAAATCGAATTAAATTTTTGCATTGCAGTTTTTGTCAGTGAAGTAGTTGATTTAATGAAACATTTCAGTAATAATGTAGCATAAATATTGAAACAAACATTTGTATGATGTGTTTCATTGAAAATATTGTGTTTGCTTTTCCTCAGGTTCTAAACCTTTACTTTGAGATTTAGATCACTCTTAAGTCTAACAGAAATGGAAGTTTTGTGGAAAATAAGTGTTTAAAACTGTAACATGCTGTCTGATTTACCATATAACCAAGGAACAAGCCAGATTTCACTGTGAAAGTTACTTACATGGTTAACAAACTTTGTTTCTCTATGATGTCTTTTTTTCTTAATAATAGTATTAAATGTCTTTAATACTGTTGTCTGAGCTAGGTCTTATAAGCTTTCAACTTACCTTCAAACCTCAACAGATTAATTGAATTTTTCTTCCATCAGAGAGAGTGATCCAAGTATAGGTCAAAACTGTTATTAGCTAGAAAGCCTTATTTTTATAGGCTAGTCTGGATAAAAGACCTATGGCCTAATGTCAAATACTAAAAATTCTTTTAGTGATGTCTGATATTTTGTTTCCCTGCTCTCCTTTTTAAAGCATTTTAGCTTTTAAGGTTTGTACTTTAAAGTGCGTGCCTTAGTATTGCCCATGGTTCAATACCTCTGACCTAGAACTATAGGAAGAACTAAAATGCTAGTGACAGTGAGTGATCTCCTTGCTGTTGTTGCTTCAGCAAGCATGGGCTTGTCTGTAATTTGCTAAGAGAAGTTGTAGCTGTATGAATGAGTCCCAAACAGGTACTTTACTAGGGGTAGTGTGAAAACTAGGTGTCCTCTTAATTTGTGTATCCAAGTCAAAGTTTCTATTTCAAGTGATTATCTGTGTATCTGTATTCATCTCCAGACCTAAAATGTCAAATAAAATCCTTGCAGATCCATAGCCTTTGCTACTTTTTGTTGAATCCGTTTCCATGTGGTATGATGTAAAGGGTGGGGGGAGGCCATTATCAGATGGCTGGATGAAATTTTTAAAGAGTAGTTATATTCATATTCGCTTTATTCCTTTGTCCTAAACATACTATAAGTCTTTATGGGTACTTATAAATAATAAAATATAGGGGGTGGTAGTATAATGCAAAGTCTCTCACAAAATGGGAAGAGAGGACTTCACTAGGAGAAAATATCTCTGAAGATAGCAATTTTATTAAATTCTTACCATTCAGGGATGAGTCTTACATGAAATTAAGGAATTAGACAGGTAAGCATTTTGGTACCCTTGGGGAAAGCTAATTAATGTGACAATCCTAGTCTAGTACTTTTAAAGGGAGAGGGAGCTTATTGATTATCTGCCAAATTCTTTAGGTTGAAAGATATGTTCACCTTATTTTGGGGTTTCCATGTAATGGTAAGGGTTTGATTACTTTTGATCTTTGTCATAGTTTCCTTCTTCATTTAGTTGCATTAAATCACTTTGTCTTTAACTTCTGACCTCAGGATTTAAAATTCAGAACTGCTTTCTTGTCTGTAATTTTTAGATACATTAAATTTGGAGGCCCTTTAAAATTTTAAGTCCTATACTCCTGACCCAGAGAATATTGGCTACAAAATTCAAAGTAACTCATTCCCCTTGATAACTTCAGCTTTGTTTGAGGTTAAATTCCTGAGGTACAAGAATAAAGTGTGACTATTCAAAGCTGTCTTCTGGTATCAAAATTGGTGAAGGAACATCCAGAAAATCCTATTATAGTTGAATATTTCATTGAATGTACACACACTTGGCAAGTTTGGATTTTAATCAATACTTTTTGCTTATTTCCTTCTCTGATTAGTGTTGCCTTCAGTCCTAAGAAATGCAGACTCCTGTGAAGTGTTGGAGGTTTGAATCATCCTGAAAGCTTCCGAGTTTTATCTAGTAACAACTGCAGCGAGACGCTGAGGAATCCACCGCAGCAAGAGATTTAATACAAATGATTTACTAAAGTTTAACATTTCCTGAGGTCATTTAATTGGGCAGCAATTATGAATATTATGAAAGAATTGCACATCTTGTCTGGAAACTTTTTAAAGCCAACTACAGTTTCTTCAAAAATGCAAATTGTTTACCTTGAGAATTTTATAAATTGCATTTCTATGCAAATTTGTCCTCCGTGGTACCACCCATTTTCTTATTCATAATCTGTGATCCAATAAAGGCTCTGTGCTTTCATTCAGTTTTCAAGCATCTGTTCTGAACCTTTGTGTAAAATTTGGTAGCTCTTTCCACCTATTTTTCCCTTTGTTCTGCAAATCATGATATTCTGTAATTATTTTTCTCATGGGTTATAATTTGCCTAGGATTTAGAAGTTAACATATCTATAACATTTTCAGCCTTTTTTTTTTTAAATAGAGCTTTAGGATGCTCTCACCATTGTTTAAGTCTACAGAGATTGGCATCTGTATATGCAATAAGCTACCAGCACTTTGGGCAGAATCAGTAGTAGCTAAGAACCATAGCCAATACCCCCAAATTAGTTATTAATGAACTAACACAACTTGATCTCTGCTTTAAAATGCAGGATTATAACTTTTAATATTTACTATTTGACTGTTCATTTAAAAAAAAAAAACTGACACCTTTAACATAGAAGTAGCTAAGTCAAGCTGACCAAGATGGTTTTCCACAATGACATGTATAAGTTACAAATGAGTAGTTATGAATGATACATTCCTTGATTATTCAACCTGATGGAATGGAACAGTAAATAATTCCCAAACTGTTAGACTTTGTAACTGTCAAGTATAACTACATGCCATCATTAATATACTACTTGCTGAGGATATAGAAGACATTCCTTTTCAGAACTAAGATAAACTTTGAGGCCCCTTCCAACTATGAGATTTTGTGAAAGTATATACTTTATGCTTAAACCTGGTCTCTCTGGCTTTGATTGATTTGGCAAACTGAAACCTTAACTGGATAGTGAAGAGAAAATGGATGAAAACAAGTCATTCACATATGACCAAAAGTTAAGAATAAAGTATTGTTCCAATGCACTTATCTACTGGAGGCCAGAGTTCAACAAATTTAGATTATTTTTTTGCTGAGTCATTTTTTTTTAAGACAAACTTGTTTGAACTAATAGGCTACTTTTGAAAGTTGTTGAATTTGCTTTTGTATCATTTGATATTTTTGTTAGAATATAGGTATGATACATTGCTAACATTAGCAATATTTCTAAAGTTTTCTAAAACTCGTAATCCCTGTAAAGTTGTTAAAACTTTTATTAGCACTATTTATTTCTAAGGACTGTGTGTGTGTGTGTAAATCAGAAGAAAGGACCCTTTAAATGATGGAGAAGTCACTTGGCTTATTTTCTTACATTTCATAGTACGTATACATTCTTTTGCATAATTGTAATGAAATCAATACTGTCTTTAAAAAAATCTCTCTATGCCAACATAGGATAGATATGCAAATTTAATAGTGGGCAAAGGAAAGAATTAGGCCAAGAGCCAGAAGCCAGCCCATTGGATAAGGAAGTAGAGAAGATTAGCTTCTGTTGACCAAACCCGGAGGGGGAGGGGGTAAGAGAGAGAGAAGTAATGCTCAGTTGTAGCAAAGGAAAAAATGTATCAGAATATCTTGGGTTTTTAGGCATAGTGAAATCAAGCCTGTTTTCAGGAGAAATTTACCTTATTTTTCTTTCTTACTCTATTCTGGCAAAGTCATTTATATTGCTTGTATCTACTCCTTGCCCTCACGTGCTCTTCTTCCACTCACGTCTCATTCCCTTGCAATCTGGTTTTTGTCCTCATCACCTTACTGAAACCAGAACTTTTGCAAGGTTACTGTTTTAGTTGCTATATTGAATGGCCTTTTCTCTGTCCTCATCCTTCTTGACTTCTTGGCAGTTTTGACTCTGTCAACCACCTTCTGTTGGATTACTCTCTATTTCCTCTGTTTAAAAAAAAAACAAAAACAACCAAACAAAGACCAACAGTGTCCTGCTTCTTCTGTCTGACTAGTTACTCAGTCTCTTTTACTAAATCATCCCCTGCCCCCTAACCATGTCTTCCCCCAATCTTTGTCCTGGGCTTCATCAGCTCCAGTGGATTTAATTATCTCTGTTTAATTGACTCTCAAATCTATCTCTCTAACCCTAATGTTTTCCTGAACTCCTGTCCAGTATCATATAATGTAATAGGGAAGTTTTGGAATTGGTGGACCTGGGTTTGAATCCATTCTCTGCTATTTGCTACCTTTGGGACCTTGGGTATCACAACCTCTCTAGGTCCTCAGTTTCTTCATTTGTAAAACTTAGGAGGCTAAACTACATGACCTTTAAAAGTCCTTCTAGCTCTAAATCTCTGATCCTTCACCAACTGATTGCTTAATATCTCCAGGTTATTCTATAGGCAGCTGAAGCTCAATTTGTTCAAAATGGAGCTTATCTTCCCCCTAAACTCCCAGTGATTTAGTGATTTCTTTCTTTCTTTCTTTTTTTTTTTTTTTGGCTAGGCAATGGGGTTAAGTGACTTGCCCAGGGTCACACAGCTAGTAAGTGTTATGTGTCTGAGGCCAGATTTGAACTCAGGTCCTCCTGAATCCAGGGCCTGTGCTCTATCCATTGCGTCACCTAGCTGCCCCTAGTGATTTCTTAATTGCTAAATCCAACGATCTTTTTCCAATCCATATCTCCCTCCCTTTTTTTTAATGTCTGCAACATTTGATAGTGTTAGCCATTCTTCTCCCTGGGTTTCTGTAATAGTGTTTTCTCCTGATTCTCCCTCCTGTCTGGATAGTACTCAGTTTCCCTTGCTGGGTTATTATCCATGACTTGATTTCATGTGTGGGTGAACCCTAGGGCCTTCTTTTCTTTCAACGAACAGTGCTTTCATTAGGTCCTCTGAGTCTTACATCTCCATGCAGACGACTTTCAAATTTACATATCCAGTCATCTCTATTATGCTCCAGTCCCATATCACCACTTAGATGTCCCAGAGGTATATCACATTGAACCTCCCCAAAATAGAACTCCTTATTATCTTCTCCTTGAAACTGTCCCTCTTCTTGATTTCTCTATTTTTGTTGAAAGAGTCACAATTTCAGTCAACCAGTATCAAAACCTCAGTCACCCTCAACTCTTCATATCCAATTAGTTGTCTAGTCTTTTGTCAATTCTCTCTACAAAATAATTTGCAACCATTCTCTTTCTAACTCATCTGGCCAATATCTTAGTTCAATGGCCAGTTAATTGTGCATAATTTCTTTCTCTAATCCTTCATATAGCTACCAAAATCATCTTTCTAAAGTATGGGTCTGACATTGCAACCCCCATGTTGAAAAATCTTCCATGTTTCCCTTTAGCTACTAGCATAAAATGCCAGCTTCCCATCCTGGCACTTGAAATCCTTTTCATTCCAGCTCTATTTTGCTTTCTCAATCATTTCACATTGCTCCCTTTCATGCACTCTATGTACTAGCCAATCTGGACTATTTGCTATTCCTGAGCATTCCATCTCTTGTTTCTATGCCTTTACATAGGGTGGAAGCAATTCCTCCCTACTTCTGTCTCTCTGAAAACTTAGATTCTCTCAAGGCTTAGCTCAGGTGCCACCTGCTTGAAGCCCTTCCTGATTTGCCTAGTAGTTAGTGCGCTCGCTCTCTCTCTCTCTCTCTCTCTCTCTCTCTCTCTCTCTCTCTCTCTCTTTTTAAGGCAATTGGGGTTAAGTGACTTGCCCAGGGTCACACAGCTAGTAAGTGTCAAGTGTTTGGTCTGAGGTTGGATTTAAACTATGGCACTCCTGACTTCAGGGCCTGTGGTTTATCCACTGCACCCCCTAGCTGCCCCTGCTCTCTCTTTTCTCAAATTAACTTGTATTTATCTCTTTGCAAGTTATATCCCTATAGAAAAATGTGAACTTGAAAGTGGGACTGTTTTTCATTTCTGCATTTTGTACCTTTGTATTTTGTACTCCCAGTGCCTTGCCCATATTTTAATGGGTCTGTGATGTCGTTAATGTGAATATTCCCTCCAGTGACACAGATTGCAACCTATTTACATCTGCCCACAACCTTGTCCATATCCTCCCATAAGTTTGTTTTAGGGGACCCATCCTGCAAGCTGTGGGCCTTCCTTGAACTCTTGAAATCATGAGAATACCAATGGTAACATGCAGGTTATTACAGAATCATATAATTTTGGAATTGAAAGGGACTCTGGCAGCTATGTAGTCCCAATATTGAAAAAAGAATTCCACTGCAACATATTCAACAAGTGGTCATCCAGTATTTGCTTGAAGACCTCTAAAGAGGGGGAGAGGGAGTGGAGACTTCCTCACAAAGTAGTCCAGACCATATTTGCATAGCTCTCATTTTTAATAACATGTTCTTCACACCAAACTTAATTGCTTCTGCAATATTCAGTGTTGCTCCTGTTCTTGCCATCTGGAGATGAACAGAGCAAGTCTAATCCTACATGACAGCTCTTCAAATTGTTAATGATGGTTATCATTCAAATGAGTTAAATGCATTCTAGTTCCAAATGGATTTCTTAGTTTCAAAAAAAAAAACCCAAACAAAAAATATAAACCTTTGAGAATTGACAGATACCTTCTTTAACAGAAACTTTCTAAAACTTTGCTATAATTCTTTAAAACATTGCTATTTAGGAAAAGTTTAAAAAGCAGACCTTTTCCATCTGAAAAATCCCTCATGACATGAGCGAAATAATTTGGTTTTAAAACTTAATTGGTTTTAGTTTGCCTACACCCCTTTAACATATCTGTCCATAATAGTGATTACCTCTTTTATTAGTAGTCTACATAGATCCATGTTCCAAATACCTTTCCATTTCCATGTTTCCAGCTTTCTAGAAATGAGTTTATTATCAATCAAAAAACATTTATTAAATGCTATTTTGTGCTAAAGTCATCACTGGGGATATCTCCAGGAGGACGAACTTAAAGGTCCAATTAAAAAAAAAATGCCAGGGACCATGCTGGGCACATCGGATGAAAAAACAAAAGTCAGTGTTGTCAAAGAACCTCCATTCTTTTTTTTGAGGGGCAAGGGAAATTGTATATACAGACACAAAATAAATACAAAATACAAAGTAATTTGAGTTTTTAAAAAATATATTGTTTTAAAAAAAATTTTTATATTCAGTTTTGAATTCTCCCCAACTCACCGAGAAGGCAAGCAATACAATACCCATTATACATGTGCAATCATTCAAAACATTTCCATATTAACTATGTTGTAAAAAAGACAAAAAAAGATTTTAAAATATCTTTCATTCTGCACTCATAGTTCATCAGTTCTCTCTCTGGAGATGGATAGCATTTTTTTCATCATGGAATTGTTGTGGATCATTGTATTGATCTGAGTAGCTAAGTCCGTCATAGTAGATCATCATTACAATATTGCTGTCGTTGCATTTAATGTTCTCCTACTTCTGTTCACGTTGCATCAGCTTATATAAGTCCTTCCAGGTTTTTCTGAAACCCCTTCATCAATTCTTGACAGCAACACAATAGTATTCCATCATAATCACATACCATAAGAAAGTAATTTTGGCGTCAACAGCCGGGGGGTCAGGAGAGGCCTCGTGGAGAAGATGACACTGAAACTGAATTTTAAAGGAAGCTAGAGATTTTTGAGGGAATAAATTCCAAGAATGTGACCAAGGGACTGAGGCATGAAATAGATTGGGAATAAGTAGCAACAAATAGGCTAGGTTGGTTGGAACATAGCTTAAAGGGGGGAAAAACATGTAATAAGCCTGGAAAACCTGGAGCCGGATTGTGACGGGTTTTAAATGCTAAACAGAAAGAGTCTGTGTTTCATTCTGCAGGCAAGAAGGCACCACTGGAACTTTTTGAGTAGGCGAGTGAAATTGATCTCTTCTTAAGGAATATCCCCTTTTTTTAAAAATAATATTTTTTTCCAATTACGTGCAAAGATAGTTTTCAACATTCATTTTTTATAAGATTTTAAATTCCAAATTTTTCTTCCTCCCTGTTTTCCCTCCTGCCTCCCCAAGATAGCAAGCACACTGATATAGGTTATACATGTACAATCATGTTAAATATATTTCCACATTAGTCATGTTGTGAAAGAAGAATCAGAACAAAAGGGAAAAACCATGAGAAAGGAAAACAAAAAACAAAAAAAGTGAAAATAGTATGCTTTGATCTGCATCCAGACTCCATAGTTCTTTCTCTAGATGTAGGTAGCATTTTCCATCATGGTCTTTTGGAATTGTCTTGGATTGTTGTATTGCTGAGGAGAGCTGTCTATCATAGTTGATCATTGCACAATGTTGCTGTTACTGTGTACAATGTTCTCCTGGTTCTGCTCACTTCACTCAGAATCGGTTCATGTAAGTCTTTCCAGGTTTTTCTGAAATCTGCCTGTTCATCATTTCTTACAGAACAATAGTATTCTGTTACATTCATATACCACAACTTGTTCAGCCATTACCCAAATGATAGGCGTCTCCTCAGTTTCCAATGCTTTGCCACCACAAAAAGAGTGGCTATAAATATTTTTGTACATGCCAGTCCTTTTCCCTTTTTTATGATCTCTTTGGAATACAGACCTAGTACTGGTATTGCTGGATCAAAGGGTATACATAGTTTGGTTGCCTTTTGGGCATAGTTCCAAATTGCTCTCCAGAATGGTTGGATCAGTTCACAACTCCACCAACAATGCTTTAGTGTCCCAGTTTTCCCACAGCTTCAGCATTTCTTATTAGGAATATCCTTTTTTAGCAAATGTGTGGAGGATGAACTGGGAAGGAAAGAGACTAAGGGCTGTGAGATCATTTAGGAGGCAGTTCTTGGAAGAGAATAGACAAAATGCTCAGCAGAATATCTTCTTTCCTCTGTGTTAAAATCTCAAGTGGGTGTGTAAGACCATAGATTTAGAGTGGTTAGGGATCTTATAGGTCATCTAGTCCAAACTTATTTTATGGAGGAGGGAACTGAGTCCCAGAAAGATAAAATGTCCTGTCCAAGATCTTACAGGTAGTGATGACAAACAGAATTTAAACCCAGGTCCTCTAACTCTTGAGCTAGTGTTCTTTCCATTTGTGTCTACAAGAAATCCATTTTAAAAGGTCCAATAAGTAGTGATGTGGAATGGAAACTCAGGAGAGAGATGATATTGCTCAGGCTGTCATCTTCCCACGAATGATAATAGAACCCATGGAAGCTAATGAGACCACAGAGAAAGGGAGAAGAAAAGAGGGCTCAGGACAAGAGGCATGGATGAGGAACCACCAAAGAAACTACATGGCTAGGCAGATAGAAGGGAAAGGAAGAGAAAGCAGTGTTACAAAATCCAAGAAAAAGAAAATCTTGGATAGAAGATGGTGAATGGTGATAAATACTGCATAAAGGTAAATGATAACTGAGAAGAGGCCATTTGATTGGGCAATTAAGAGATCACTGCTAATCTTGGAAAGAAAAGTCTCAGTGGAGTGATGAAGCTAGATGCCAGATGGCAAAGGATTGAGACTGGAGTGAGAAGAGAGTAAATGGAGGCAAGGAGTATGGACAACTTTTTCTAGGAGGTTGGCTCAGAAACAGAGGGAAAATATAGACAAGATTATTGTCTATAAAATAAAAATTTGAGTTATTCTAATATTCCAGAGGCTTTTATGATAAATATTTTTTTAGCTGAAACATCCATAAAAGGAATGAAATGAGAAATCTTGCTAGGTTGAGGATTCCTTTGCCCCATTCCCTCTCCTAACCCCGATGTAAGGATTAATGCAAAAGTAATAACTTGATCCATAATTAACAACATTATGCTTAGACATAACAGATGCTTATAAAATCTGTCATAGATCTTGCCATTTTATGAAGAATGTCATTTAGAAACTAGCAACAGGCTGTTCAGTCATAGTTTTGCTTTCCTTCATCAAGAGATGCCTTTTGTTTTTAATATGCCTTCTAGAGTCATACTTTTTCAGTAGTCTACTTGGTGATGTGGGAAGAAAACTGAGGTGATGGAAGCATAGTGACCATACCCCATAGAAGCAATAATAGGCATGTTATTTTCTTTGCCCTTTCTCACCTTACCTTGTTCTCCCTATATTGGATGAAGGGGTGTTAATAAACTCTTCAGGTTTGCCTTGCTATTTTCTACTCTGGGCCAGCAGAGGTCAGCAGAGCAATCCTTATGATCCAAATTACATTTTAAGCAAAGTAGCTAGGGACAGAAACATTCAACCTCAGTGATGCTTCCAGTATGCTGTGCCATTTTTCATTGAACTCAGACTCAATAATCAGATATAGTAATTTATTAGAGTCTATAACATTGTTATATGCTTCAAGATGGTGAATTGGACAGAGTCTCTTTGCTTTTTCTGAACCCTGAGAGAGGTCAGGCATCCTACCAGTGTCTAGATCTAGCAATAATAATAACCCTATTTTACAGTTGTGGCCTCATCTCCTCTTTGGACTAGCTAAAATAATCTGCAATATCATTTTAAAGTACTTTTCAATGATCATAGATAGGGAGGGTCTCTCTGTCTTTTCTCCCAACTCACCTCCAATTCATCTGGAAAGCGAATCTGATTTTTAACCTCCAGGAACAGCTCACCCCTTAACATCGTTCTAAAGTAGATCTTTGCACCTATGCTTCCAGAACATAAGTGTATTGCTTAAGAAGTCAGGAGAGACAGGTTTTGTATTGCAGTTTGTCCCCTGACTCCCGGGGCAGCTAGGTGGCATGGCGGAGAGAATGCCAGCCCTGGAGTTGGGAGGACCTGAGTTCAAATTTGGCCTCAGACACTTACTAGCTGTGTGACCCTGGGCAAGTCACTTAACCCTCTTTGCCTCAGTTCCTCATCTGTAAAATGAGCTGGAGAAGGAAATGGCAAAGCACTCCAGTATCTCTCTCAAGAAAACCCCAAATGGGGTCACGAAGAGTTGGACATGACTGAACAAGAACAAATTCTCCAGTAAGGGATGGAAATTTCCTCGACTCATAGAATTGGGATAGTGGCAGAGATCGGACCTGTCATTTCACTGGTATAAGGAAGTCCCAGGTGGGGAAAACTCCCTCTACCAATGCTGGTCAGTACCTTCTCTGCAACTTATATAGTTTTAGAGAGTTGACTAATGCTACCCACCTTCAGCAAGTGAAGAGATGAACTCAGAATACAGATATCCATCTATTGGAACATGGCCACTGTGCAATTTTTGTACTTGGTTATTAATATCTTAATGGGTTTTGTTATAACTTACTCAATAGATGGAAGGGGGAGGTAAGAAGGAGAGAATGAGGATCTGAGAATAAAATGAAACTGAAAATTTAAAAAGGAGTTCCTTTGAGCTCTGAGAGGTCAAACCACTTGCCTACGACCCCACAGTCAATATGTATGTCAGAAGCAGAACCAAAACCCTGGTTTTGAGGCTAGTTCTTTATTGCCATGCTTCATGGCATATCATCCTGCTCCCTAATTTCTCTTGCAGTAGTGTAGAAGCTCAGATGAGATAATCTAGGACATATGAAAGTGCATACATGAAATAGCTACGTAAATTAAGATGCAGATACATAGTGTCTTTTTAGATTCACCATATGAATGAGTAGTTTATATATTGTACACATGTATATAGATATTTGTGTGTATATCTGTCTAAAGATGTATTTAGGTGGTGTAGAGGATAGCGTCCTGGGCTTAGAGTCAGGAAGACTTGAATTCAAATCCTGCCTCAAATAATTACTAACTGTGTTACCCTGAGTTAGTCACTTAGCATCTCAGCCTCCATTTCTCCATCTGTGAAATGAGAGGTTTGAACTCTATTACCTCTAAGGGTCCCTTCTAGCTCTAAATCCACTATCAGTACATATACACGCAATTTTCCCAAGGGTTTTTTGGTATTCTGACAAGGTTTTAAGAGTTGTGACTCAAGACTTCCTTTCTCACCTGACTGGAGTTGCCCCAAGAAAAAAAGGACTAAATATCTTAAGTCAATTAAGTCTGGCCCAAGGCTTTGCCTTAGTATTCTTTTCCCAAAGAAGTTACATTTCCCTTTAGAGGCAGTTTAGTTCTTCTTGGATACCACACACACACACACACACACACACACACACACACACACACACACACACATATCAGAGACACCCTGTTAATAAAATATGACTCAATGGTGAGAAGAAAGAGGGCATTGCTATATTTTTTGGGTTTGTTTTCAAACTATTTAATTCACCAAGCTAAGTTGCCAAATGTTTTGTGGGGCATGTGTGTAGACCAAAGTTAGCCATTTTATCATTTATATTTTGATAAAAGAAGAGTTTTGTGGCACTTTAAAATCTGATCATTTCTTTTATGAAGCCATCACTTTGATGGATCTGTGATTTTCATGGGTTTCGAAACCCTCCTTTCCAACCACCAAAGATCCACGCTTCCACACCTTTCCTCCATCTGTCATTTTTATCCATGACTTTTTGTACTTCCTCCTGATCCACCCAACTTTATGAAGTTGTCATGTAAGATAAATTCATATTTCATTTTTAGTGGCCCTAGACCAAAGGATTTTATTTTCTGTATACCTTAAATTTAATTGAACTTTCGAAAGAAAATGTTGGACTAAAGTAAGACATTATCTTGGTGGGTTCTCCCCGCATTGTACTTTTTATAATGAATGTAGTTGCAACATTCCACAGACAACTTGTTTCCTGCTTTTCCCTCAAAGTACTTAAAATATGCACTTTCTCCTCTCTTACAACGTGTGTTTGTGTGTGTGTGTGTGTGTGTGTGTGTGTGTGTGTGTGTGTTCGCGCGCACTCTCTACAATCCTTGGGATCCCCCTGGATTCCTGACCGCGGACGTTTCCAAGTCACCACTAGCAAGGAGCCGCCTAGGGCCGACCGCCCACGAGTCTTCCCCGCCCCACTCGCGTTTAGGGGAGGGGATGGGCCACGCTATCCCACGGCAGCCGGTCTTGTGGCTCGAAACCTTTTGGCCTCCACCCCTCGGGCCCCGTAGCTTGGCGTGAGCTGGGCTAGCAGAGGCAGAGGAGTACTCGCCCCCACGTCCCCGCAGTAGCTCGGGGAGGAAAGGGGACCCGGCTGACGAGCGCTCCCTCCCCCTCCCCCCACGCGCTTTTCCTCCCTGTGGCTCCCTTCCGACTGAGATTGAAGCCGCTCCTCCGCGAAGAGCCGAGCCAGGGCGAGCCCGGTACGCGGTGGCTGCGGCAGGTGAGTTCGGCAAGCCCAGCTGGGGCCCAGGGAGGGAGGGGGCAACCTTGGGGTCCCGAGCTGAGCCCAGCCCAGGATCTGAGGCAGGCTCTACAGACCAGCTCTCTTTCTCGCCCCTTCAGTCCAGCTGTGATATCAATCCCCATTCCAGTTGTGATAGCCCCTTACCTACTTCCTTCCGTATTCCTCTGTTGCCTCTATCCTCTCGTAGCACCCAGATCCTTCTGCCCTCGAGCTCTTGTCTTCCTACAGTCCCCAGGGCAACCAGGAGCAGGATGGACCAGGCTGAGGTAGCATTGTATCCTTCCCATCCAAGAAAATGGATGGAATTGGTTCGCGGGTTGCTGGGGGAGGTTAAGTTCATCACCCTTGGGGAACTTCCAGGGAGTTCCAGGGCAGGGGAACTGCCCAAGGTCGGCCAAAAGGGCGGGAAGGGAATGAGGTCCGTTGTTTGGAATCCGAGGATAACCATGAAGTGAGAAGTAATCGAGGAAGAAGGAGGCAGAATGAGACACCCGGTCTAGCTTTCCCTCTTTCTGGGCGCACCTTTCTTGGGCTCCATCCCAGGGACCCTTTTCCTTTCGCCAAATGAGGAAAGCTCACCAGCTGATCGTCTCACCTGGTGAAAGGCTCTCAGCCAAATCTGAGGGAGTGGTTTTAGGGGAGATTGTGTTGGGAATCAGGCACAGCTTGGTGCTCTGGGAGGAGATAAGCAGGACTGCAGGTTCAGGCGAACTGAGTTTGCAAAATTGCTCTATGACTGAGCAAATCCTTTCTCCTCCGGTTTCTTTATGAACAAAATGAGAAATTTGGATTAAGTGATTTCCAAGGGCCCCTTCAGTTCTGAAAAACGGGGCATTGACCTGAGATGTGGCTGTTAAAAGGAGTGGAGAAACTAGAAGGAAGTGTTCTGGATAAAGCAAAGGCCCTGGAGTCAAGAGACTTGGCTTTTTTTTTTTTTTTCGGGACTAAAGGAGGGTTATGCAGGGGTGGGGAACCTGCAGCCTCGAGGCCACATGTGGCCCTCTAGGTCCTCGAGTGTGGCCCTTTGACTAATCCAAACTTCACAGAACAAATCCCCTTAATAAAAGGATTTGTTCTGTAAATTTGGACTCAGCCAAAAAGCCACACTTGAGGACCTAGAGGCGAATGTGACGTTTGGATTCAAAGGTCTGCACGTGAGGACCTAGAGGGCCACATGTGGCCTGGAGGCCGCAGGTTCCCCACCCCTGAGTCTGTACACCTTGTATGCATCTAATCAATAAAGACCTCCGATAAGAGAAGCTTTCTGATTGTTCTGGCCCTGTGCCTGGCAAGACCATGAGTCACTCCTTGTTTCACATGCTAATTCGCATATGACTTTGTATGCCACTTGCACCACATCATTGATCCAGAGAAATCCCTTACACCTAGCTCCTTCTAACTCCCAAGCCATCTATCCTAGTCTGAAGGAAGGAACTGTAACTAGTTCAGAACCTTACATATAGGAAGGGCTAACCAAATAGTGATTGGCTGATTAGAGGCAGCCCTTAGTGACTGCCTTTTTGGAGAAGATGAGCCAGCGTTTCAGGTTGGAATTTCCTCAGAGAGAGAGAGATAGAACATTTATTTATTGAGTACTTATTATGTGCCAGACCCGCAGTGGGGTTAAAATACAAGCAAACCAGATGGTTCTTATCCATAAGAAGCTTGCCTTCTAATGGGGGGGGGGAAGCACACGTAAAGGGGAGCTGGAAACAGTGGGAAGGAGACCAGAAACAGGGCAAGACAGTCAATGTGAGGAGAAGCCTACACTGTGAGCTGGGGAAGGATAGCAGGGGCCCTTACTGAAAGGTCAGGTTGAGGAGGTCATTAATCTGGAGAACAGGGGCTCAGCAAGGAGGTTTCCCAGGTGGGAAGGTGGGTGGTGAGGAGGGGTGGCTATGGGACTTATACCCTAGGACTTGGATTCTGTTCACTTGGGACAATCAAAGGGGAAGCAGTGGTTTGAACTTTGTAAACTTGGCCTAGTGGTGTTAAGCTCTGTAGATCTCCTGGATATGTAGAGGCACAGATCTTTTTTTCTTCATCTTTTCCTGCTCTGACCTATCTCCATTGTAGTCCTGAAAGGCAAGGGAAAAACTAGAGTTTTGTTGTTCAGCTGTGTCTGACTTTTCTGTGACCTCATTTGGGGTTTTCATGGCTAAGATGTGGTTTGCCATTTCCTTCTCCAGCTCACTTAACAGATGAGGACCGGAGGTAAACAGGATTAAGTGACTTGCCCAGGGTCACACAGCTAGTAAATGTCTGAGGCTGGATTTGAAATTCAGATCCTTTTGACTCCAAGGCCATCTTACTCTATCCGCTATGCCACCTAGCTGCCATCCTCCACTAGAAATAGTCTCCAATTTTATTTAATTTTTGTACAATTCCCCCCCCAACACAATGCTTTGCATACAATAGGGGTTTGCTTACTGTTATTGAATAAATGCTTATTGTTACCGAAGTCTTGCAACATGGCACAGTGGAAAGAAGACTCCAAAGACTTGGAGTCAACTGACCTGGGTTTGAATTCTGATTCCAAAAACTTGATTGCTGTGATGGAAGAGCCAGTCTCTGAGCTTTAGGTTCCTCAGTTGTAAAATAGGGAAAATTGCACCACCTCCCATAGTTTCTGGGATGGAAGCATTTTATAAACTCAAAAGCTCTATATAGATGTGGGATGATTATAGTAAACACCACTGTGAGTTTCACTAAAATTCCATTCTGAGGCAGGGACTGAGATGACCATTTTCCATCTTTATACCTTTTGCACTAGTTGTTTGTCGTGTCTGGAATGCATTCCCTCCCCCCCATATGCCCTTTGGAATCCTTGATTTTCTTCAAGACTCAACTCAAGTCCTACCTTCTACAGGAAGCCTTTCTCAATACCTCTGCTGTCCAGTTGCTGGTGAACTCCCTCCCAAAATTATTTTGTATTTGTTTTTTCATCCTTTATGTTATTCATGTTGTTTCCCTCATCAGAATGTAAGCTCCCTGAGGGCAGGAAGTGTTTCATTTTCTCTCTGTATTTCCTGGGTTTAGCTCAGAGCCTGGTACATAAGCTGCTTCGTAAATACTTGTTGATTGATTGGATATAATCAGGATCAACCCCCTCATTTTATAGTTGAGGAAACTGAGTCCCAGAGAAGTTTAGTTCAATTCACCAATAGTTTATTAAGCACCCAATATATGTTCCAGACACTGTGCTAGGTGCTTTCTTTTTAAATTTCTTTTTAAAATTTCTTTTTAAAAGCTCTGCCCTCAAGGAGCTCACCTTCTATAAATAATTTGCCCTAGATCACATAGATAGCAAATACTAGCTGAGCCCAGGTGGGTTCCCTGACTCCAAATCAGCTCTTTCTACAGTGCCATCCATCCTGGTGTCTCAATCACAGCATACATTTGTTAAGCAGCTACTCACAGCACACACAAGTTAGTAGAGGATTCTGGTGAGATTTTTCTTCCCAGTCTATGTTTCTCTGAGTTCCCACAACATTAGACAGCCTATGGGTCATATACGTCTTGTCTTGTACTCTTGTTGTTTCAAGGACATCTTGTCTCCCCAGTGAGATAGTGAGCCCCAGTAGGGAAAGGATCTAGCCCTTTTTCTTCTTTGGAGACTTTCAGTGCACCTGACACAGGCCTGAGCACAACAGCCCTTTCGATGAATTGCTGGTTATTAAGTCAATAATCAATGTTAATAATAATAAATCCAGATCTTAGGAGCAGAGACTCATGCCTGCTGTCTTGTATAACCTGGATCTTCAAGCTTTGAATGAATGATCCAAAGTCAAGTTCAAGCTGCTAGATTTTTGAATAAAAAACTTTTTTTCCTTCCCTCGATATAGATTTACTCACCCCAAACAGAAAAATTCACATCTAAAGTAAATTCACTTCATCAGATTTTGATACAACAGTTTTATTTAGCCAGAGAATGGTTGTATGTGCTTTTATATGAGGCTGAGAGGGAGGTGAACATGATATCTGATCTCAGAGAGTCAGCTTTGGCTTGTGGTGCAGAAAGCTCTGGGCAGGGCTGGTAACTGAGATGGACTGAAGTAAATTTTTTTTTACTCTTGGCTCCAGGCCAGGAAATATTGACAATAAAGATATCAGAAGCTTCCAGTCACTCATCTAGCTCCTGTTCAGAGGCCAAAGATAATTCCCCACCCCACCCCCCTCCAAGCTGAGATTATTGGGCCTGATTTCAAAGTGGGAGGATTTGAACTTGTGGGCTAAGGATGAAGGTGGTGGGATTTTCTTTTCTGAAGACCTTTATGGTAATAATAACTACTCAGATTTCTGTAGGTTCTTCAGAGTTTTTAAATGGCTCTCTACATTAGATGGGTATTACAAATATTTACAGCCCTATTTTACAGATGAGGAAAAGTGAAGAGCTTGCTAAAGGTCTTAGAAGTAGTATGGAAATAGAGTCTCCTTCCTGCCTTCCAAATCCTACACTCTTGCTGTTTTACCAGTATGGCTCTTTGGGGCAGTAAGTCAACCAGCTGTCATTAAACACTGGGTGGGGCTAGATTTAAATCACTGTGGTGAGGGGGAGTAGGAGATAGTATTGTGCTAATTAGCATTATGGTAGACTCAATCATTCCCGAACTTCCCCAGCCTAGCAGAGTTCCTCCTCACTTAGGTATGGCCCTCAGGCCAAAGGTTTCCTTGGTTTTATTTTAAATCAAATTTCACTTGAGCAGAAGGAGAAATGACTAGCCAATGGGGTGCCGCCCTTGGAGCATGCCCAGTATGCTGGTATCAACCCACAAGAAGCCCCTCTCCCACCCCATTGGCCAGTCTCCTATAACTCCTCCTACCCCTTACTTGGGTAAAGATGGTTGGGTAAAGATCAGTAGTTGGGTAGAGCACGTGGTAGGATGGCCATGGGCTGGAATAATCCTAATTGAATACAGAAGAAAGTCAAGTTGGTTTTTGCCTTTCTGAGGCACCTGGAGAACACTGGCCCTCTTTTGGAGATACAGAAACACTCCTTAGTCCTTGAAAAAAAGTTAGATCACTTCCCCACTTTGCTCAGTGCTCTCCCTGGGTAGGCTTCAACTTGGTGGAAACATGTATCAGTTTTCTGATTATGGCTCTTTCTCTTGGCTCAAACTAGTTTTTGTCTTTGGGACTGGGAGACCAGGCTCCTTTCACATTCCTGGCCACATCCACAGTTTGAATAAGTGAACATTTACTAAGTACCTGGTGTGTACAAAGTCCAGTGCTTTGCCCTTGGGGGATACAGGATACATTAATGAGTAAGACACCCCTACCTTCTGTCTTCCAGTAGATCACAAAATGATAGAGATAGAAAGGACCCTAGAGTTCATCTAGTTCAGTCCTTTTTTCTTAAGAGGGAAACTTGCTTCCCAGAGAAGGAAATTATTTGCTCTAGGCCACAGGGCTAGTGAGTAAAACAGCTGGGGCTAGAACTTAGCTAGCAGTCCTGTGTGCCAGGAGATGTTCATTAATGTTCCTACTTGACTTTTAAAAGTCCAGACCGTCGTCGGGGGCACAGTGGATAGAGCACCACCTCTGGAGTCAGGAGGACCCGAATTCAAATTTGGCCTCAGACACATAACACTCAGTAGCTATGTGACTCTGGGCAAGTCCTTTAACCCCAATTCCCTCACACACACCAAAAAAATCCATCCCTTCTCTTTTTAATGGAATAACAATCATTCCCTCGTTATAAAATGTCTTCACTGAGAAGGCAGCTAGATAGTCTCTGAGGTTGTCGTTCAGTCATTTTCAATTGTGTCAGACTCTTTGTGACCTTTGTGAAAGATACTGGATTGGTTTGCCATTTCCTTCTTCAGCTCATTTTACAGATGAGAAAACTGAGGCAAACAGGGATTAAAAGTGACTTGCGAAGGGTCATCATACAGCTAGTAAGTATCTGAGGCTGGATTTAAACTCAAGTCTTCTTGACTCCAAGCACAGGGCCTTATCCACTGTGGCACCTAACAGCCCACACTTTAAATCTATATTCCTATAATTATTATTTCTGATTGCTTTAAGTCCAAATTTCTCTACTTGACATTCAGTGCATTTCACAACCTGGCTTCTCTGATCTGTCTTGACCCTATTTCTCCCACCAGCCAGACCAGTTTCCTAACTTTCCAAATCACAAGCTCAGTTCTGACTTTGTCATTTCTCACATTGTTTCTTTAAAAACAAAACAAAAGAAAAAAGATGGAAGGGATGATCTGGGTTTCCCCAAGTGTTTGAGGTCTTGTACTGTGACAGAGTAACTGGTTTTAGCTTGCTTGTACCTGGAAGGAGGGTAATCGGGCTGCTTGGTTCTCTTTTGGCAACTAAAACTGTCTTTAGATGTATTGATGAGTAGCCAGTGAGAGAGGTGCTGGCCTTCTACTTCACAGGTTTTGTCCACAGTGCCCAGCGGTCTACAAGAACCAGAACTCACCATGGAAAGTGTTAGTAATATTCTCCATGGGCTCTTTGGAGAATCAGACAATTAAAGAAAAATAAGCAGGTGAAAGTGGTTCCTGTGTGTTTACTTTGGAACTGACAGCAAGAAAAGGATGACCTCTTCATTTAAGTTCTTTTCCTAGAAATGTTCAGCTATATAGGCTGACTTAGAAACACAGCTACTGGGTGCTGCTCTCCCTTCTGAGGGTGAAGGTGGAGTACGGGGTCAGGGAATACATATTTAAATAAAATTCACATATGCATTTTGGGACAGTGAAATATCTTTTTGGGTAACAGTAGCTTAAAAGTGGTTTGTTGGTCACCTCCTGAAGTTGTGGTTTCTTGGCTTTCTTTCTCTTCTTTCTCCTGCTTTGCCCAATTCTTGCACATCATCTGTATCCTCCTCCCCTCTTTGGCAAATGTGTTGCCTGCCTAGCACTATGGAGGAAGTAGAAGGAGAAACTGTGGTCTTCCTCCTGTCCTGGAGGAACTCATAGGCTAGGTGGCCTGGGACACAGTTAAGTAGTAAAATGTGTGTATATATATGTATATGTATAATACAAGGTAGTCTTGAGTGTCAAAATGAACTGCCATAATAACTCATATTTATATAGTTGTCAGAGTTTTGCAATAGTTTTTTTTTTTTGGGGGGGTGAGGCAATTGGGGTTAGGTGACTTGCCCCGGTTCACACAGCTAGTAAGTGTCATGTGTCTAAGGCCGAATTTGAATTCAGGTCCTCCTGACTCGAATCCAGGAGCTTTATCTGCTGAGCCACCTAGCTGCCCCACAATGGCTTTCTTAAGTTAGTCACTTAAGTTCTTTGGGCCTTAGTTTCCTAATCTGTAAAATAAGTAGGTTGGACAAGATGATCACCAAGAGGTTTTTAAGTAGCCTCATAATTGGTTGGCTGGACTCCAGCCTCTCCACTACCTAATCTGCTCACTTCACCACTGCCAAATGGATATTCCTAAAGCACACATCTGATCATGCATGCCTCTTTCCTGCTCAAGAAGCTTCAGTGGCTCCCAGGCACCTCTAAGACAAAATACAAAGTCCTCTGACATTTCAAACACTTTACAATCTGGTTTCAATCTATCTTTTCCAGATTTATTTCCCATTACTCCCCCTCACAAACTTTTTTATGTTCTAGCCAAATTGGCCTGCTTAATGTTTTCCACACATGAAATTCCATCTCTCATCTCCATGCCTTTGCATAAGCTCTCTCCCATCCTGAGAATGTGTTGCCTTTTTCCTCTTTACTCCTTGAAATCCTGAGCCTGGGTGCAACTAGGGATTCCTAGCTCAGTTTCTTCATCCATAAAATGGGAACAATCATATTTTCAAGTGTTAGTTTCTCCCAGGGACCTTTCCTGAAGGCCGTACCCCCCTGAGATTATGTTGCATTTATTTTATTATTTACTTAATGTACATGCTGTTCTCTTCAATTCTCTTCCTTGACTTTTATTAAGTGCTATTCTCACATTGTTTGTATCACAAGTAGCACTTAACTCATAGTAGATGCTCAATCAATGAGGAGTGAATGAACAAAAAAGTCACTGGGAAATTGGATACAGTGCCAAACAGAGGACTATGGAATTTATTCTAGTGGCAATTTGAAGCCACAGGAGTTTTTTGACTAAGGAAGTGACGTGGTTACCTGTGTCTTAAGAATATCAGATATGGCGAGAATGTGTTAATAATAATAGCTAGCATTTTTATAGCACTTTTAATTTTGCAAAGCAATTGCATGGTATTTCCTTAGAGAGGGAGAGACTTCCAGATCTATATTCTATGTTCCGGTAATCAAAGGGAGCCTTTAGGAGTCATCTTATCCATCCCCCTGCCTCCTGTCAGGGCTTCAGCTGTCTCAGCCTTTGACCAGAAGTACATGGGCTCTTATAACAGAGGGATCAGACAGCAAGCCTCTAGCCAGGGAAATTTTAGATGAAGGCAAAGGGCCTGGAGGTGAGTCGACACATTGGAATGTCCCCTCCGTGCATTGCATGTGTGCAAATTGATCTTAGAGGAAGTTGACTGAATTAACCCCAGTGTTATGCCTGGCTTAGCCTACCACTGTGACGAGTGCCCCACACTTAGAGAGCTTGCCCCCAAATGCTCCTGTCAGGGAACTGGTGGCGGGGAGAAAAGGAGACATGGGGAAAGGAGGCCAGAGGCCAGAGCAGCAGATGGAAAAGTAGTAAAGAATCGGAGACACGGCCCAGCTTCTGGAGCTGAGTCAGGCCTTGGAGCTGAGGGAATTTACCATCTGTCCAGCTGCAGGAGTCTTCATTTTTATGTTTCTACGAAAAGTATCTGTTCAGAGATTTGGGGAAGGGGTAGTGGCGGTGGCAATACATTCCCTTCTCTGTAGGGACATAGGGTTTTAGAGTTGGAGGGGATCCTCGTCATCATTTAGTCCAAACTCTTCATTTTACAGTTGAGGAAACTGAGGCCCAGGCTTGCTCAAGTCTTGTGGTTTTGTAAGGTAGTCTTGCTTCGGGCACTTCAATTGTAGGTCATCTCTCCTTGGGCGAAGTACATCACCCAAGTCTGTGTTACATCAGCTTGGTCTCTTGGGCTTCTGGTGTGACAGACACACAGAAGAGGGGAAGGTGGGTCAGATAGTTTTAGGAGGGGAAACAGGCCAAAGGTTCTCCTTGGCCTTCCCCTTCCCCAACTTGACACAATGCCCCTCCCCTACCCCAGTTTAAAAATTAGCTGCGTTGCTTTGCCTCACTTTACCTCTGGTGGGAAGTGGGGCCACAGCTGGGGTTGTGTCCTGGTGCCAGAGCTGTGTGCCCAGTCCTCTCAGCCATTTGTCCCTCGGCTGCCTGGCAGTTGGAGCTTTGGGGTTTTTTCATGCCCCCTTGGCTGTATTTGGTTCTTTTGCTGTCAGACATTTAGTGAGGTCCTTCTGTTCCCTTCCCAGAACCTCCTGCTTCAGTCACATTGTTGTCCTTGTTCCTCAGTGAAACCTCGTGCTTCCGTGTTCCTTCCCCAGCAGTGCCTTTCTTCTACTTCTCAATCTGTTCATCCTCGTCTTTTAAGGACCAGCTCAAATATCACTTCGTTGACAACAGTTTTCCGTTAGGGATCTTGTTCTCTGAAGTCCTGCACCATTTTCAGACTGTATCACTCCTGTAGATCTGCTATCTTAATGCATTCATGTATATATTTTATCTGCCTCCTAAACAGGAAGGGGCAGCTAGGTGGCACAGTGGATAGAGTGCCTGGCCTGGAATCAGGAAGACTCATCTTCATGAGTTCAAATCTGGCCTCAGACACTTACTAGCTGGGTGACTCTGGACAAGTCACTTAACCCTGTTTGCCTCAGTTTCCTCCATCTGTCAAATGAGGCGGAGAAAGAAATGGCAAACCACCCCAGTATCTTTGCCAAGAAAACCCCAAATGGGGACAGGACTGAAAAATAACTGGACAAGAAGGAGTAGCATGATGGCATAAGGAATAGACTGGACTTCAAGTCAGGAAGACCTGTGTTCAAATCCCTTCTCTGACACTTAGGGGTTGTGGAATCACGGGCAAGCCAGTAACTTCTCTGAGCCTTAGACAACTGTGTAAGACTTACTTACGAAGTAATAGGTGGGTACTAAGTGAAGATGGGGTCACAAATTTGTGCCTTGTTGGTGTACTAGACTGTAAGCTTTGGGAGGATAGGAATTCTCATCTTATTTCAAAGCTGAGTGATACAGTAGAAAGATCATGGAAATTGAAATTAGGAGAACAGTTCATAACCCTGGCTTCATTAATTACTGTGTTACCTCTATAAGTCTCAGTTTTGTCATCTGTAAATGGGGAATAATAATGCCTATTTTTCCTGCTTCATGGAGTTGTAAGGAAAGTACTTTGTAAACCTTGGAGTCCTCTATAAATGGTGATGTTATTATTAACAACAATAATAATCTTTATATTACTCATAGTATCTTAGACATAGTAGATGCTTGATAAATGATGAATCAATGAGTAAAGGGTCATTAGCAAACAAGAGACATTAACAGGGGAGGGGGAGGCTACAACTTTCTTTAACTAAGTGGAAAGGAATTCAGTCTAAGCCACTGTGGTACAACTGAATGAATGCTAAATTTGGAGTCAGAGAATTTGGATTTGAATCTGGCCTCTTGGACATGTTGATTATTCCAGTTTTAAATTTGTAATCCCTTTCTGGGAGTGTCTCAGAGTTGTCATTTGTAAATTAAGGGTAATATAGTGGAAAAAAGTCCCAGATTTGCAGTCAGAAGACTTGGGTTCAAATCATAGCTTTGAGCTGCTGCTGTGTGAACATGGGCAAAACACTTGGCTTTTCTGAGCCTCAGAGAGAGAACATGGTCTCGAAGGCCCCTTCTAGCTTGAAAGTCTGTAAATCCTATCTTATTGGGGTGAGAAGGCAGTGGAAACAAGAAACAGAAATTATTCTTAGAAATGTCATTGGTCCTGTTTTCTGTGTACTTGTAAGGAGAATAGATATATTGCCATAATGTTTAGCAAAGCATTGGCAGAAACTCACGAAGGTGGGTATAGGTTGGCATGGCTGCTTGGTTTGGAAGCTCATTCTCTAGGTCATAGTGATCATGGGTTTAGAGCCAGGAGGGACCTTAGGGATCATTTGTCCAATCACTTCATTTTACAGATGAAGAAACTAAGGCCCAGAGACTTTAAATGACCAACCCAGAGTTACAGTGGTAGTAGGATTTGAACTCAGTTCCTCTAAGTCCATCCCCAGTGTTCTTTCTGCTGTACGGGGCTAGCACTCCTCCTTTGAAATTCTCTATTTGTCTTGTGAGAGAGACCCTCTGGGGCAAGACCTCTGAGGTGTCTTTTCTGTTTTGTTTTTGTTTTTTTGCTTTTCGGTGAGGCAATCGGGGTTAAGTGACTCACCCAGGGTCACACAGATAGTAAATGTCAAGTGTTTGAGGCTGGTCAGGTTCTCCTGACTCCTAAGCCGGAGCTCTATCCACCGTGCCACCTCGCTGCTCCTGAGGTATCTTTTCTGAAGGAATAGTTTCAAGCTGGGTTCTCTAAGGCACCACTGGGTATATGTGCAGTTAGAACCTGGAGAGGAAGCCTGTCCCATTGGTGCCTTTGGGAGGGGTAGGAAGTAATTCATTTCATCAAGTATTAATGTAGTCTGTAGGCCTGTGCTAGGTACAGTGGGGAATATAGAAACAGAAGCCACAGTGGCTTCCCTTGAGGAGTTGACAGTCATGACCTTAAGAAGTACAGGCAAACACAAAACAGAACCATTTCAGAGGATGTGGTATTCTGCTTTGCAGTGTTCAGCAGCTCTGTAGTAGGGTTTGGGAGCCCCTGGAAACCTCTACCTAGAGCCCAACTGCAGAGGTTGTCACTTGTTTTTAGCAGCATTAATGGTAATGATATCAACAACTCCCATTTATGTAGAAGGGGCAGCTTAAAAAGTGCTCAACTCACAGTAATCCTCTGAAGCAGGCATGTGGGCATATATATATCACCATTCCCATTTTACCAGAAGAAAACAATGGGACTCAAATTATTTGTTTGCAATCACAGGACCAGTAATTGTTAGAACTGGTTCACCACTAGTTAGTGAGAGAGCAAAGACTTGAATGTGAGTTTTTTGATTCTAAGCTTTGTGCTCTGTCTGCTACACAAATTGGCTTTTTAAGAGGCATTTCACTGTGACTCAGAACATTTCACAATCATATTTTTCATGGAGCTTCCATTACTCTCTGTGAGGGTGAGAGGCAGGGGTGGGGAACCTGCAGACTCGAGGCCACCTGTTCCCCACCCCTGGGTAAGGCTTTTCTCCATGTAGTGAGTTCTCTCTGGGATTACTATCCTAGAGCCAATCCAGCTATATCTCCCCCTCAGGGTTGTACCCCTGAGGGATTGACACTCTTTTCTCTAATGCCATCAACTTTAACTCTTATTTTGGTCTGGTCTCCCCACTGTTAGCCACCAGTGGTAGCACCCCACTTCTATTTAACCAATTAACCTCCATTAGCTTTTAAAAGGAATATTGACTTCAAAGATATAGCATAAATAGTAATACAAACATCCTCTCCCCCTCCCCCCAACAAAGACCCCCTGTTTCAGGGACTCATTCATATCACATTGGTTTTTGAGGAGAGTAGGCTTAGAGGTAACACAGTTTTTACATAAGATTTACATCAGATTTACATAAGATTAGTTCTGCCAGTTTGCATCCTAATGCAGCATAACTTCGGGATGAACCCTTGTCTCCACTCCCATAGCATTGGCTCCTGAAGGACCTCATGTTTTATGGCTTCAAAGCAGGACTTGCCATGGCAAGGACTCAACTCCCAGACCTTGACTGGCTTGCTCTCCTGACCTTTAGAAACATACAAGGTAATAGCCTCCAATTCCCTTCTCCTAAAATGCAAGAACCAACACCAAGACCAAGAACTGAGGCCTGTACAAGTGGGCTCCATGTTGGCCTTGGATGATGGGGAGAGCCTGAAGCCTCTTTTCTTACAACACTGTCTTTTCTCATTGGAGAAGTAGGCAAACCAAGAGAAGGCAGAGACCTTGCTGAGTGCCTTTGAATGTATTTTGAGTTATAGCTCTGCAGACACAGCTAATCAAAGAGACTTACACGTAGTTAGCAGACCAGGACCACTTATAGAACATCTATGCATGCCCCAAGTCTTTCCATTATACAGCATGACTCTCCTAGGAGCAGGCTTTCCAGCCTCTTCCATGTGGAGAACTGTTATCAGTGGCTTACTACATTCTCATAAGCACTGGGATCCCTGTCAACATTCAGATGGAGAAACTGAGGTCCAATGAAGTAGAGGGAAAGCTGGGATTTGAACCTAAGCCTCATATCTCCTTGGGTCCTTGTTTGTCTCATTAGAGAGGCAACATGATGTAGTGAGTGGAAAGGGGTTAATCTGGGAATCAGGAGACTGAATTTGAATCTGGGTTTAGCCTTTTACTAGCTGTGTCATTTAATTTCTCTGAGTTTCATAAAGTTTCCTCTCTGTAAAATGGAAATAATATTTTTACTTCCTGCTTCATAGTGTTATGGAAAAATGCTTTCTAAACCTTATATAAATTTGACCTGCTATTCCAAGAAGGTCTGTGATCTTAATAGTATCATATATTTGGAGCTGGAAGTGACTTTAGAAAGACAACTTCAAGTCCAGTCACCTCATTTTACAGATAAGGAAACTGAGTCTCAGAGAAATTAAGTGACTTTCCTAGCTAATGTCTGAGGCAGGATTTCTACCCTGACTTCGGACTCCAAGTCCAGTGCCCTATCCACCAGGGTAGCCCATCTACTAGTAGAAACCTCAGTAGTGTCTCTGTTCTCTCATTCTTTTTTTTTTTTTTAGGCTATACATGTGCTATCATGTAAAACATATTAGTCACAGTTGTGAAAAAAGAAACAGATTAAAAGAAAAAAAAACAGGAAAAAGAATAAAGTAAGTAAAAAATATACTTCTATTGGTATTCGGAGTCCATCAGTTCTTTATCTGGATATGGATAGCATTTTCCTTCATGAGTCCTTTGTACTTATCTTGAATCATTGTGTTGCTGAGAAGAGCTGAGTCATTCATAGTTGGTCATCACACAATGATACTGTGTACAATGTTTTCCTGGTTCTGCTCATTTTACTTTGCATCAGTTTGCACAAGTCTTTCCAGGTTTTTCTGAAATTTGCCTGTTTATCATTTCTTTTTTGCACAATACTATTCCATTACATTTCTATGTCATAGCTTGTTCAGCCATTCGCCAATTGTTGGGCATCCCTTCAGTTTCTAATATTTTGCCACCACAAAAAGGGCTGCTGTAAATATTTTTGCACATGTGGGTCCTTTTCCCTTTTTCATGATCTCTTTGGGATATAGACTTAGTAGTGATATTGCTGGATCAAAGGATAGGTACAGTTTGGTTGCCTTTTGGGCATAGTTCCAAATTGTTCTCCAAAATGGTTGGATCAGTTCATAATTCCACCAATAATGCATTAGTGTTCCAATTTTCCCACATCCTTTCCAACATTTATCATTTTCCTTTTTTGTCATATCAACCAATCTGATAGGTATGAGGTAGTATCTCAGAGTTATTTTTATTTGCATTTCTCTAATTGAAAGTGATTTAGAGCACTTCTTCATATGCTTATAGATAGCTTTGATTTCTTCATCCAAAAACTGCCTGCTCATATCCTTTGACCATTTATCAATTGGGGAATGTCTGCCATCTCATTCTCTGTGATTCTTGTTCATGTCCTTCTATAAATTCTCCAGAGCTTGGGATTCATTGGTACAGTTCTTGGGAAATGGTAGTTATCCCTGAACCACTATGAAGAGTCAAAGGATGATGTTAGTAGAGAGATATCTGACTAAAAGTAAATAGTAAAGCATGGTTGCTTTATGTAGCTGTCTGCAGCCTGTTAAAGGTAATGTGATATATCTAGTCATGCTTTCACAGTGGAAACTGCTTCCACTAATGCAGTTGAACAACTTTTCTATAACTTAGAGTTGGAGGATTGTCTGGGAGCCCTGGGAGGTTAAGTGACTTGCCCACAGTCACACAGTCAGTCAATAAGCATTTATTTATTTTTTTGCTTTTTTGGTGAAGCAATTGGGGTTAAGTGACTTGCCCAGTCACACAGCTAGTTAAGTGTCAAGTGTCTGAGGCCAGATTTGAACTTAGCTCCAATTAAGCATTTATTAAGTGCTTTCTATGTGCTAGGCACTATACTGATCACTGGAATACAAATACAAGTAGAAAGACAGCTCCTGCCCTCAAGAACCTTACATTCTAATGGGAGAAAACAGCATATCAGAGGAAGCTGAAAGGGGAGGAAGATAGACCAAAGGTATGTGGCACAGGGCCATAGAAAGTCCAGAGAATGGACCAGAGTACAGCCTGGAGGGGAATGAGACAGATACATAGATAGAATATATGAAGATCAGAACTTGAACCTAGTTATGTCTTGTTCCAAGGCTGTCCCTTTATTCACTGTGTACTACACTCCCTCCAAAGAATATTGTTTTTATTATTTTTTTTAAAATTGGGCCTTTGTTTCAGGGAGAAGCTTGGGGTCATAAAAAGCACTAAGCAGTTTCCCAAACGTAGGCCAGCTTACTCTCTTCCTCTTTGATTCTGGGCCCAGCTCATTGTTCTTGCATAGCGTCTGTCTAAGATATGTGTGCGGAAGGATTAGCTCCAAGGGCCGTCCGCCCAACTGTATATCATAGCCTGGACAATAGGCCTTTTTTCATTCACTGGTTTTTCCAGTGTGACTAACTATCCTAAACTATTTTGAGTGATTATAGATCTCTCTTAGGAGAATCTATAATATTATTGGGCTTAATGTAGTCAGCACAATAATAACTGATATTTTTTGAAATTTTATTGAAATCTTTTGTTTTTATATTGGTTTCCCAATATATTCCTTTCCCTCCCCCATGCAGAAAGTCATCCCTTATAACGAAGAAGAAAAAAGGGAGAAAAAGGAACCCAGCAAAACTAACCAAGGTCTGATAGTATATGTAGTGGTCCACATCCATAGTTTCCTGCTGCTAGAAAGGGAGAGAAGTGTGTTCTTTTTTAAACTAAAATTTTATATTTTTAATCAGCAAAAATCTACCTTCTCTCACTTCTACCTCCCACCTTCTTCCCCTTTCTATTGAGAAAGAGAGGGAAAAAACCAAACCAGTTCCCCAGTGATCATTTAAAAAAGTCTCAATCTGCACTCCTTCACCAAGGAGCTTCATTCTCATATCACTTAACTGGGGCCAAACTTGGTCATTATATAACAGATAGTTATTTTAAGACACTTTCTGTTGATAAATTTTGCTTCAATTACATTCTGTAATCCCTTACCATCCTCCCAATCAAATCCTCCATGGATGCATAATCACAGAAAACAGTCAAGGAAAACTACGTAAATATGTGATTGTGACTGACAGACTGTACGTGTGTTGTTCAGTCATTTAAGTCGTGTCTGACTCTTCGTGACCCCAGTTGGGGTTTTCTTGGCAAAGATATTGGAGTGGTTTGCCATTTCCTTCTCCAACTCATTTTACAGATGAGTAACTGAGGCAAACAGGGTTAAGTGACAGGGTGTCACACCGCTAGTAAATGTCTGAGGTCAGATTCGAGCTTAGGAAGATGAGTGAATCTTCCTAATTCCAGGCCTGGGGCTCTATCTACTGAGCCATCTTGTTGCCCTATGTACATGTGAGCCATCCGTAATAAAGATGATTCTGGCATTGAGATGAAAAGTGGATCAGAAGGGGAAGACTGAAAGACTATTTAAGTAGTCCAGGTATGTGGCAATATGGTAATTGGGATGGGGGCAGTCAGAACAGAGAGGAAAGGAATGATGGAGATATGAAAGTGAAATCGACAGAACATGGAACATTCAGTGCTTTTTGCTACTGAGTGATTTTGCGGTAGCCAGAATTTATTTCATTTATGAGCTTGCTCTTTATTTCAGTTATCTTTCTGTGAAGTCTCTTATTTCTTTGGAGTAGTTTAAGATCAAAGCCTAGCCACAGCATTGAGGGGCTCCACTTCCTTCTGAATGTGGCCTCCATGGGGCCTACTTGGTCTGAAGGCTCCATGTCGTCTTGACAGAGGGGAGGGCCCTTTTTTTTTTTTTTTTTTTTACTACTAGGGCTGCAGTGTGTATCCTGAGAGGCCTGCTCAGAGTTGATGTGGAGAACATTAGCAGGAAGTTGTGGGTTCCAGATGTGACTCACTCTTAAGTAACCCAGTGAAAGGGAGATTTCTGCATGTGTGGACCGAGTGAGTTGGATCTTATTGAGAAGGGAGGCCTGAATTGAAGAAGGCCAAAGTCCTCTTGTTTCCTTGGGAGACAGCAGTTAGAGGAGGAAGGGGAAGAGTAGGAAGAGGAAGAAAACAAGGTATGAAAGGTAAAGTCTGATTTTTTTTGTTATTTTCCCCAAAGGGAACCGGAAGTTTGAGCAATATGTCTGTTCAAAACAGGCCAAGGGAAGTCAGTGAAACAGACTGAACTCAGTCTTACTAGGGGGTGCAACTGATGAAATTGCCTAGGTGAGTGTGAGTCAGAATATTTCTCATAAAAGGTCACAACTAGTTTGGGTTTTTAACCTGAGTACAGTGGCTGGTGTGGTAGGCATTGAGGGATGGGGGAGAGTGCTGAATGCTGGGAGAGGCCTCGAGACTTCGGTTTTGAAGCAGACCCTAAACCATTCCTTTTCTCTAGTCAGGTTGGGTGTGGGGTGGTACTTGTAGTCAAGTGGGCAGGGGCAGTTTGGTATGTGGCTGTTGCAGAGACCGTGGTGAAGCTGAGGTCAGGAGAACTAGTCCAGTGCCAGCTTTGTCCCTAGTAAGTCACGTGACCACAGGCAGGCCATCTCCCTTCCCCTCTATCCCCAATGGATGACAAGATCTAGCTCTTAAACGTTTTACAATTCTCAGACTTGCTAAAAAACTTAATTTTAGAACTTCTCTGTCTTCTAAGATCTTATCCTCCTGCTCTGTGCCTCCTCCCCCTAACTGGCTGTTGCCTTGTATATATGTACAGGGCTGGTGTTTCTTTCATTCCCCTGGTTGGTTTCATTTCTGGCAACACGGGAGGGTGGGTTTTAGAAAGAAAAACTATCTCTTGGGTTTTTTTCTTAATAATATTTTATTTCCCCTAATTACATGGAAGAAGATAGTTTCAACATTCATTTTTGTAAAAATTTTGAGTTCCAAATTTTTCTCCCTCCTCTCTCCCCAAGACACCAAGCAATCTGATATAGGCTCTCCATGTACAATCATGTTAAGCATATTTCCACATTAGTCATGCTGTGGAAGAAGAATCAGAACAAAAGGGAAAAACCACAAACAGGGGAAAAACACAAAAAAGGTGAAAATAGCATGCTTCAATCTGCATTCAGACTCCACAGTTCTTTCTCTAGATGTGGATAGCTTTTTCCATCATGAGTCTTTTGGAATTGCCTTGGATCATTGCATTGCTGAAAAGAGCTAAGTCTAGATAGTTGATCATCGCACAATGTTGTTGTTACCGGGTACAATGTTCTCCTGGTTCTGTTCACTTCACTCAGCATCAGTTCATGTAAGTCTTTCCAGGTTTTTCTGAAATTGCTTGTTCATCATTTCTTACAGCACAATAGTATTCCGTTACATTCATATACCACAACTTGTTCAGCCATTCCTCAATTGATGGGCATCCCCTCAATTTCCAATTCTTTGCCACCACAGAAAGAGCTGCTATGAATATTTTTGTACACGTGGGTCCTTTTCTCTTTTTTATGATCTCTTTGGAATATAGACCTAGTAGTAGTATTACTGGATCAAAGGGAATGGGTAGTTTGGTTGCCCTTTGGGCATAGTTCCAAATTGCTCTCCAGAATGGTTGGATCAGTTTACAACTCCACCAACAATGCATTAGTGTTCCAATTTTCCCACATCTTCTCCAACATTTATCATTTTTTCTTTTCTGTTGTATTAGTCAATCTGATAGGTGTGAGGTGGTACCTCAGAGTTTTTAAAATTTACATTTCTCTAATCAATAGTGACTTAGAACATTTTTTCATATGACTGTAGATAGCTTTAATTTCTTCATCTGAAAACTTGCCTGTTCATATCCTTTGATCACTTATCAATTGGGAAATGATTTTTATTTTTACTATATATTTCTCTATATATTTTAGAAATTAGGCCTTTATCAGAGACACTGGCTGTAAAAATTGTTTCCCAGCTTTCTGCTTTCCTCCTAATCTTGGTTGCATTGGTTTTGTTTATGCAAAACCTTTTTAATTTAATGTAATCAAAATTGTCCATTTTGTATTTCATAATGTTCTGTATCTCTTGTTTGGTCATAAATTCTTCCCTTCTCCATAGATCTGACAGGTAAACTATTTCTTATTCTCCTAATTTGCTTATGATATCACCCTTTACGTCTAAATCATGTACCCATTTTGACCTTATCTTGATATAGGGTGTTTATACCATACTATTTTCCAGTTTTCCCGGGAGTTTTTGTTAAAGAGTGAGTTCTTATCCCAGAAGTTGGAGTCTTTGGGTTTATCATTTACTATTGTGTCTTATGTATCTAACCTATTCCACTGATCCACCTATTTCTCAGCTTTTTTTTTTTTAAGGTTAAATGGAACATTTAAAATGGAGTCCCTTTTCTAGACCTTATGGAGGGTGTTAGGTAGAGACTTTGTCATAGGTTGGGTCCTGAAGACTCTGGGTTCCTAGTAGAAGTAGTGGAAGGAGATAAGACTTTGGGAATGTGGCACATTTTTGGAATTTGGCACAATTTTGGGAATTTGGGCACAACTTCTGGGAGACACAGTGCTGCCCTGTCCCTTCCCCTTCAGTGTGTCTTGGATGTGAGTGATGGCAGAGGTACCCTTGAAGAACCAGAGACAGGCAGTCATCAAATCTGCCATTAAATGCACTGGATCCTTATTCCCTGGGTAAGGTCAGTTAGTAGATTGTCCTTCCAGAGTCACTTCGTAAGACCTTAGACTTAGAACCGGAAGGGACTTTACAGATTATCTGTTCAAATCCATTTTACACACGAGAACTTAGGACTGTAGAAATTAATGATAATGATAATAATAACAACAACAACTAACGTTTATACAGTGCTTACTGTGCCAGGGACTGTGCTAAGTGTTTTACAATTATTATCTCATTTAATCCTTACAACAACCCTAGGAGGTGGGTGCTACTTTACAGATGAGGAAACTGAGGCAGGAAGAAGTAAAATGACTTGCTGAGGGTCACACAGGTGGTATGTGAGGCTGAATCTGAACTCGAGTCTCCCTGACTCCAGGCCCAACACTCTGTCCATTCCACCGTCTAGCTGCCCCTGACAACAAGGAATGATTTGTCCAAGGTTACATGGGTAGAAACTAAGTAAATAGTAGACTTAGGGTTCACACCCTGATCTCTAGACTTTCCTGACTTTTAGTCTTTCAACTGTAGGGATCCCCCTCCCCCACAAATGGATTAGAATTGGGGTGCTTGGTGAACTCCCTTGTTTTCTAGACTAGCCTTCAAATAGCTGTTCACTTAAGGTGAATGGCAATGAGGGTGGCAGAGTCATTTTTATAATTTTATGCTGAGTTAATCTGAGGCAAAACATCAGCAAAGAATGTTAGAGCCAGATGGAATTTTCGAGCCTAGAAGGTTAGAGCCAGAACTTAGGTCATAGACTGTTAGAAGTGGAATGGCTCTTAGAACTTAGAATAAATAATGTCAAGATGGGAAGAGACCCTAGAAACCCCCTCCTTTTGCAGATGAGAAAAATTAGGGCCCAGAAAAGTAAAGGGACTTGCTTGGCATCACATGGTGAGTTAGGAGTAGAAGGACTGGGGTGAGAACCCAGACCTCCTGATTCTTTTCTAATGTTCTTTCTGCAGTTTGACAATATTTCACTTGGGCAATTGGAACGTTTTGGCCCCTGGGGCAGAGGAAAGGAAATTGTATATTCTTGAGATAGTACCTGGGGCAGGGCTTGTAGATGAGTTCTACAGGAAGTTATTGTAAAAATTGATTTTCCAGGTTTTAATGTTGATTTCTTATTCAAATCTGAGAGGCCAGTGCAATATTTTTTCTTGGAGCAGGCTGGTCTGTGGTGCTTAAAAAAAATAAAAGAAAATACCAAAATACAAAGACTTTTCTTATGTCTCTTTCTCTGTGTAGTCTGGGTTCAGCTTTTCTTCAAGCCTCTTATTTATGTAGTTCCATGTTTTCTAGCCCAATAGATTTTTGAGCTTCTTGAGAGCAGGGACTTTTTTTTGCTTTTTTTTTTTTTATCTCCAGCACTTAGTACAATACCTGGCATAAAATAAATGTTTATGATTGACTGACTTATGGAGTGAACCTGATCCCCACATACCTTCCCTCTTTGTTCTTGTAAACTGCACTGGAGCCCAAGAATGAAAGCCTCCCACCTTTATGTCTTTGCTATAGTTGTTGTGGGGTGTATGGAGTGCTCAGGCAGGACTAGCACCTCTGGTTTGAGGGATGTTCAGTCTTTTTCTGGGCTGATCATCTTTGGTGAACATCTTTACCAAACTCTCACCTGTGTCTCCAAGAAGCTGTAGCATACTCAGCAGCCACACCCTGGTAAAATTGTCTCAGCAGATGGATTAAACAGGGCATGCATGGGTGAGTTAGGGGGATGTCTACCTCAAGCACAGTAAGACTTCCTCGGTGGAAGGAGTAGATCAGAACAATTTGTTCCAGTGGCCATGAAGGCTGCTGAAGTAGGCTTTGTGCAGAGCTTAGAGCTTGGTCAGACGTTGAAGATGCCAAGGTGATCCGCTGCATCCTGAGTCAACGCCAGTTGTTCTGACTTTTGTCCTGCCACTGGACTTTGATGACTGTAAGAGTCAGTGAGGCTGATGACTTTGTGCAACTTTGCATCAAATCCAGTTCATGAGCAAGTCAAGACATCACCCGTGATGTCATTGATCCTCTATGAAAATGAAGGGCGAATAACAACCCTTTGGGTTAATAATAACAGATGAGGATAATAATACTCCCAATAGTTGTTGTGAAGAAAATGTTTTACAAACTTTAAAATACTCTATCAGTACGAGTTTTGAAGTAATTTTTGTTGTTCAGTCATTTCAGACTCTTTGTGACCCTATTTGGGGTCTTCTTGGCAAAGATCCTGGAGTACTTTGTCATTTCCTTCTCCAGCTCATTTTTCAGATGAGGAAACTGAGACAAACAGGGTGAAGTGACTTGTCCAGGGTCACACAGCTAAGTAAGTGTCTGAGGCCAGATTTGTACTCAGGAAGATGAGTCTTCCTGAAGCACTCATCCACTGTGCCACCTAGCTGCCCCTTTTAAATAATAGGGCTGGGATTTGAATGCAGATTGTCCGATTTAAAATCTGAGGCTCTTTCCATTATGCCTTTGCTACCTTAGGAAGTGTAAGTATGTCCAAAATATGGTCTGCTGTATTGTAGAGCTAGATAGAACTGCTGTTTGAATTAGCCAAAGTCTTGGGTTTTTCAGGGCCACAGCTTCCCTCTTTGGAAGGGCAGAGAGATCTGAGAGATGGCAGAGATCACTGAGAGCACAGCTCTGATGGCTCCTAAGGAAGTGGGGACCTCACCTCACACCGTTCTGAGTTAGAGAGATCATGAAAACTTCCAAGTTGTTCATCTTCCCTTTAGAAGTCCCCAGGCTGCTAGGGTGCCTCCAGATAAAAGGATAGCAGGGTTGACCCTCCAAAGAAGAGAGCTCTAGGCATGTGTGGAAGAAGGTATTTTGAGAGGGCAAGGAAACTTTCAGGTATTCTTTTATTCTTTGTACACCTTCAGTAGCCTGCTCTAGCTAATCATGTTTGTAAGATGATAACAGTGGACTACCTTGGCCTTTAATTTGCTGTGAAAACATTGTTTAAAGAGAGTTTTAAAAAATGTGTACAACAGTGGTCTGTTGTTGATGAGATATGTCAGAATCATAGAATTTAAAGCTTGAAAAACCCTTTGAGATTATTTAGTAATAACCTCTCATTTTCCCCTCACTTTACTGAGGGGAAGCTGGGGCCCCAGGAAGGAGGGCACCCAGCATGTGTGTTGACAGTGGTTAGCTGTAGAGCTGGGATCAGAACCCTGGTCTTCTGCCTTTCCACTGGGGGGCTTTCTGCAACACGGGAGATTTCAGTGCCTGAAAGTGAAGCAGACGATGAATCCTTGAGCCTTCGTGAGGTCATGTTGCTGGGCTTCCTGCCTTCAGACAGATGATGACTATATGGAAAACCATTCGAGCCAAGTGATTTAAAAGGATCCTCAGGGAGACAGATTCCACAGCCTAGTTTGACAGTTTGCTCTCAGTTTAAACCTTGAGCTCAGCAGGAAGTTCTCCTCTGAGATCTTCTGGTCTAATACAGAACTCCCCCAGGGAAGCTCACTTTGCTTAAATGCATGAGTGAGTAGCTGTTGTGTTGTTCTTCCTCTTCCCAGACTGGGCACAGGCCTGCTGGGGTAAGGGGGTACGGGTGGGTCTGGGGGGGGCGGATGCAGGGTTGTTGTTGTTATGTTTTGGGAAAGGCCTGGAGATGGTGGGTTTGGCAGGGGAGCAGTGAGAGATGGCGTGACCTTAGTAGCCACAGCTGCTGCTGGGCTGAGTAGAGATGGCAGTCCCTCTCAGGACCTAATTTGTATCATAGGGAAGTTCAGTCTCTTCAGCCGAGTAGGCAGTAGCAAATACCATTGGGCAGTATTATGGCAGCTAGATGGCACAGTGGATGGAGCTTTGGACCTGGAGTCAGCAAGTTGTTGTTCAGTTGTTTCAGTTGTGTCCTACTCTTTGTGACCCCATTTGGGGTTTTCTTGGCAAAAATACTGGAGTGGTTTGCCATTTTCTTCTCCATATCATTTTACAGATGAGGAAACTGAGGCAAACAGGATGAAGTGGCTTGCCACTTCACATAGTTAGCAAGTGTCTGAGGCTGGATTTGAGCTTGGGTCTCCCTGACTCCAGACCCAGCGCTATATCCACCTCACCACCTAGCTGCCCTGGAGTCAGGAAGACTTGAGTTCAAATCCAGCCCCAGCCATTTATTAGTTCTGACCCCTGGGCTAATTACTTGACCTTCTAAGCTGCAGTTTCCTCATCTGTAAAATGGGGATAATAACAGCACCTACTTTACAAGGTTATTGTGAGGATCAAATGAGATAGTATATGTAAAGTGCTTCACAAACTCTTATACATTATATGAATACTAGTTAACATCATCATCATCTTCAGAGATGGAAAAATGCTTCCCTATTGACTCTCACTTAAAATTCAGACTCCCCTGTTTGACATTTAAGCACTTCACCATTGTGGTCTGTGTTTCCAGCCTCACTACACATTCTTCTTCTTTACTGTTCCAACTTGGCTGCTTATCATTCCCAAAAATACCTTTGTGCAGACTGTCCCCCATTGCCTTGAATAGATTCTCTCCTCGTGTCCATGTCGTAGAATCCCTGGCTAGCTTTCCTCACGGCTCAGCTCATGTTCTACTGTCTACTTAAAGCCTATTATCCTCCTCACTCCCCACCAAGTTTCTATTGCCCCGCACCATAGAAAATATTTTTAATTTAGTTTGTATTTACCTGTATTTTTGTGTTTACCTGTATATCCATGTTGCTGTCCCAAATGGAATATAAGCTTCTTATGGATAAGGACTGTTTCATTATTTTCTCTCTATTCATAGATATAAATGCTTAACAGCACCCTGTCTGGTGCAGAGTTGATGCATAATAAAAGCTTGTTGGATACATGAATGAATGCATGACAGCAATCTGCCTATTTGTTTATAATTTTCATTGTATAACACCTTATGGCTCACAGAGACTTTTTACACATATTTTATATGTATGAAATTATCCCACTTGATTCAATACTCACAGTGAATTGTAGAAGATTCTTGTTATTGTCACCGTTTTACACATGAGGGACCTAAAGCTCAGACATTAAATAGTGACTTGCCCAAGGTCACATAGTGTGAAGATTGGTCAGGATTTGGACCTGGGCCTTCTGTTAGGAAGGCATCATGATGAAGTAGAAAGAGCAATGGAATACCTGAATTCCATGCCACTTACCCGTGTGACCTTGGGAAAGACACGACTTCTCTGGGCCTCAGTTTCCCTATCTGTAAAATGAAGTGTTTCAACAAGATGACCTCTGAGGTCCTTTCCAGCCCTAGACCTGTCATCCAATGACAAATGATTTCTAAATCTGTCGTTCTTTCCATTCTCTAGTTACCTGTGCATTCTCCTACCCAGCTCTTCATTTTGCTTTCCAGTCACACATGCTTTGCTTTAGAGGTAGCATCCTCTGGACTCATCACAGCTATTCTGTATTTTGGAACACAGTTTCATCATAGTGCTGCTTCCAGACTGTCCAAACCTGACCTTGGGTCCAGCATCCCAGAATCCTACAATGTCAGAGCTGTGCTAGGAGTAGTATAGCTGTATCAAAGGGTATATACTGTTTAGTAACTTTTATAATTCTAAATTGTTTTCCAGAGTAATTGTACCTGTTGATAGGTTCACCAATACTACGTACATCCTTGTGTCTTTTTTTCCTATATCCCTTTCATCATTTATCATTTTACTTCTTTTTTGTTCATCTTTGATAATCTGATGAGTGTGAAATGGAATCTCTGATTTGTTTATTTTACATTTCCCCAATTAATAGTGATTTTGGAGCATTTTAAAAAATAAAGCTATAGGGGCAACTAGGTAGAGCAGTGGATAGAGCTCCAGTCTTGGAGTCAGGAGGACCTGAGTTCAAATCCGGCCTCAGACACAGAACACTTAACTAGCTGTGTGACCTTGGGCAAGTCACTTAACCCCATTGCCTAGCAAAATAAAAAAAAATTTCTTTTTAAAATATGGCTGTAGATAGTCTGTGTTTCTTCTCTTGAGAACTGCCTATTCATAACCTAGAATATTTATCAGTTGGGGCATGGCTGTTACTCTATGAAGTCTCCTACCCAGCTATTTATCTTGTTTTCTAAATTTGAAGGAATTCTTTATATATCTTGGAAATAAGACCTTTGTCAGAGAATCTTCTTGCAAAGATTTTTTCCTAGTTGTGTCTCTTTTAATCTTAGCTTTGTTGGATTTTTTATGCAAAAACTTTTGAATGTTATTTAATAAAAATTATCCATTTTATGGATAATTTTCTGCAATCCTCTCTATCCCATATTGTGTCATGAATTTTTCTCCTATCCAGAGACCACATAGTCAATTTTTCCCCATGTTTCTCTAATCTGTTTTTGGTGTGACATTTTATTGGTTAGCAGGGTGTTGGTATAAAATGTGAGGTTTGGTCTAAATATAATTTTTGCCATAATGCTGTCCAGTTTTCCTAAAAGTTTTTGTCATTTAGTAAGTCTTTATACCAGTGGCTTAGATCTTTGTGTTTATCAAATACTAGGCTAGATACAAAATACATTTGCTTCTGTATGTTGTGTAGGTAATCTCTTCCAATGACTGATCTCTCTATTTTTTACCAAATTGTTTTGAAAATTGTTGCTTTATGGTATACTTTGAGATTTGACATTGATAGGTCCCCTGTGTTCCTACTTCTTTTCATTTGTTTCCCTTGAGATTATTTTTTGCCACCCCAGGAAATTTGTTATTATTTTCTCTAGATCTATAAAGTAACCCTTTGGTAATTTGGTAAGTTAATTTAGGTAGTATTGCCATTTTTAATACATTGAGTCATCCTAGCCATAAGTAGTTAATGTTTTTCCAATTAAAGGTCTTTATTTCTATAAATACTGGATTGTAGTCATACTTATATAGTTTTTATCTTGGTAGGTAGATTCCCAAGTATTTTATACATTCTTTTTTTTATTTTTAGTTTTCAACATTCACTTCCACAAGATCTTGAGTTCCAAATTTTCTCCCCATCTCTCCCCTCCCCCACCCCAAGATGGTGTGCATTCTGAATACCCCTTCTCCTGGTCTGCTCTCCCTTCTATCACCCCTCCTCCATCCTCTCCCCCTTCTGTTTTCCCATAGGACAGGATAGATTTCTATACCCTATTGCCTGTATATCTTATTTCCCAGTTATATGTAAAAACAATTTTTAACATTTATTTTTAAAACTTTGGGTTCCAAATTTTCTCCCTTCCTCCCTGCCCACCCACCTAATTGAGAAGGCAAGCAACTTGGGGCAGCTTTGTGGTGCAGTGGATACAGCACCAACCCTGGATTCAGGAGGACCTGAGTTCAAATCTGGCCTCAGACACATAACACTTACTAGCTGTGTGATCCCGGGCAAGTCACTTAACCCCATTGCCTAGCCAAAAAAAAAAAAAAAAAAAAAAGAAAAGAGAAGAGAAGAGAAGGCAAGCAACTTGATACAGATTATACATGTGTAGTCATGCAAAACACTTCCATAATAGACATGTTGTGAAAAACTAACTGTATTTCCCTTCATCCTATCCCACCTACCATTTATTCCATTCTCTCCTTTGACCCTGTCCCTCCTCAAAAGTGTTTGCTTCTGATTATCCCCTCCCCCAATCTGCCTTCCCTTCTATCATCCCCCCTCTCTTATCCCCTTCCCCCCTATTTTCTCATAGGGCAAGACAGATTTCCATGCAACTGAGTATGTATGTTATTCCCTCCTTAAGCCAAATCCAATGAGAGTAAGAGTCATTCATTCCTTCTCACTTCCCCCCTCTTCCCCTCCACGGTAAAAAGCTTTTTCTTCCCTCTTTTATGTGAGATAATTTACCCTATTCTACCTCTCCCTTTCTCCTTCTCCCTGTACAATCCTCTCTCACCCCTTTATTTAATTTTTTAGATATCATCCCTTCATATTCAACTCACTCTGTGCCCTCTGTCTATATATATTCCCTCCTACTATCCTAATACTGAGAAAGGTTTTATGAGTTACAAATATCATCTGTCCATGTAGGAATGTAAACAGTTCAACTTTAATAAGTCCCTTATGATTTCTTTTCCTGTTTACCTTTTCATGCTTCTCTTGAGTCTTGTATTTGAAAGTCAAGTTTTCTATTCAGCTCTGGTCTTTTCATCAGGAATTCTTGAAATTCCTCTATTTCACTCAATGTTCATTTTTCCCCCTTAAGGATTACACTCAGTTTTGCTGGGTAGGTGATTCTTGGCTGTAGTCCTATCTCCTTTGACCTCTGGAATATCTTATTCCAAGCCTTCTGATCCCTTAAGGTAGAAACGGCTAAATTTTGTGTTATCCTGATTTCCACCATACTTGAATTGTTTCTTTCTGTTTGCTTGCAATATTTTTTCCTTGACCTGGGAACTCTGGAATTTGGTTATAATATTCCTAGGAGTTTTCCTTTGGGGATCTCTTTCAGTAGGTGATCAGTGGCTTCTTTCAATCTCTATTTTATCCTCTGGTTCTAGAATATCAGGGCAGTTTTCCTTGATAATTTCTTGACACATGATGTCTAGGCTCTTTTTTTTTTATCATGACTTTCAGGTAGTCCAATAATTTTAAAATGATCTCTCCTGGATCTATTTTCCAGGTCAATTGTTTTTCCAATGAGATATTTCACATTGTCTTCTATTTTTTCATTCTTTTTGTTTTGTTTTATAATGTCTTGATTTCTCATAAAGTCAATAGCTTCCATTTGCTCCATTCTAATTTTTAAGGAAGTATTTTCTTCAGTGAGCTTTTGGACTTCTTTTTTCATTTTACCAATTCTGCTTCTTAAGGCATTCTTATTGGCTTTTTGGACCTCTTTTGCCATTTGGGTTAGGTGGTTTTTTAAGGTGTAATTTTCTTCAGTATTTTTTTGGGTCTCTTTAGTAAACTATTGACTTGCTTTTCATGATTTCCTTGCATCACTCTCATTTCTCTTCCCAGTTTTTCCTCTACTTCTCCTACTTGCTTCTCAAAATCCTTTTTGAGCTCTTCCATGGCCCGGGACCAATTCATATTTTTCTTGAAGGCTTTGGATGTAGGAGCTTTGACTTTATTGTTTTCTTCTGGTTGTATGTTTTGATCTTTCTTTGTCACCAAAGAAAAATTCTATGGTCTGACTTTTTTTTTTGTGAAGTTTGCTCATGATCCCAGCCAATTAGTTGAGTTATAAACGCTTTGTTAAGGTAGGGGTCTGCTTCCAGTGTGGAGAATGTACTATCCCAAGCTTCAGGGGTTTTGTGCAGCTGTTTTTAGAGATACTTCTAGGGACCTATAACTTTTCAGTTCTTCCAAGGTGGTATGATCAAGCGTGAGGTGTTTGCTCCTTTCCTGGCCTGTGCTTTGGTCTGTGAGTGACCACAAGCACTCTTTTCTGCCTTGGAACTGTGAGGAGGATTCCCTCTCCACTGCTACCACAAGTTCCACCACCACAAGTTCCACCATGCCAATGCTCCTCTTTGCCACCCAGGACTGTGACCCAGATCCAAGCAGGGGCAAAGCAAGAGAATCCTGCCTCAGTGCCAGCAAAGAGATCTCTGCAGTCCCTCTCTGATTAGCCGCTCCATCCCCCCTGTCTGTGGGCCAAGAGCTCTGGAAGCAGCCACCACCCTGGGGCTACATCAGACTGGGGCCGGACTGAGCTCCTCTCTCATGGTGGTCTGACATACCTTTCCTACTGACCTTCTAAGTCATCTTTGGCATTTGTGGGTTGTGAAGTCTGGAAACTGCCACAGCTCCACCTGATTCAGTCCCCTGAGGTCTGCTTCAGGTTGGCTGAAGCCCTGTTTTTGCCTGCGGGGGCCAACACTGCACTGTGCTTCTCTCCCAGCCTGGTGCAACAGACCTTTTCAATCAACCATTTAGGTTGTTTTGGGCTAGAAATTTGTTTCACTCTGTCTTTTTGTGGGTTATACTGCTCTAGAATTTGTTTAGAGCCATTTTTTATAGGTATTTGGAGGAGTTTAGGGGAGAGCTCAAGCAAGTCACTGCTTTTACTCTGCCATCTTGGCTTCATCCCTGTATTTTATACATTCTGAGGTAATTTTAAGTGACTCTATCTCTTTCTGCTGGAAGTAGGAGAAGAGTATAGCTCATGCCATTTCTGGAGGCTAAACCACCAAAGTTTGGAGCTCTGTGAGTCTGATTTCTATGACCTTACCTCTTACTATTTGCCTCCTTCCCACCCCTTCAACTGGGGAAATAAGTTTAGGATGGAGCGTATATGTGGGAGTAACAGATGAGAGACAGACAGACAAGCAGAGACATACACAGAACATGAGAGAGAGAGAGAGATCCCCAGAGACAGACACTGAGTCAGTCACTCAACAAGTATTTTTTTAGCATTTATTTTATTTTTAAAAATTAATGTATTTAAAAATATTATTGATCAATTTTAACATTCTTTTAAAAATTAGTTTCATATTCTCTCTCCCTTGTACCCCTCCCCCACCTAATTATGAAGACAAGAAATGTGATATCAATTATACATATGAAATTATGCAAAACATATTTCCATGTTAGACATGTTGCAAGAAAAAAAGAAAGTGAAAAAAATATTCTTCAATCTGCATTCATCTTCCATCAGTTCTTTCTGTGGAGGTAGATAGCTTTTTTTCATCATAAGTCCTTCAGAATTGTCTTATATCATTGTATTGATCAGAATAGCTAAGTCATTCACAATTCTTCATCATGCAGTATTGATGTTGCTGTATATAATGTTATCTTGGTTCTGGTCACTTCACTTTGCATCAGTTAATATATGTCTTCCCAGGTTTTTCTGGAACCATCTTGCGTGTCATTTTTTAAAAAAATTAATTAATTTTTAGTTTTTAACATTCACTTCTATAAACTTTTGAGTTTTAAATTTTCTCTCCCTCCCGTCCCTCCTCCCTCCCTAAGAAGGCATGCAATCTGATATAGGCTCTACATATACATTCCTATTAAACATATTTTCACATTGCTCATGTTGTAAAGAAGAATTAGAACCAATAAGAGGAACCACAAGAAAGAAGAAACAAAACAAAACAGAAGACAAAAAAAGAGCAAATAGTATGCTTCGGTCTCCATTCAGATTCCATAGTTCTTTATCAGCAAGTATTTTTTAAGCCAAGCTTTATTATTTTCTAGGCATGGTGCTGAGTGCTGGGAATACAAATAGGTAAAAAGAAGAATTTCTGCCCTCAACTCAAGCTTACATATTAATGGAGGACAGTGGGGAGATACCTAAGTGAGGGCAAGGTGAAAGAGTCTGGAGAGTCAGGAGTGTAGCCCAGTGAGAAGTGAGCTATGGCTGGCTTGAGAACTTACTATTAGTGAGAACAGGGGACATCTTCAGGAGTGTAGACATCTCTAGGATGAGACGGATGGTGGTGAGTTGGGAGGAGATGGGCGAGATGATAAAGTCTGAAGAGTGAGCTGGACTGAAGACAGACCTCTCCTTTCCCCACAGAGAGAGGGACTGATGGGAGACAGAGCTAGATTTGAAGTCACATAGAGAAAGTAGGACAGAGAAAGAGAGAAATACAGAGACCCTCACAGAAAGACAGAGACTCACAGACAGAAAGAGAGATAAAGAGTAACAGACATAGACACAGACATAGTCAGGCAGACAGAGACATATAGGTCAGGAGAAGTTGAACCAGGGTAGGTGAAAATGTCAGCCTCCTTTTAAGGGAGGAAAGAGGTCTGGGGTTAATTTGGAGGAGAGGAAGAGGGTGTAGAGCTAGTAGGATGCCATTACATTGATCTGGGAACAGCTGAGAATTCTCTTTTCTTCTTTATGTCACAACACTTTGTCTAAATAAAAAGGGATGATACTATTTGTACCATTTATTTCATAGTTTTGAGAAAAACCTTTTTATAAGCCTTAAAACACTGTATACATTTGAATAGTTGATGATTGTGGTGGGCAGGAGTTATGTGTGTGTGTGTGTGTGTGTGGTTCTCCCCAAGGCTGTACTGTGGGGCCTTATTGACTTTAGGGAAAGCATCTTACTCTGCTTAAGGAACAGTTAAAATGTCATGAACTAAGGGCAGCCAGTTTCATTTGAAGATGAGTTGAAGGAACTAGGGATATTTAGCCTGGAGAAAAGAAAGTTTTGGAAGGATGTGATAGCTAACTTGAAGTACCCCAAAGGGCTGTCACTTGAGCGATTAGACTTGCTCTGTTTGGCTTCAGAGGGCAGAACTAGCAACAATGAATGGAAATTGATGGAGGATAATTCACACTTGATGTTAGGTGTTCAGAAGTGGAGTGGGTGACCTGAAAGACAGGTCAGTCAATCAACTAGCATTTATAAAGTGCCTGCCATGTACCAGGCACGATGCTAAGTGCTGGGGATACAAAAAAGGGGTAAAACCAGCCTGTCCTCAAGGTTTTACTCTCTTTTTCAGGAGACAACATGTAGATAACTAGGTTAAACCTCTTTTCAGCTCTTTAAACAAAAGCTGGAGATCCCCTTGTTGGGTATCTTATAGTGGTGAATTCTTTCTTGTGTGGGTTGGATCAGTGGATGACTAATGAGGTCGCTTCCAACTCTCAAATTCTGTTATTTTTGTGGTCAGCGGTAAGCCCCTATCAGGATGGGTGGGATGATGAGCAGAGTTAATATCTAGAAAAATGGTCAGAGATCAGCTGTTGAGACAGTAGGATGAGCCGCCTTCCTTGTGGGGTGAACCTTTCTGTCCGTAAGAGAGGGACTCCCTCTCCTGACCTCTGGACTAGTTCTTTTCTGACCTGTTGGGTTCTGTCCCTAGTTCTGTTACTACATGATCTTGGACAAGCTATTCTTTCAAGGCTTCACTCAGGTACCTCATAAAGCTTTCTTTGATTCTCCTAGTTTTGGTGGTCTTTCCCTCCTTAGATTACCTTGTATTTACTTATCTGTGTACATTTGGTGCTCTTCTTTCTCATAAAAGAATAGAAACTCTTTTTGGGCAGGAACTGTTTCCTTTTTAGGTCTTTGTATCCCCAGCACCTAGCACCATAGCAAGTACTTAATAAATATTGACTGAAGTTCTTCCTCTGGAGAAAACTTTGGGTGGATGAGAGTGTATCTAAGATCTTTTCCAACTCTAACAATCTGCCTTCCTTGATTTTAACCACCAGCTTGACTCCTTGAACACACTGTGGGTGAAAATGACTTGGGATGATTTGGGGGTTCTCCCAGCAGTGACCTAGATAGTGTAAGGAGCACAAGATTACTTTAACCTGGCTAAGCATCTAATTGGAGTGAGTGAGAGAGAGAGAGAGAGAGAGAGAGAGAGAGAGGGAGAGAGTGTGTGTGTGTGTATCCATCCATCTCTTGGTTTTTTTAGCCTCCTACACCTGGGTGTTGGTGAGAGTAAGCTGGGCAGGTGTTGGAGTATATCTTTGAAGTTTTGGGACTGCCCCAGGGGATGCTTTAATGGGGGAAGCCTTGTCTTTTTGAAGCACCCAGACTTCCTGGAGCCAGAGTTCTTGCCTCAGCATCACTCCTTATTTGTCCTGGAGTGGGTGATAAGTAGAGAGGAAGTTTAGCTTTCTGGAGAAGTAGGAAGAGAAGTTTGAAATGTACTCTCAGCTCTGAACCTTGCTAGACATCGAAGGGTTAACATCTAAATTTGGGACCTTGGATCCTTCTCCTTTTCTCTCTCTTCTCCTTTCTTTTCCCTTCCTCTTTCCTGCCAAAAGGAAAGGTTAAGAGCAGACTGTTGGGATGAAGGGGGTGAAGAAGATCAGGCTCATACAGAGCTTTTAAGGCATGTACCTAGTCCTTAGGGTTGATCCTGACTCCTCTTAAGGAGAGAGCTGTGATGCCCTGAAGCATTTGTTATTCTTCCTTTGTGGCTTGGCTTTTGGGGATGGGTGCTCTTCCCTGGCCTTCAAGTTGTTTTCCTCTTTAATGCCCAGAAAGCTGGAGGCTGCCCTGGGACTTGGCAGGATGTGATTTCTGCCTTGTGTTTGCCTAAGCTCCGTCTGTTAGCATTGTCATCTTGGTTCAGACTGCCACCTGAAAACCAATCCAGAGGTAATGTGATATAGCAGAAAGAATGTGAGTTCTGAGTCTGTTTCCTTACCTTTGATAATACTTGTACTATTCCCTCTCCACTCCCAGGAAAAGTGCTTTTTTTTTTCCTTCAGCCAACAAGCATTTATTTCTCCTTCCTGTCCTTTAACTTTCCCATTAGGCAAAACAAACAAACAAAAACCCCCCAACCACTGTTGTAACAAATATGCATAGTCAAGCAAAACAAATTCCCATTTGGGAATGTCCAAAAATATATGTCTCATTCTGTATCTTGAATCCATCGTCTCTCTGTCAGGAAGTAATTCTCATGGAATGCTGAATGGTCATTGCATTGATCAAATTTCTTTCATAGTTTGTATTTACAATATAATTGTTATTGCATAGACTGTTATTTTGGTGTTCTACTCAGACTCACCGTTCATCTGTTCATAAAACCTTTGTTTCTCTGAAATCATCCCCTTCATCATTTCTGATGCTACAGTAGTGTCCCATTGCATTCATATTTGTTCAGCCATTCTCTAATTGATGGGCACCACCTTTGTTTATACTTCTTTGACACTACCACAAGAGTTGCTATAGTTTGGATTTTTTTTTTTAATATATGGGTTGCTTTGGAATATAGGCATAGTAGTAGTATATGAGCAGCTCAGTGCCAAGAGCACCTGGCCTGGAGTCAGGAAGACTCATCTTCATGAGTTCAAATCTGGCCTCAGACACTTATTAGCTGTGTGACCCTGGGTAAGTCACTTAACCCTGTTTGCCTCAGTTTCCTCATCTGTAAAATGAACTGAAGAAGGAAATGGTAAACCATTCCAGTATCTTTGCTAAGAAAACCCCAATGGGGTTATAGAGAGTCAGACATGACTGAACAACAACAACAACAATAGCAGTAGTAGTATAACTGAGTCAAAGGGTATACACAGTCTAGTAACTTTTGGGACAGTTTCCAATAATTTTCCAGAACAGCTGGACCAATTCACAGACACACCAACAGTCCAATAATGTGCCTGTTTTGCCACAGCCCCTCCAGCTTTTTTCATTCAGAAAAGTGTTTTGTAAAACTTAAAATATGCTATATCAGTATGAACTGTGTTATTTTAACGGTTGTATATGGCCCTGAAGTCAGAGGACCTGGGTTCAAACTCTACCTGCGATACTTCTTTGAGAGGCAGCATGAAACCAGGAAGGCAGTGCTGAATTTGGAGTCTGAGGATCCAGGTTCACATCATGACTTTGCCATTTACTATGTGTGTGACCTTAGACAAGTCACTTAACCTTTTAGTATCTTGGCTTCCTCATTTGTAACACAATGGTGTTAGACTTAATCACCTCTAAGATGCCTTACAAAGTGATGCTTCTCTCTCTTATTATACATGTTGATGCTGAGCCATGGATTATGTCTATGGAAGAGAAACAGAGGGGGATTTGGGGTTCCCCTGAGGATCTGGCTTAGAAGGTGAGGGAATGAAGGACTGATGTAACTTTAATACTGAATTTTAATTAAAACACTCTCTTTTCAGTTTGGTATTGGCATGGTAAGAGGTCTCCTGATGTAAGGATTGAAGGAGGAAGACAGTGATGGTACTTTCTGGAGTCAACCATCCAGAAGTTTATAGTGGGTATAGGGAAGGTGAACTCATAGTTGGATAAAGGAAGCAAATGGATTGTGCTAGAGGGTATGGTCAGAGCCAAGGTCAAGAGCAAGAGTGGATTATACCAGTTTTTTACCATTCTTACTGTAATTTTTACTTTTCAATATGCTTTTAACCCCGTTATCTCCTTAGATCATTACTTTATTATTATGAGGTAGGCAAGGATTGTTGTCTCTGTTGGCCAGATGAAGAAACCAAGGCTCAGAGAGAAGTGATTTGCCCAGTGTCATGTAGATAGTTAATAGCAGAGTTAGACTAGAGTTTCTTCACAATATGGTATACCCCTCCAGGAGAGTATAAGCTCATTGAGGGCAGGTACTACTTTGTTCTTGTTTTTATAATCTTGGTCCCTAGCACAGTTTCTTTTTTACATACATACATACATATGTGTATATAATGTTATATATTAAATATGAATGTTCTACATTAAGTATATTCTATGTTAAGTACTTATGATTATGTACTTAATAAATGTTTGCTGAAATAAAAAAAAAATGAAAAAAAATTAAGCCCCTACTGTGTACTGGCAGGTAAAGAAAAGAAATGTTTTAAAGGAAATTATGTTCTCTATAGGTCTCCTGCTTGACAATCCAGTGCTTTTTCTGTTATACCAAAGGTTCTTAAGTACATAGACATCCTTTCAAATAAAAATTTTTATTTTTATTGATGTCTTTTTTTACATCATTAATTTTTGAATATCTCTCCCCCCCCCCCCCCCACATAGTGAGCCATACTTTGCAAGGAAGGAAAGGGAGGAACAAACATTTCTTAAGAGCGGGCTGTGTACCAGGCACTGTGCTAAGTGCTTCACACTTATTATCTTATTTGATCCTCACAATAACTCTGACAGGTAGATGCTATTATTGTCACCCTCATTTTACAGCTGAGGAATGGAGACAGACAGAGGTTAGATGTCTTGCCCAAAGTCTCACAGATAGTAAGTATCTGAGGCCCAATTTGAACTCGGCTTTTTCTGACTCCAGGCCCAGTGCTCTACCCATGGTGCTACCTTGTTGCCTTGAGGAGGAAGAAATGGGCTTGATCTGCCTAGGTCTTTTTGTTGGGCCCCTTGAGGTTACTTTGACTAATTCTACTTGAAGAAGGGAAAATTCAGTAAGGTGGGATGGAGCAAGCAGGTCTCAGAATTTGCTTCCCTAGCATCCTTTTTGAAGAGGAACCAGGGAATACACAATATATTCTAATTGGTGGTCCTTTGAAGATGAAGAGAGTAATTTGTTTTGTAATCAGGAATCTTTCTTTTAAAATCTCAAGAGTGGATTTATAAGGTCAGAGACTTAGACCTGGTAGTGATCTTAGAAGTCTCTATTCCTCATTTTACAGAAGAGGAAACTGAGGCCCAGAGGAGTCAAGCACACTTGTCCAAGGTCACGAAGATAACAAATGGAAGAGTTAATATTTGAACTCAAGTGTTCTGGGTTTCTAAATCCAATTGTTCTTTGTACTACACCTGGGCTCTGTTTTAAGCAAACCCAGCATATGAACATACAAATTTATACAAAGTATCATTTAGGGAATGATTGATATTTCACTTTACAGAAGGATTCATCTGGTAGGATTTAAACTGGAAGAGACCTTAGAAAGAATCAGCCACTTGTTATCTTAAAAATGAGGATACTGGGGTCTAGAGAAGTAAAAGGCACCTGCCCAAGGTGATGTAGGTAGTCCATGGCAGAGGTGGGATTCAAATCTAGTTTATTCAGCTCCAACTTTTTTTTACCATGCCATACCTTGTCACAGAATTTCATTTTATACGTTGTTCTCTAGGAACATGAGAAAAAAATGGAAAGACCAAAAAAAAGTGAAAAGACAAGATATCAGGCAACCTGGTTTCTAGGCCAGGAGTCTGCTGCCATCCTTTGGTGTGACCTCAGGCAATGAAACTGTGCCTCAGTTTCCTGTCAAGCAAATACAATAGCCCATGTTCTTTTTATTTCACAGGGGTACTGTGAAGATCAGACAATATAGGAAATCATACTGGGAAATGAAAATGCTATGGAGAGAGGTTCATGTAATTTTTTTGACCTACCTGTCTCCTTCCCTATAATCTCCACTGGCAAAAATGTTTAGTCTTGTGTCTTTGCCAGGGTATATGGGCATGGAAGACTAGTGCCCTAGTCTCAATTCTGGAAAACCTGGAGAGGTAATTATAGAGATGGGTCAGTTGATGATTCATTGCTGAAAAGGATTTTTAACCTTAAGGAAGGAGTTAGAGCTGAAAGGGATCTTAGAAATTGTTATACTCCCCCCACCTCAAACATTATTTTAAAAATGAGGAGACCTACCCAGAGGGCTGAAAGGTGAAGGAACTTTCACCTTCTCTTTTAAGTGTTCTCTCCTCTAAGGCTCCTGAGGTGACCCCCTTGATCCATCCCTCTGGTCCCCTTGTTATCCTTGTCGCCTTCCTTTTGAGTTTTTGATTTTATCAGTGTTCTTCCTAAAATGTACTGTCTAGAACTGGCCACAGTACACAAATGTGTTTGACTGGGGCAGATCATGATGGGACTGTCCACTTCTCTAGTCCTACATACTATGCTGCTTCTAATGTATGTAGCATAAGATTTCATTAGGTTTGGGGACTTTCTTATTATATTATTAATTCTTTTTGAGCTTTCAGTCTACTAAAACCCTCTGATATTAGTTAGCTAATAGCTAACATTTGTATAGCATTTATTATGTGCCAAGCATTGTGCTAAGTTGCTTTACAGTTGTTATCTCATTTCATCCTTACAATAACCCTTGGTGGTAGTTGCTGTTATTATCCCCTTTTTTACCAAGGAGGATACTGAGGCAAATGGGGTTAGGTGACTTGTCCAGGGTTACACAGCTAGTAAGCATCTGAAGCTGGATTTGAACTCAGGTCTTTCTGACTCTAGGCCTAGCACTCCATCCACTGCGCTACCTAGTTGCCCCTAAAGATAAAATGCTTTCTAGCCCTGTGTCCCCTGTCTTGTACCTGGGAAGTTGATTCTTGAACTCAAGTTTAAGACTTTACATTTGACCCCATTAAGCAGTAGAAACTTTTAAAATATTTTTGTCTATCTACTATAACCTAGCATACTATTTTATGTATAGTAGGTGTTTAATCTGTGTTTGTTGAGTGAACTGGCATGTTTCTGGTCAGCGAAGTCTTAAAACAGCAATACTCACTGGGTACATTGTAAATTCATGTCACCAAACTTTAAGTGGGCCCTCACTGCAGCATGGCAATTCTTTTATTCCCCCATAATTTATTTCCTTTCTCACTCTCCACAGAAGTTATTAAAAATCTTCTCTTCCCTCCACAGACATTCCACCACCTCACCCCCTCTCAGCTGAGGACCTTATCCCTTTACTAAAAAAATTGAGGTCATTCAACCTAAGCTCTCTTTTCTCCCATTCTCTTCTTAGAATTCTTTGTCATCATTGCTTACTCTCTCGTCCTGTCTCCCCATCTCTGACAAAGAGGTTCTTTTTTTTAAAATTAAATTTATTTCAATTAATAAGCATTTTATTTACTTTCCCTTCTACTGCCCCCTTCTATCCCCTGAAAAGAAAAAAAATAAAAATGAAACCTTTGTAACAAATATGCATAGTAAAGCGAAACAAATTCTCAAATTGGCCATGTTCAGAAATGTGTATCTCTTTCTGCAGATTTAGTCCATCACCTCTCTGTCAGAAAGGTGGGTCACATTCTTCATCTTTGGTTCTCAGTAGCACTTCTTGCCAAGGCCAGCCCCTGTCCTTGTGCCTGATCTCATCTTCTGTCTTCAGATTGCAGCTTCAATCATCCACCTTCTCTCTCTTACCATCTTCTATCTACTGGTTCCTTCTCTGTTGCCTTTACTCACACCCAAGTCTTCTTGTCCTATTTCCTCCCATTCCGTCAGGCTATATCTAACCTTAACCCTTTATCTCTCTTTCTTTTCTTTACCAAATTCTTGAAAAAGCTATCTACTAATCTCTTATTCACTCCTGAACCTTTTGCAGTCTGACTTTTGACTTCATCACTCCACTGAAACGGTTTTTCCCAAAGTTACCCAGAATCTCTTAAATGCCAAATCATTTGGCAATGGTAATTTATTTGTCAATTCTTTTCTTTTCTTTTTTTTTTTGGCATGTGGTTAAGTGACTTGCCCAGGGTCACACAGCTAGTAAGTATCTATGTCTGAGACCGGATTTGAACTCAAGTCCTCCTGACTCCAGGGCCGGTGCTCTATCCACTGCGCCACTTAGCTGCCACTATTTGTCAATTCTTGTCCTTTTTTAATCAATGTGAACATTTTAGTATTTTATTTAATTCTAGTACTTCTTGAACTAGTTACTGCATTTCACATTGTTGACCACCCACTATTCCTGAATTCCTTCTCTGCTCTGGGTTTTCACGACTCTATTCTCTCCTGGTTCTTCATTTCCTGTCTTCATTCTCCTCCCTCTCCTTTATTGGGTCTTCTTCCTTATCACATCCCCTACCCGTGGGTTTTCCCCAGGGTTCTGCACTAGGTCTTCTTCTCTTTTCTCTCTATATTCTCTTTTAGGAAACTTTATAGTTCCTATGGGTTGAATTATAATCTCTATGCAGATGACTCATAGATCTATACACCCAGACTTATTTTGTCTCTTCCTAGTTGCCTATTGGTTATTTTTTAAAGTTTTTAAAATTTTTTTTATTTTTCCTATTGGTTATTTCAAACTGTGTCCCAGAGTCATCTCAAACTCAGCATGTCCAAATTAAACTCATTATTTTTCTTAACAACCACCCCTTTCCCAAACTTCCCAATTTTTGTTAAAGCCACTATGGTCCTTCCAGTCTCCCAGGGCTAATAACCTTGACATTATCCTGGATTTCTACCTCTCCCTCACTCCATATCTCCCAGTCACTTGTTAAATATTGCCATTTCTTCCTTCACAACATCTCTAACACCTAGCCCCTTCTTTTTCTACTCACACAGCTGACGTCTTAATTTAGGCCGTCATTACCTAGATTGCTGCAAAGGCATCCTACTTGGTCTTAAGTCTCTCCTTACTCCAATTCATTCTACAAACTACTGCCAAAGTGATTTTTCTTCAATTCAGTTATAACCATGTCATTCTTCTAATCAATCAAGTCCAGTGGCTCCCTATTACCTCTAGAGTAAAATATCAACTGCTCTGTTTAGCATTGAAAGCCCGTCATGTCCTGTCTCAAGTTTATCTTTCCATCCTCTTTGGACACTTTTTCCTATCACTCACTACAATCTAGCCAAACTGGTTTTATTTCTGTTCCTCACACATAATATTCCTCTATCTTTGTGCCCTTATGTGGGCCATCCTCCATGCCTGGAATGCCCTCCCTCCATACCTCTGCCTCATATAGTCCCTCTTTTATTTTCTTTTTTTTAAGTAGCCATTCTTTTTAAAAATTTTTTCCTTAATAGTATTTTATTTTTTCCAATTACATGTAAAGATAGTTTTCAACATTCACTTTTATAAGATTTTAAGTTCCAGATTTTTTTCTCCCTTTCTTCCCTTCTCCCTTCCCAAGGCAGCATGCAATCTAATATAGGCTATACGTGTACAATCACATTAAACATATTTCCACATTAGTCATGTTGTGAAAGAAGAATCATAACAAAAGGGAAAAACCATGAGAAAGAAAAAAAGTGAAAATAGTGTGCTTCGATCTGCATTCAGACTCCATAGTTCTTTCTCTAAATGTGATAGCATGTTACATAAGATGCCATTGCTTAAAAAAAAGAAATTTACATGATAACTGTTATATATTTAAAAAGAATAGCAAGTTGTATATAATAGATTTGCAGTTTCATGTGTAATTATCTTTTTAAAAAAATAATACTGTTATGAAAATGCTTGTTTTATTCCATAAATTAAAAATAAAAAAATAAAATTTTAAAAAGAATAATTACCTATTAAAGTTGTTAGCTATGCAAAAAAATAAAAATAAAAGATGCAACTCAAATGCTACTTTCTATATGAAACCTTTCCTGCGCTCCCCAACTGCTAATGCCCTCTCTGCTTAATTATCTGATATTGAACTACTTTGTATTTATTCTGTATCCTTCACATTTTTCATGAGTTATCTAAACATTATACAGATATATACAGCATATCCACATTTAATTTTACTATGTACACCTTTACTACTTATTTATTTATTTTTTTAGGCAATCAAGGTTAAGTGACCTGCCATGGTCACACAGGTAATAAATGTCTGAGATCACATTTGAACTCAGGTCCTCCTGACTCCAGGGCCAGTGTTCTATCCACTGCACCCCCTAACTGTCCCCCTTTGTATTTATTCTGGTATGCATTCTTGTGGATATACTTAGATATACAATTATTTCCTCCATTAGAATAAAAGATCCTAGGGGCAGTGGATAGAGCACTGGCCCTGAAGGCAGGAGGACCTCAGTTCAAATCCAGCCTCAGACCAAACACTTGACACGTACTAGCTGTGTGACCTTGGGCACGTCACTTAACCCCGATTGCCTTGCTAAAAAAAACAAAACAAAAACAAAGAGAATAAAAGATCCTTGAGGAGAGAAATTCTTTCATTTTTTATATTTGTCTCTCTGGTGCCTAATACATAGATGGAACTTAAGAAATATTGGTGGATTGATGTTATTAGGGCAAGGGATGGGGAAAAGCTGGAATTGGAGGAGATTAGATAAAGAAGCTATACGGAATAATAATCTGTCAGATAATATAATCTGTCAGATTAATTGAATTCAGTAAACATTCATTGTGCACAGAGCACTGGGCTGTTTCTTAGGGAAATATAATGTTTAAATAAAGTATAATCCCTGAACTCAGAGAGCTTACAGTCTAGGGCCAGATGGGAAAGACACAGAGAGCCATAATACACAATATTATGTGGTAAGTGCTTTTAGAAAGATACAGTGTGGGGGCAGCTAGGTGGCGCAATGGATAGAACACCAGCCCTGAAGTCAGGAGGACTTGAGTTCAAATGTGATCTCAGACCAGAGACTTGACACTTACTAGCTGTGTAACCCTGGCCAAGTCACTTAACCCCATTGCCTAGCCAAAAAAAAAAAAAAAAAAAAAAGAAAGATGCAGTGTGTATTATGCTGAGATAAGTGGGGAGGAAGGGCTTCATGGAGTAGAGTAGAGTGTGATTTGGGATTTATATTATGAACAGTGATTTAGCAGGTTTAAAGGGATAGGGAGGATGTTCTAGGCCAGGGTGGAGAATCTGTGGCCTTGAGGCCACATGTGGCCCTCTAGGTCCTCAAGTGTGGCCCTTTGACGGAATCTGACTTTCGAAGGTGAAGGTGAAGAAGGCCACATATGGCCTCAAGGCTGGTTCTCCATGCCTGTTCTAGGCATTAGAGGCAGATTGGACATGGTGAGGGAAGTCAAACTGGTGGTCATGAAAATCTTGCTTTCTCTTCAAGGTCCAGCCAGTTAGAGTTATACCTTCCATATGGAACGTTCCCAGTCTGCAGAGAAGTTGTCCTCCTTTAAACTTACTGCTTGGGCCGCTTTTGGACAATCACATAACAACCTGCATCAAAAACTCTTTTGGTCTGTTGGCTAAGATTAAGTATAATCTTGCATCTTTCATATCCTCTTATCTTGTTATTTCAAAGAATCTTGGAACCTCAGAGCTAAAAGGGACTGTGGAGACTCATCTGGTCCAATAACTTTATTAAAATTGTTTTTTTTCCCCAGTTAATTAGCATTTATTCTCTCTCACTTCCACCCTCTCACTGGGAGAAAGCAAAACAAATTCCTGTATTAGTTCTGTCCAAAAATATATGTCTTCTTTCTGCATCTTGAGTCTGTCACCTCCGTCAGAAGGTGGGGAGCCTGCTTCCTCATCCGTCCTTTGGAATCTCTGGTCATTGCATGGTTCAGAGTTCCAAAGTCTTTCACATTTGTTGGTACTTACAATTTTTTTCCTAAATTACACTTCTGATTCTGCTCACTTCACTCTGAATCAGTTCAGAATCACTTCATCATACAGAAGAGAGAACCAAGACTCAGAGGAAAGGAAGGGACTTATTTCAAGGTCATACAGCTAGCTAGGGGCAGATCTGGGACAAGATTCCACGTCTCTTTATTCCCAGTGAAGTGCTTTTTCAGTTACTCAAAGTGCCCAGAGAAAGCTAAGGAGAAGTAATAAAAAGTCTTCAAAGATTGTTTGAAATGTTGCTATTTGTAAGATCAGGTTCACTAGGGGAACCAGAGGAAGACTGAGCTTTCAGTCTAGCTATTAGCTAACAATAATAGCTTACATATAGCACCTACTATGTGCTAGGCACCATGTTAACTGCTTTACAAATATTCTGTATACAAATACAAGTAAATACTGTGAGGATCTCATTTGATCCTCACAACATCCCTGGGAGGTAGGTGCTATTATTATCCACATTTTACAGTTGAAGAAACTGAGGCAAAGAAATATTAAGTGTTTTTTTCCAGGGTCACAAAGTATTTGAGGTTGAATTTGAACTTGGGTTTTTCTGACTCTAGGCCTGGTGCTCTAGGCACTGTGCCATCTAGCTGAGACCTAGTTGTTGGAAAAGCTTCATCAAGGAAGAAATACTAGAATTGCTACCCTCCCTGGCTTTCAAATGGTCCTAATTGCTAGAAGTCCGAGTAGGTAAGGTTTGTCCTCGGAACAGTTGTGTTTCTCTGACGTTAGGAAGCCCAGTCTCTCTGGTATTACTACTTTGCTTGGTCTGTGAACTTCTTTTTCTCAGAAAAAAAACGATGATTGTAAATGTCCTTTTCCATGCCTCTTCTGCTACCTCTCCCACCGCCCTGTGGAAATTCGGAACTTTCAAAATCTGTTCCGCTGCTTCAGCGATTCTGTTTCCTCCTGTGGTCAGCAAGATTGAGGAGGTCCGTGGAATGGAGTCTGCAGAGAGGGGTCAGAGCCCCATCAGGGAGGCACTAACCATTCTATCTCCCAGCCTGAGGACCTTCATTTTGCAGGTGGGGAAACTGAGGCTCAGAGAGAAGTGATTTGCCTTAGGGCAGCTTTCAAAGCGACAGGTTCCTTCCAGTTACCGGGTTCATCTTTCTCACAAAGACCGTGACTAAGGAATTTTCTTCTCTCCCTGACATCTTCCCCGCTTTCCACTGCCTTCACCCTGTATTTTTATCATAGATTTAGAGCTGGCAGGGACCTTGGGGTTATCTAGTCCACTCCCCTCATTTAAGAGATGAGGAAAACGAAGCACAAAAAGATTCAGTAATTTTCCTGAGGTCACCCAGGTGGTAAGTGGCAGAGGAGAGATTCGAAGCCAGGTCCTTGGGCTCCAAAACCCAGTGTTCTTTCTACTGATCCATCTGAAGCCTGCACTGAAATACTCAATTTTCCACCCCTCTGGGGAGGGAGCGTTTCTACTTCCGTCCTCGTCTCCAGTTTGAAGAAAGCAGAAGTTTAATAGACAAACTGAGAAGGGGAAGGAAAAACAAACAAAGCAGGCTGGACGTGCCCACTTCTTTAGGGCGACTGATCTTCCTGTTTCACAAGCCTCGGAGGAGCCACAGCCCCTGAGGAGATAACTCAGCTCTTCCCTACATGGGTCCTGCGTAGAGGCTGAGGTGGAGATGCAGGAGAGGGAACAGGTGGAGATGACCTTTGGTTCCAGCTCAGAACCTTCTCTGGCCCCTGTAGCTCTCCCAGTCCGACCCCTGATTCTGTGCTCTCTCTCCCATCATTTTCCCTTCCCCGATGTCCTGAAGCTCTTGTTCTCTGGGCCAGGTGTGGGAACCTGCAGCCTCGAGGCCACATGTGGCCCCCTGGGTCCTCAAGTGCGGCCCTTTGACATGTGGCCACCCACTTTGGCACTGAATCACATGTTGCTTTTTTATCTTCCATCCAGCGTCATAGTCTTAGAGCTTAGGAGGGATCCCAGGGGCCACGGAGTCTAACCCAAACATAAATGAGGCTCGCTCTCCTCACGAGACCTGACAAGGCGCCACCCTTCCTTTGCTTTTGGACGCTTCTGGGTAGTTCTCCCTCCCTCCCTCTATAAATCCAGTCTAAATCTGCTCCTTGCAACTGCACTCATTCTTCCCAGTTTTGCCTCCGAGGGCCCAGCACTGAAGATCTAGTCTTTGGGAAACCAGGCATGGGGTGCAGTATTCAGGAGCAGAGGTTTTTATTATTACTTTTCTCCAGAGAAAATAAATATATCCAGGGGAGGTTTCATCTACCCATCCACCCCTTTTGCCTCCACACATACAATTTGGCTGATCCTTAATGACACACATATTCCTCTGGCCTCTGGGAAGCCTGGTACTTCTGAAGGGGCCAGAATGCCATGAGTGAAGGGATGTGGGGTGGGTTAGAGGGAACAATTTCTCTTCTGCCTTCCCTTGGCCTGGCATCTTCATTCACAAGGCTGTCATCTCTCACTGGCCCTCATTTGAAGAGACTAGGGTAAAGTACTAGGGAGTTGTACTAGGGCTGGACTTTTAGATCTGCAAACCATGTGCCAGCCCCTGGTACATCTGAGACATGCATGGACATACTTCCCTGCCTCAGTGACCTCTCACTGGCTGACATCCTGCTGTTTTTCTAAGGTAGAGAGAAGAAAACATTTCAGAGTCCATCCTTGAGTGAACAAACATAGAGATAGTGGAGATGACACAAGTGAAAAATTAAAAAGGAAGCCAGAGTATGGATGTGAGACCTATTCTCAATCTTCCTGGCTAATGTGCTGAATCTGAGCTTGGGATAATTTTTGTCTATGAAAGTGGTTACGTGGGTACATGGCTTGAAATGGTGACTAAAGTTTGAACTCAGACTTTCTTGGATGACCTGTACGACCATAAATTAACTTATTGTCCAGTCTCTTGTACTTTGGAAAGGGTGTTGGTTTTAGATACCATTCTATCTCCTGGGTTTGAATCCTGGTTTTGCCATTTACTATCATTACGATTTTGGGCGGGTTATTTCATCTCATCTGTAAAATGAGGGGCCAGAATAGATGACCTCTAAGGTCCCCACTATCTCTAAATCTAGGATCCTGTAACCCCTTTTTGGAAGTAGGAGCTAGGTGCCACTTGGGGCAAAACACTTTCTTTAAAATCTTTCTTTTCTGTTTACAACTTAGTGGTTCTCTTGTTCTGGCACAACCGCCGTATTCTCCTGCCATATTCTCCCCCTGTCCTCCCTCCCTGAGGTTCAGAAGCTTTGACTCTCTGGACCATCCACTTTGGCATGGAATCACATTTTGCCTTGTATTGGGTTCACAACATCAGAGTTTCAGAGCATGGAAATTATCCCAGAGGTCCATTCTTCCCTACCACATGCTGTCTGGCCCAGCTTGGAGGTGAAGGGGTGGGAGAAAGAGAAGGAAAGACAAGAATTTGAAAAGAGTGGGATTCAATTGAAAATGGGAACTGAAAGGAGCTATGGGTAAGTCGTTCCCTTTTAGTATCTGCCACAAATCAGCCCCCTAATTTCTCTTTAACTCCTATCACTGACTAATGTTATTTTGGGAAAGTAACTTCCTATCTCAGTTTCCTCCTATGTAAAATGAGACTTAACTCTATTGTTTCTATGATCCCTTCCAGATCTCATAGTTTATGTGTCTGCTGTGATAGGTTAAGCCTTTAAAAACAAATAGCCTTATTAATTTGAGAGACTGCATGATATAGTGGCTAGAGGGCTGGCCTTGGAGTCAGAAAGTCCTGGTTTCAAGTGTCATCTCTAACACATACTGGCTACGGGGCTCTGGACAAATCTCTTAACCTATCAGTGCCCCAAATAACTCTTTGAAGACTGTCAAGCACAGTTGAGTTGCTGATCTCTGATAGTGGAGGGAGCTTCCTCACCAGGAGTTCTTTGTACAGATGAAATTTGGTGGTCTGGACGTTTTATTTCCTGCTCTCCGCCCACTCCCTAACACAGATAGCTTGTGCTCCTTCTAAGCCCTTTCCTATTCATTGTCTCATTTGGACCTGACAGTGGCCTAGGAATCTAGTCTGGGCTTAGTGCTGTAGATAATAAAGCAGGATAATTGAGAGCTAGCCGCCCTTTCTTTCAGGCCAGCTTGACTGCAGTGGGACCCCTTCTCAGTGGGGAGACTGTGTATCCTAGTGACAAGAACTTTCTTTTTTCTCATGCAAAGGACCCCACTTCCCTTTTCTCTGCGCTAAAAAGATGAACTCCAGGGTGCATATGACCATGGAAAAGCTTACTGGGTTTTTGAATAGAGAAACCTGATTTTTCCTCCCCAGACAAGCTCTAAAAGAGCTGGTTACTATTACGGTCTGCCATGCTCGCGTGCCTGTGTGGCCATGGTTTCCTTTTCCATCTAAACAGGGCTCAAAACCCAGGAAAAAGTATTCCCAGCTGGCTTCTTTGCTAAGAAAGCTGCTTCATTGGTGGAGGGAGTGGCAAAGTTGAATTCAACCCAGCTCAGCAAATTTTTGAGAGCTTTCTGGGTGCCTAGCCCAAGGCTAGACATTGGTCCTAAGACGAAGACCTACTCCTTGCCCTTAAAGGGATTATAATTTTGTTGGAGAGACAAGATGAATACATAAGGGGCCTCTTGGAGAATAAACAACATAGGACAGGATATGATTCAGAATACATGTTGGAGGAGATCACAGATTGAGAGTTAGAAGTCATCTAGTCTAACCTGTTCATTTCACAGATGAGGAAGCGTAGATCTGGAGAGATCATGGGATCATACTTGTCCATGGCCGCCCAGGTAGTATGGAGGAGTAGGTCTGCAAACCCAGGACCTCTGATTCCAAATCTGGATCAGACAAGAGAAACCCACCTTGGCCTAGAGGGATCAGAGAGGCACTCAGCTTTGACCTGGGCTCCAAAGGTTTTGTATCGATTAAGAAGAGAGTTCCTAGAATTTTCTTGAACTCCAGGGTTTAATTGACATTCTACCCATCCTTCAAGGCCCAGCTTTTATGTGACTGTCTTCATAAAGTCTTTCTGATCTGATGCCTGCTTTGACTTTCATAGCCTGTGTACTGAGATCATAGGTTCAGAGCCAGAAGAGAACTTAGGGGCCATTGAGTTCCACACTTTTATTTTACAGATAAGGAAACTGAGGCTGAGGAAGAATAAATGACTTGCCCAAGGTGACACGGGAAGTATCAGAGGAGGGATTTGAACCCAGGCTCTCTAACTTCAGAGTCAGTGCTCTTTCTACTCTAACACAATTCCTCTGCTGTATTTTGTTCTTCTTTAATCTATATTGTAGTTAGTAGGTGTATGGGATATTCAGGAGGACTGGAACCTCTGGTATGAAGGCTGCTGAGCCATTTTCAGGGCTTCTATCCACTTTTGGTGTCCACCAGTCACCCAGCTTTCACCCGTGGCTTCAAGAAGCCTAGCATATGCAGTGGCCACACCCTGGTAAATTCTCTTGGCAGATAGGCTAAACCAGATTGAGGGTAATGGACAGGCCAAAACCCCTCAGTGAGTAAAGGGGATGTCTACCCCAAGCATGTGAAGACCTTCCCAGGTGGAATGGGCAGATAAGAACAATTTATTCCAATGGCCATGAAGGCGGCTGAAGCAGGCCCTGTGGAGGGCTTAGAGCTTGGTCAGACGTTGAAGATGCCAAGGTCATCCACTGCATCCTGAACCATCTCCAATCCTGACTTTTGTCTTGCCACTGGACTTCAGTGACTCTGTAAGAGAGAGTGAGGCTGACGACTTTGTGCAACACTGCTTCACTTAAGTCCAGTTTGAGCAAGACAAGACATCACTCATTTGTGATATCCTCATTGGTCTTCTTCAAATGATGAACAACAACAATATTGTAGTTATCTATGCACTCATCTTATTCCTCCTGTGAACCACCTTGGTGGCAGGGATGGGCTTTGGTGTATCTTTGTGGTCTCTGTAGTACAGGCCCTTGACGCTCAAGGTCTATGGCAAGAATGCTTGTTATGTTAAGTAGAATTAAGAGACTATTCTGTGTAGCTGTCAGGCTGCTGATCATACCCTTACTCTCCTTTTCCTTCTCCTGACTTTGGTCTGCAATCTTCATTCTCCAAAGGCAAAGACATGAGGATCTGGTTTTGTTCCCCCTTCACAGCTACTCATGGGGGCTGGGGAGAGGGGAGAATAACTGGAATTTATTGGTTAAAAAAGGTCCAGCGAGAGAATTACATCTGGGAACCCTTTAAAATGTTTGTTTAAAACGGTTTCTAATGTATGCGGCTGTTAAAAAGTTGTCAAGTTCAATTAAAAAAAATTTATTAAATTCTTGCTGTGTTCTAGGCACTATGCTAGGTGACAGGAACATAAAAACAAAGATTAAACATTGCCTGCCCTCAAGGAGCTTGCCATTATATTGTTGTTCAGTCACATCTGACTCTTTCTGACCCCGTGGACTATAGCACGCCACAACTGTCCATGGGATTTTCTTGGCAAAGGTACTAGAGTGGTTGGCCACTTCGTTTTCCAATGGATTAAGGCAAATAGAGGTTAAGTGACTTGACCAGGATAACAAGCTAATAAATGTCTGAGTCTGGATTCGAACTCATGTCTTCCTGACTCTGGGGAAGCTAGGTGGCACAGTGAATAGAACACTGGGCTTGGAAAAAGGAAGACTCATCTTCCTAAGTTCAAATCCGGCCTCAGATACTTGTTAGTTATGTGACCCTGGGCAAATTACTTAACCTTGTTTGCCTCAATTTCCTTTTCTGTAAAATGGGCTAGAGAAGGAAATGTCAAACCACTCCAATATCTTTGCCAAGAAAAAACCCTCAAAAATGGAATCATGAAGAGTCAGACTGAAAATGACTGAACAACAGCAAAACTTCCTGACTCCAAACCCAGTACTCCAAACACTGTGCCATCTAGCTGCCTCTACCATTCTTTTTGGTAATTGTTGTTCACTATTTTTTTTTATTCAACTACTAATCTACCAAGACATCTAAAGATATCCATAGCTGTTATATATTGATTAAGATATGTTTCTTTTTTTTAAGAAGTTTTTTTTTTAGTTTTTAACATTCACTTTTATAAGATTTTGAGTTCCAAATTTTTTTTCTCCCTCCCTCCCCTCCCCGCTCCCTAAGACATGCATGCAATTTGATATTGCCTCTATGATTCTACTGGATGATATGTATTATAGGAGTGTGCTGGTAAATATTTAATAACTGGCTGTCTTGGGGACAAAATGTACTCAAAACACACTAAGTTTAATTTGCATTAACATTTTCTCCATGACTTTATTAAGACTTGACAATTAACAGAAAGTAAATCAAGCTCTGATTTGTGGTGTGGTGTTCTTTTCCAAGGTGTAAATGCTCATCCTGAAAATTTAACAATGGTGTCTCTAACTGGTACAGCTTATACATAACCCTGAAAGGTTTGTTTTAAGTGCTGTGTTTTTATAGAAGTATGAGGTGGTATGTGATTAAAATGGTTTGCATCAAATGATTGGATTTCACTCAATCAATTTCTTCACTCAGCCAATTCAATAATCCAACAAACATTTATTAAGGGCTTACTATGTGCCAGGCCCTGTGTGTTAAGCACTGGGGATGCAATTAATAGAAATAAAGGCAGTCCTTGTCCTTAAGAAGTTTATAGTGTAATGGGGGAGGTGGGGAACAAGATGTAAAAGGAGGCAGAAAAGAGTGTGTGTGTGTGTGTGTGTGTGTGAGAGAGAGAGAGAGAGAGAAAAAGAGAGAGAGAGAGAGAGAGGGAGAGAGGGAGACAGCAACAGAGATAGAGACAGAGACAGACACATAGAGAGATAGAGAGAGACAGGCACATAACGTGAGACAAAAAGACAGAGACAGAGAGAGACTGATACCAAGGGGGAATCTTGTTCATGGAGTAGAAACCTAGAAGGGCAGCTCTCTTCTGTATAGAGAGTATAGGTCACTTCTGTATAGTGACCCCAGAGTCCAGTTCTGCCCTCTCTAAAGGAAGGCATTGGGAGGAGTTTGGTACTCCATCCCCCAGCCTTCCAGTCAGAGGGGAAAGAAAGCTGAGGGAGGTGTGTTAGTCAAGACTTGAGTTAGCAGCATGGTAGTGGGATTGAGGTGATGAGCTTTAACCTGGAAAAAGCATCATGTTCCATGGAGTTGAAACCAGGCAGGGCAGCAGATGCAGAGTGGGGATGACAGCCCACCCTGAGTTAAACATGTTCACTTTCTAGAGAACTACTACTGATTCCTTACCAACTAACTTCTGACAGGTGATTATATTTTGCTTCCCTGAGTTCCTCACTCTGGTGGGAGTATGTTTCATGGGATTGTCTTATAAATCTGCTTGAAACTTTTCGTATTACATCCCTATTCTCCTCTCTGACCCTGGTTCTGTTTCTTTTGTCCACCTGTATCTGTTGGATTTTTTGTGTCCAGGACCCTCCCCTGCAAAGTCCTGTGATGATGGGTAATGGTGGCATTTGCAAACCTGGCAAGACTGTCACTTTGGGTTTCCCTGGTGACCTTCCTGGGTCAAGACCCTCTAACCCTACTGAGTAATTGAAATCATTTGTTCTATAGTGAGTAGGTAGGAGCTGTTGCAAGGAGGGGAGGGAAGGAGAGGACTAGTGGAACGTTGTTAAGGAGGAATAGGTTTCTGCCTTGCAAAAACTTAGCTGCGTAACTTAATTGTGGCTTTTAGGCCAAAGGACTGCGGATTTGTACAGGGCCCTGGGGCTTCTTAAGTGGTTTGATTGAGAATCCAGAAGTAGTTGGTTCAAATCCAGCCGTGGCTTCGGCCATCTGGAGAAACTGGAGAATATGGTTTCCTTAAGGACCAACTATGACTATGGGACATAATGGAAAGAATGCTTGACTCAAAGTCATTGGAGACTTGGGTTTGAATTCCATGCCCATCACTTAGTAGGTGTATGACTACAGGTAAGTCATTTCATTTAGGCTGACTTTCTTCCCATGTAAAATGGGGAGGCTACAGCCCAGAGATGATGGGAGACTCATACGAGATAAACCTTTCATAAACCTTAAAGCTATGTGAACGTCAGCTCTTGTTCCCACAGGGGCAAATTAGAGTTTCTGAGCTGGTGTTGCAATTTGCTTGTATATAGTATGCTCTGAGAGGGGGCTGGTAGAAAGAGTGCTAAAGACTGCAAGTGAAAAGGCTCAGGTACTAGTCTGGGTTCTATCACTATCTATGAGACCCTGGATAAGTCATAATCTTTCTCTGGACTTCAGAAAATGAGAGGGAGCAGAATAAATGATCCCTAAGCTCCCTCCCAATTCTGACAGTCTATGATTCTGTGGCCATTTAATCTTTGTGCCTCAGTTTCTTCATCTGCCAAAATGGGGCTACTAGCCCTCGCACTGCTTGTCTCACAGAGTAGTTGTGAGTCTCCAACGAGGTCATAGATGTGAAAACTCCCTGAAAAGTTAAAAGTGCTGTACAAATGAACCCCATGGGCTCTAAGCTTTTGAGGGACACTGAACAACTAGAGAGTGGGGCCAGGATAGTGCGTTTTCATTGAAGGAACCTGGGCATGATTAGTATGGAGAAAGGAAGACCTTGGGGGTGGGTGGAAAGGGGACCACAATGATTGTCCTCAAATACGAGAGGTGCTATCATGTGGAACGAAGGATTGAATTTATTCTGTGACTGTGGAGGATAGAGCTAAGAGCAATGAGTGTGTATGTGGGATGTGGGGAGATTACTGTTTAAACCAGAACTTTCTAACAGCCAGAGCTATGATATAGACTTCCTCCTTTGGCAGTGAGCTCCCTGTCACTGGAACAGTTTAAGCTGAGACCAGATGATATCAGAGGAATTCTTTCATGGGGTGGGAGTCCAGATAGCCTCTAAAGCCCCTTCTAGCTCTAATGTTTGGTGGTCTTAAGGATTTTCATGATTGTTTTTGGACAGTGGTACTACTGTTAGTCAGGTATGCTTAGAGGGTAGTTAAATGCCCCTTCTCAGCAATAAAAACATTCTCCACTTTCTGATCTGACTTTGCTGCCAGTTCTCCAAGGGTAGGGGTGTGGTGGGGACTATTCCAAGAAGAGAAGAGCCAAGGGCAACCATGGAGATGGTAATTGAGGAGTGAAGAAGCTATGCTCACGTTATCAAATCTTAATCAAACCTTACACTGTTTCCCCCCCTCCCCACCCCACTCTCCTCCACTCCAGGATTGGGAGGAGGGAGGAGGACCTTTCTGCTGAGCTGGCTTTCTCTCCTGGCCCTTCCCAGACTTCATTCTGAGAGTGCCTGTCATTCGGGGGAATGGTGTCGCTCATCTCTTGGTGAAGTTTTTCCTCCCTTTATCCTGGTTGCTATGGAAGTCCTTTTCATTAATGCTGAAGAATGAGTGTTTGACCAGGGGCTGAACTGGCAACCCCAGCAGCACTTGCAAGCACTGTGAATATCATGCTTTTGAATCTATGGGTTTTTTTTCCTATTTGGAATTTTTTTTTTGAGGGGGGAGGGGAAGCAAGGCAAGAAGGGAAAGAGGAAGAAAGGGAGCTTGGTTTTGTTTTCCTTGAGAGTATTGATGGCAGGAGGTCAAGAGAGGAAAGGGAAACACATTTGTGAGGTAGGACTTTGCATGTGTAACCTGAGTTAAATTGCTTAATTTTTCTGGGCCTCAGTTTGCTCTTCTGTAAAATGATGAGATTGGATCAGCTGATCTCTAAGGTTCCTTCCAACTCACATTCTGTGATTTTGAGTTCTGGGAAAGTGCCATGCTGTGGCAATGGGCTTTCTGATGCCCCATCCCAGCTCTGAAATTCTGGGATTATAGCTGTGCATGCATGGTGAATGAACCACAGAGCTACGGCTGAGAATCGTCTTTTCAATGATGACCAACATTCTTGAGATGCTTAGCCAGTTAGCCCAGGTCATCAGACCTGTTTTAGGCTTTGCTGGGTTAGATTCTGAGCAGATGTCTATGGAGAATTACGTTTTTTCCCCAACTAAGATTTTCTTACTGTTATCGGGTCTTTGGGTGATTAGTCTGTTCTAGGCATGTGTTACAACAGTTGTACATCTGAATCCATTCTTTGTTAAATTTAGTCAGTGTGGATAGGAGTATTAGGTTTGGAGGGTGGCTGTGTGATCCGGGGCAAGTCATTTAACTTCACTGAGCCTCAGTTTCCCCATCTGTTAACTAGGGATAACATAGGGATAATAAGTTGGGTTTTTTTTTTTTTTAGACTTGGTTTTGTTTTCCTTGAGAGTATTGGTAGCAGGAGGTCAAGAGAGGAAAGGGAAAAAACAGTTGTAAGGTAGGACTTTGCATATGTGACCTGGATTAAATTACTTAACTTGTCTGATAAGTGTCTGAGCTCAAATTTGAACTCAGGTCCTCCTGATTCCAGGACCAGTGCTTTCTCCACTGCTCCACTTAGCTGCCTCTCATGAGGTTGCAAGGATCAAATGAACTGTCTGTAAAAGCTCTAAGCAAACTTGAAAGTGCTGTTTAAAAACGAGTTACCATCATCATTATTATCTGAAATGACCCTGTGGTGACTCTTATTGCAAAGTGAATAATCCTCTTATAATATGTATAACTGTTACTCAGTACTTCTAAATCATGAGCTCTTTTTTCCCCCAAACAATAAAAAAGTATTTATTAATCACCTGCAGTATACTAGGCACTACTAGACTCTGGGGATACAAAGACAAAAATGAAATAGTCCCTGCCCTCAGGGAGCTTACCTTCTACAGGAAATCCACATCTGCATATGTAAGTATCTACAGAATAAATAAAGCGTTTATATGGCACTTTGAGATTTGCAAAGCACTTTATGTAGGCTAACTCATTTTTTTTTATAGCAAAGAAAGCCTTTATTCAAGTCAACAGCGAAACAAAAATCAGTGAAAGTATACATAGGAGAATATAGACCAGACAATATGGAGTGAGGGAACTCTCCTTGAGAGTTGGATATCACAGTTCAACCAAAAGAGAGATTCCCAGATGCCACCTAAAGGGGAAATTCCCCGAAGTCTTCAGTGTAACAAGCTATGAATAGGGACTGCCAGCTCCTCTCACATCAGCTTCTTCCCAAAGTCTTCATCTCCCATCTGCAAACTGAAGAGAGGCTGACATCGTCCAGCTTCTCTCTCAAAGCTAAAAGCCAAAAGAACTTGCTTGCTTGCTTTCTCTTTTTCTCTCTCTCCTTCCTTCTCTTTCTCTCCTTTTTTTAAATAAAATTTTAATTAATTTATTTTTAGTGTTCAACCTTCACTTCCATAAGCTTTTGAATTTTCAGTTTTCTCCCCTTCTCTCCCCTCTCCCCTCCCCAAGACAGTGTGCAATCTGATATAGGCTCTATATATACATTCATATTAAACATATTTTCACATTAGTCATGTAGTAAAGAAGTATTAGAACTAATGGGAGTAACTATGAGAAAGAAGAAACAAAACAACAAAAGGAAAAAAACTTATCAAATAGTATGCTTCCATCTTCGTTCAGATTCCATAGTTCTTTTTCGGGATGTTAACTCATTTTAGCTGGGAAGTAGGTGTTATTATCCCCATTAAAGAAGAAGAAACTGAGATGGAGGTTAAGTGACTTGCCCAGGTTTACTTAGATATTAAGTATCTGAGATGGGATTTGAATCCAGGTTTTTCTCACTCCAGGTTTGGGAGGGCACTAGCAGATGGGAAGATCAGAAAAGGCTTCATTCAGAACAGATGTTCTTATTGGTTTTTATGTCAGGGACTGCTTTGGCAGACTGGTGAAGCCATTATTGAATAGTTACCAAATTTTTTTTAAAGAGGATTGTAGATCCTTGGGTTGTAGATCCTAGCTTAATAATCCCTGATGTAGAAGATGATATTTGAGCTGAGTTGTGAAGGAAACAAGGGATTCTAAGCTGTGGAGATGACCATAGTCCAGGCATGGGAGACAGTCAGTGAGAAGTTACAGTGTCATGTGTGAAGAACAGGAAGAAGGCTGATGTGACTGGACTCGAGGGTCTGAAGGGGAGTAATGTATACTGTGAGGATTGAAGGATAAGTAGGATGTGGTAGGAAGGGCTTTAAAAGGTAGACAAGTTTATATTTGGTCCTTTTAAAGGCAATAGGGAACATTGGAGTTTATAGCAGGAAGGTAACCTTGTCAGATCTGCTTTTTAAGAAAGTTATTTCAGCAGCTGTGTGAAGTATGGATTAGAGAGGGGAAATACTTGAGGCAGGGAGACCATTTAGGAGGTTATCATAGTTCAGAGGTGATGAGACCCAAAGGGCAGCTAGGTGGCGCAGTGGATAGAGTGCCTGGCCTGGAGTCAGGAAGGCTCATCTTCCCAAGTTCAAATCTGGCCTCAGACACTTACTAGCTGTGTGACCTTGGGCAATTCACTTAACCCTGTTTGCCTCAGTTTCCTCATCTGGAAAATGAGCTGGAGAAGGAAATGGCAAACCATTATAGTATCTTTGCCTTGGACACAACTGAAAAATGACTAAATAGCTGATGAGGCCCAAGGAAGTTAAACGCCCAAATTGCCCAAGATCACATAGGGAGTAAATTGTAAAAGCTAGATTTGAATTCAGGTCCTCGGCTATCAGAGCCTGTGCTCTTTTCAATGTACCAGGAGATCATAGGTAGGTCACTCAGAAGTTACGAGGGTCTGAAATGGTGCTGGCTATGTGAGAAGAGAGAAAGGGACAGATGAAAAAGATATTCTTGAGATAAAAATGATAAGACTTTGGAAATAAATGTAAGGTGAAAGTTGGGGAGTTGAAGATGACATTGCAGTTTTGAATCTGGGTGATTCGAGAGATGATGGTACCCTTGGCAGAAGTGGGGAGGCTCCTAAGAGGCATGAGTTGCAGGGGTTGGGAAAGGGAATGACTTGTCCCATTAGCGTGAGGGCAGGAGCCATGGAAGAGAGGCAGACTGTGAGCCAGGTAGTCTTTGAGAGAAGAAGCGATTTCTTGCACTTGTATCTCTCCTTGGCCTGAGCACAACTGTGTGCTCAGTAAAGATAACCTCAAGTGAATGGAAGCTGGCCTCTTTGTTTAGATTTGCCTCTAGGGGCAGCTAGGTGGCACAGTGGATAGAGCACTGGCCCTGGATTCAGGAGGACCTGAGTTCAAATCCAGCCTCAGACACATAACGCTTACTAGCTGTGTGACCCTGGGCAAGTCACTTAACCCCATTACCTAGCCAAAAAAAAAAAAAAAAAAAAAGAAAAAGAAAAAGAAAGCACTAGATTTGCCTCTGTTGGTCTTCTTAGAATGACAGGATGATAGATGTCTAAGTCACTCTAAGAATTGTCTTAGAATGACCTACTTCTTAGAGTAACAGCATTATAGTAATGGAACTTCTTAAAAAGATGTTGGACTTGGGTGTTCCCCAAAGTGAATCAACTAGCCAAATCAATAATAACCCTTTGAACTACTCTGCCCAGTCTATCTCTGTGCTAGAGTTAGTGAAAAAGAACATTGACTCTGGAGTAAGAGGACCTGGGTTCAAATCTAGCCTTTTCTAATCACTGCCTCTATGACCATGGGCAAATCACTTACCTTCCTGGGGTTTAATTTATTCATCAGGTTCATGAAGGTGTCGTATTAGAGAGCCTCTGAGATTCCTTCTAGGCCTGATTTATGATGGTATGTGACACATAAAGACCAAGGGCCCTGCCTTCAAGGAGCTCACAGTTGAATTGCAGAGAAAAAGACGCCTAGCTGTGGCAGAGTAATAATGAAAAGAGAAAAATTGAGGGAATTGAGGGATTAGGACAGCAAATGGTTCATTGGGGAATTGAATGAACCACACTGACTTCCTCTTGTGACTCAGTTCTGGAGCTAGCTTAGTTTCTATTTACTTATGAGTCTAATCCTAATTCTGTCTTATGAGAAAACTATTCAATTGGGAGAATTGAGAGAAAATCTTGTTGCATTGTTTGGATCTAACCTTGTGTGTCTGGGAAGATGAACCATCTTTACCTGCTGCTTAGAGACCTTTAGCTAAGGACCTAGGTTATCCTGACCAGAAACCCGGTCAGATCCAAAGATTGATGTAAAGAGTTTTCTTACAATTATGCATCTCAAGCAACCCAAATGTCTTATCTGAAAACTGGCCCCATGCTGATGAATCAGTTGTTGTTTCCATGTTCCTTTGATTGTTTACAGACACTTGGGGCAGTGGGACACCTTCTTTTCTGATTTCAGGGAATTGCACCTGTTCACTCTTCCCCCCTTCCAACTTGGAAAGTCCCTGATCTTTTACCCTGTTAGAAATCAGATTACCTGATGCTATATTTCTTTTTATTAATTGGGCTTATTTGATTAATTGTTTTAATGTATAAAAGCCTGTCTCCCCTGTATTCAGTGAGATCCAAGCCTGAGCTGAGGAGGTCTGGTCCTGGTTTGTGGAGCAATTGGCATTCATTGCTGGATAAATCGACACGCTTGGAAGCCCAAACCTTTGTTTCCTAAGTCACTTTCTCTTTCACCTGCCACATAGATATAAAACCTAGATACAGAACAGTATGTAATTAGATACTAAACTGTGCATATGGACTGAGGGCTGAGGGAGTTTAGGAAAGAATTCTAGTTCATCGTGGAGGGGATAAGTCAGAGAAGACTGCAATGGAAGAACCTGGTTTAAGTGAACCAAGAAATGACATTTTGACTGTGAGTTCAGTGAAGATGTCACAGCCAAACCTAGGGGTGGGGTGGTCACGGCCACCTTCAGTCGGTTTCTAGAAGGTGAGGTGTGACCATGGGGAGGAGAGAACAGTAGCTCTTGGTGTGGTCAGAACAGTGCCCTAGGAGTTAGGAGACCCTAGTTTTGGTACAGCCTCTGCCACTAGTTTGCTTTGTGACCTTGGGCAAGTCACTTCTTTTTTCTAGACCTCAGTTTCCTAATTTGTCCAAGGAGGTTGGACTTTATAGCTAAGGTCCTCTACCCGGAGGTGTCAAATTCATGGGCCACAAGCTGCCCACAAAACTAACCGGGAACCAGACTAAAATTAATTGTTTAACAAGATAAATAAAAATATAATACAGCATAAATAATGTTAATTTGAGGGTTTTTCTAAGTCATTATGTGGCTAAGAGAGTTTCTAATTGAGTTTGACACCACTGCAGTCTACATCTCTGAATATATCTACATGTATTCCATGGTTTTTGGTTACCCAAGAACTGTGACTTCACTACTATAGATGCCCAAAGCCTGTGTCTGACCTCAGAATTAAGAAGAGTTATGGGAAGACTTGGCCTCCCTCTGCTCCCAGCTTAATTAAAGCTCTTTTTTGCCTTTACAGGTGTTAACATCTTTCAAGGGACATCTGCAGCTTCAGCTGGATCAGCAAGGAGCCTGCTGGGGAGATGGTTAGAAGTGCCTGAGACCGATTAAAGATGTGCCAGTCCGTAGCAAGGAGGGAGGTCTACGTTGGCACATAGAGCCGTTGGAGATGTAGATGTCTCCCTAGCCCTTCCCTCCGAGCTCAAATAAACACTGGACGTAAGACACCCCTCCTGGCTCCCCAACCTACTTGCTCTTGGTCCCCAAGAACTGCTGCAAGCAAGTTGAGGTGCAAGTGGAGACTGACAGATGTGCCTGGAGCACCAGGTCTCCTCTTTTCTTCCTGGAACCCACCTTTTGAACAGTGGAAGAAGCAGACACCTGACCAAGAAAGGATGCCCACCAAGGGGAAATACTTCCTCGATGAGGAGTGGAAGAGCAGAGATTCCCGCTATGAACAGTTCCACCACATGAGCCAACATTACCCTCTCCTGCTCATCTTCCTCTCTATCGCCATCATTTTCTCAGTTGTACTCATCATCCTTGCTTTCATCCATGGGGTGAGTGGATTGACTGGGGTGGTTGGAGAGAGACTGACTAGAAATTGGGAGTCTTCTGTTCTAGTTCACTAGCAAACTAGCTCTGTGATCATGGACTGGTCACATCCTGTCTCTTGGCCTCAGTTTCCTCCCTTGTGAAATGAGGAAGGGAAGGGGGTAGAAGGGAACAAGCATTAAGTTTCTACTGTGTACCCTGGAAGGTAGGTACAATTGTTATCTTTATTCTACAGTTGAATTAATTGATGCAGACAAAAATTAAGTGACTGGCCCAGGATTACACACCCAGCGACTGAGGCTAGATTTGAGCTGAGGTCTTCCCTACTCCAGACCCAGTGCTTGCTCGGTCTACTGCATTAACTTACATAGGGGACTTAGAGTTGGGTTTGGTGCCAAGTTCAAATCCTAGTTCTGCCACTTATACCCATGTGACCCTAGGTAAATCACTTAACTCCATTGACCTTAGTTTCCTCACCTATAAAATGACGAGAGGGTTGAATTAGGTGATCTCTAAGGTTCCTTCCATCTTTAAATCTGTGATCCCAGGATAAGAATTCCTGCCCTGATTACTTCACATACTTTTTGTTTGGGCCAAATGAATTAATAGATGGAGAGCTTTGAAAAATTCAAAAGTATCGTATGACTAGGAGGTCCTGATTTAGTGGGAGCAGCCTCCTTTCTTCTCCTTTGTCTGCATTCTCTTGTGTTTGCTTTTCTCTCTGCTAAAGAGAAAGCAGCAGCCTGGGAGTCAGGACGATTAGGCTTTGGTCCTCACTCTGACACCAACTTGCTTTTTGATTTTGAGAAGTTCACTTTACAGTGGAAAGAGGTTTGGATGCAGAGTGAGAGGAGTCGGGGGAGTTTCCTTTTCTGTAAAATTGGGGGAGGAGAGTGGGCTGGATAACCTCTAAAACCCTTTCCATTTTAAATCTTACATTATAAATTATAAATGCATGAATTTAATTTCCATCTCCCTTCTCCCACCTTCCACCTGTATACATTATTTGCTTCTTTTCACCCTTAGAAGAAAATGAGATTAGGTGGCTTTTCTTTTTTTTTCTTTTTTTGTTTTTTTGTTGGGTGAGGCAATCGGGGTTAAGTGGCTTGCCCAGGGTCACACAGCTAGTAAGTGTCAGGTGTCTGAGGCCGGATTTGAACTCAGGTCCCTCCTGACCCCAGGTCCGGTGCTCTATCCACTGCACCACCTAGCTGTCCTGATGCATACACTTCTAACAGCGCAGCAGTTTATAACCCATATATCCATGTCTTCTTATGCTGTGCATTAATAATAATGATAATAAAAATAATCACTCATATGAAGCAGTTATCTGAGTTGATCCTCACAATGATTCCGATGCCTTCGGTAGTTCAACTAATAATACCCCCATTTTATTGACAAGGAAACTGAGGCCTCAAGGGTTTGAGTGACTTGCCCAAAGTCATATATTTAGTAAGGGACAGAGCTGGAAGTGGTACCTGGAGGGTCACTGGGAGATGTCCTACAAAGAGATAACTGCGTCTTAGAAGAAAGACCCTCAGCAAAAGGGAAGTAGGGCTGGTGATTATTACAGGAGGAAATGTAAACCTTGCCTGGGCACCCTGGGTTCTAGTCCCTCTTGGTCCCCTTGTAGCCACTATCTGAGAGATGATGCAGATTGACCGTTTCTTTTTGAGAGGCGCCCCCCTGCCCCAGTCTCTTTTCACACAATGTGAAATGTCCTCACAACATTATCTGGGATTAGTAGGATGAGGTAGCCATGTGAAAATTGCCCCTTTCATTTGGTACAAATAACTCACCAGAGGAGAAGTGGGCCCCCTCCCCACCTCTGCGGCAGACAAGGCTGGGATGGCCCTCGGCCTCACTAGGGAGGCCGGCAGATTCCTCCAGGGCGTCCCGGGGAGTTATTGGCTGCTCCTCTCTCTGCTGGGCCCACTCTGGAAATCACATCAACTTCCATTCTAGACAGACTTTGGGCCTTGTCAGAGAAAAATCCTCAATGTTAACAAGATGTGAGACCCATAGAAGGAATTTAGAAGAGCAGTCTGCAAAGTGACCCCATGAGATCGGTACTGCAAGGATTTCTTTTATCTGTAAAACTTCCAATGTCTTTATCTATTAAAAAAAAAGTAAGAGTAATAAAATGCTACCTCCTTCACAGATTAGTTGCAAATAGTGGTTTGCAAATCTTAAAAGTGGAATAGCAATGTGAAAAGTTATTACAGAGGAGGTACTAAGGCTCTGAAAGGGAGTTGACTTGTTCATCGTTACACAGGCAGCAAATAGCCCCGCCAGAATTTAAACCTTGCTCCTTCTAATACACTGCATTGTCTCTCCAAGCTGAGTAAAGGTGATAAAATGGGGTAGGGGTGCAAAGAATCCACATGGGTTAGGGCCCACAAGTGGGGAACCTGCAGCCTTGAGGCCACATATGGCCCTCTAGGTCCTCAAGTGCAGCCCTTTGACAAATCCTTTGATTTGTTCTGTGCAGTTTGGATTCAGTCAAAGGGCCGCACTTGAGGATCTAGAGGGCCACATGTGGCTTCAAGGCTACAAGTTCCCCACACCTGATTAGGCCATCTCATCCTACTAATCTCAAATAATGTTGTGAGGACCAAGGTCTTTAGTCCATTTGACTAAAAGTGGAGTATTCATACTTACTCCTTAAGATAAATGCCTGTAGTAATTTCTATAGACTCCAGAGATAAGGAGGGAAACTGAGGCTGAGAAATGAAGTATCATTTTTACCAGTTTCCTCTTGAATGTATGGAAACATGGTCTGTCCCCCTGAAGCAGTTGATTATTTCATAGTGTAGACCTCCCTTTCCCCTAACCCCCCTCCCTTCTCCCTTCCCAGACACATAAGGAGAAATTTAGCCTATAAAAGTTGGAAGAGTCAGGAAGATCATCAATAGTGTTACTGGGCTGGGCTAACACAGGAAGGCTTCCTAGAGGAGGTCGATGTAGAGAGAAGATAATCATGAGACATGAATTCTTACTGTAATTTATGTTTGGCTGGCTCCCAGAACTTCTCCGGACACCTAGCCTTCCTGGTGACTTCGTTCATCATTCTCATCCTGTTTGCAATCATGTATGCGCTGGTGTACATCGAGTGCCTCTTTCAGAAATGGCTCAAATTCTTTGCTGTGATCATCTGGATTTGCTTCTTGACCCTGGGTTTCGTCTTAATCTTCGACTGGAAGGATGACGAAACCTATATGTGGGAGCAGGTAACAGTGGGGCCCAAGACCCCTGGGTCCCTTGTCACTGCCTAGTGGAGAGAGGCAGTATAGTGCTCTGGACTGACTGTTAGACTGGGAGACAGGATATTGACTTCTGTCCCTGGCTCTGTCACTAATTCCCTGAAGGACCTTGTGTAAGCTGATTTCCTTCTGTGTACCTTTTGCTTTCCCCTCTGTAAAATGAGGGGGTTGGACCAGATGACCTCCAATACCCCTTTCAACTTAGGCATTCTGTAATTGTGCGACTTTGCTAATTTACACGGAATTGATTTATTCCTTGAGAGATCCGGGGCCTATAAAAAACCCTCCCTTCCCAATTTTACACATGGATAGAGGGAGAATTTGCAAATTGTTAGGTAGTTTTTGATTTTTGGTGAGGTGAATAAGATGGAGGGATTGATTTACTTTGTTGTTCAGGCTAATATTGTATTAAAATGAGACCCCCTCCTTATGGCACTAGTTGAGACTGGTTGCAGGAACCTACTTAACCTGAAGGTGTATTTGAGGGGGTAACTGCTCAGGATGCACACTTGGTTGCCGAATCTAGAAGGCACTTTAAAGGTCATTTGGTCTACCTCCCTCATTTTACAGATGGGAAAACAGAGGCAGAGATCAAGTGATTTGTCCATGGTCACACAGGTAATAAGTGGTAGAGAGAGGATTCAAACCCAGGACCTGGGAAGGCAAATCCTACAACGTTTTCACCATCCCATGCAAACTGTAGGCCGGAGGGTGCGGCTGTTGCCTTGTGCCCTGTCATTGGGCCAGGTGAACAAACCTTAGTCCAGTTTCCTTCAGAGTGTTCATTATCCTTTCCCAGGGGAACTCACTGGGATGGAAGCTGCCTCGTCTCCAAGGAGGCTATTTTAGCCACTCTCAGTTATAGCCCAGTGTTAGTGTGTCAGCTGTACTGTCTCCCAGCTCATGGGTTTATTAGGGGTTTGAAACTTCACTATGGGTGAAACTTGGCAGGCCCAAATCTTGGCCTCCAACTACATTTTAATGTGTGGGAAATGATGAATAAACTTGGCTTTCCCTTGAGTAAAGAAAAAAAAAACAACCCGACAAATCTTAGATTTTTCCTTTAGGCTCTATGTTCTTACAAACTCTGTTCTTGGTTGCGGCTCTTTTGATAAGGGAAGTGTGTCACACTGAAGACATCTCGGGGTCTGAGTGACCATATTTGGAGGCTGATGAGGGAGCTGGACGATTTTTACCCATCTGCTCCAGAGCATAATGGTCATCCCCCAGTCGACTGACTCGGTGCTCCCAAGGGACAGAACTTGGGTGATGTCTCAAATTCAGTTAATAACTTTACCCTCTTGTCCCCAAGAGCTCCCCTCTCTCACCCACACCTTTTCCTGGAATGATGAGTGAAGAGCCAAATTGGCTTGATTTCAGGTCCAGAAACTTTGTATCATTTTTTGTCTCTTTACCCACTCTCTGCAATGATGATAATGGGCCATTCCATAGCAAAGAGGAGGAGGGGAATGCCTATCTATAACTGACATCAAAGGTGGCTTGGTAGAAAGAAGCCAGAAGATTGGGATTTAAATCCTGGCTCTGATCCTTAGTACCTGTGTGACCTTGGACAAGTTACCTAAACACTCTAGGACTGGGTGTCATTCTCTGTAAAAATAAGGGATTGGTCTAGATGTTCTCTGATGTCCCTTCTATCCTTGAGTTCCATGATGGTCATACTGGATAATTGGCCCCTGGATGTAATGATCATGATTTATTCCAATGCCCAGTTGTCTGTGGAGCCCCACTCCCTACTCCCTTTTTCCAGGTTTGAGGTTTCTGGTGTTCATCATGTCTTCTTTTTCAGGTACCCTTCTTTTTGTTCATCATCTTCACTGTGTATACCATGCTGCCTTTTGAGATGAAGGAGGCCATTGTGGTGAATGTTGTGTCTACACTGTCTTATCTGCTAGTACTGGGTATCCGGACTAACGTGTTCACAGCAGCGCCCCGCTTGCCAGTGGTGCTCCAGGTAAGAAGCAGCTATAAACACAGCACACATGTATCAAGAGCATAGAGTGAACAGAGCTCTCCGCTAGGTGCTAGGGGAGATACAAGTGGGAATAAGCTCCAGTTCCTGGCCTGGAAAAGCTCGCAGCCCAGAAGACACCAGCACAAAGTGCTTGATGGCTCAGCAGGTTTCAGTGAACCAGGTCTGTGGGAAACCAGCCTTAAAAAAACTGCTAAATCAAATAGAGGGGATTGTCACTTTGGCTCGAGGGTTGTTCTCATGGTCATTTTCAGATTTTCACTTGTTGCTTGGAGCAGTAGTGGGCTGATCTGAGTCTCTGGATATTACATAGAGGTCTGGCCTCTAGAGAGGCAGATAGAACATTTATTAAGCACTTACTATGTTCCAGGAATTGTGCTAAGGGCTGAGAATACAAAAACAAGAAAATGTTCTCAAGGAATTTACCTTCTAATGGGGGAAGAAAACACATAAGGAGGAGTTAGAAAGCAAGGGTGGGGGTATGGAGGAGGGTACCCATGCTGGGATGAGGCAGCCAGAGTGGAAGTGCAGCAGACAGGACAGTTATCTGGGTTTTAAGGGAGTGACATGGCTGGGGCTTCTTAGGATATGGCAGTTTCCAGCAGGAACTCAACAGTGATTGAGTTGGCTTTGGAGTGGAGTTATCTTCAGCGATGATTGGCAGCCAGCGTTGATGTGGAGCATTCCAGAGAGAGAACCTCATCTAGAGCATTTGTTCAGTGTTCCTAGGGGAGAGAATCTAGCCTAGCTTCTCCCTGTGGTCAAAATTCATCAGTATGACTTGTGCCTGGATATCTTTGGGATCTGAAAAGGGCATGAAAGTGCATTGAGTGGGAAGGTAAGGCTTACATGTAGGGACTGAGCCATTATTCTCTTATTACCCATCCTAGGACAGTCCTCATTGCGGCTAAGATCATCGAGAAGGGGCAAGGGAACTTTTAAACAATTAGGCATGGCTTCCCTTGGGAGTTTGAGCCACAGACTTCCTTCTAGTTTTCAGCTCACGTGGCATTTGTCACCCACATCCCTATTCCTTTTTCAGCACTGGTCGATGGGGAGGGGGGAAAGTAGTGGAGAAAAGGATGCCATTGGAAGGAGGATGGTTGTGCCCAACTGGTCTTATCTGTTTTCTGGATGTGTGTCATGTGTCCATAGAGGGAGATAACCATCAGTGACCTTGTTTCCTTTCCCAAAAGAACTCTGTGGTAGAGAGGAGTTCTAACTTGGCAAGATTACAGGAATTGGTTCCCTTATCACAAAATTCTCCCCTCCCCCACCCCAATTCCAACTGCAGTGAAGATGGAATAAAGGGGATGCTCATGTTCTCTGTTCCCTGGGTATGTGCCATGTCAGGCTATGCTCATAGAAAGACCTTGCATTATTATAGCTGATGCTCATATTTCCAAAGGACTTTCTTAATTATCATCTCATTATATCTTCATGACTGCAAGGTAAATAGGGTTAGGTATCATTCATTATAACATGCCTGCTGTATGCCCAAGGTCTTGTGCTACAGGCTGGACTTGTAAAGATCGATCTCCATAATTCTTTGTCACATAGAGAAGTGACTTTCCCCAAGGTTACCAGTAAGCAAGTGTTTGAATGGGGACCCCAGTCCCTGTTCTCTCATTCCTAGTCTTTGTTATTTCCATGTCCCTGTGTGCTTCTGGCTCCTGTCTGAGTGTTGTGTATGTGTGTGTGTGTGTGTGTGTACACACTTGCATCTGTACACACTTTATTATCCCACGCTGTGGTACCTTGTAAGAAACTAGCTGTGGTGGTCATAGACAAGTAAGTAGAAGGTGGCTGTCTTACTGTAGGAGCCTGTTCTTACTCTCTGAACCCTTAAACAAACAAAACAACCCTAGGATAAAGCAGATAATCGTATCTTCCAGCTGAGACATCTCTCCCAGGCTGCTTTTCAGTCATTTATGGATTAAAGGAAACTCAAGCCCAAGAGAAATGTTTTTCCTTCCTGGAGCTTGGACCGAGAGCCAGCTCTGCCCTGGGAGGTGGGGTGCGGGTTGGGTTTGAGTCCCTCCAGTTGCCAGCCAGTCATGCATGGTGCTTTGGGACTGTAGCTCTCCTGCCAAGGCCTAGTTTGATGACCCTTCAGTCTTCAGTAGACTCCAAACATTCCATGGCCATCATGCTCGTCTCCGGGCTTCCGTTATAGGCTACAGCCCCTGTAGGAAAGTTTGCCTCTTCCTTGTCCCTGGCATGAAGTCCTGTCCTTCTTTTCCTGACCAGGGCTTAGACATTTTGGTATTGATGGAGAAATTAAATTGGGTGGGTGCAGTGGAAACAATAGCAGACTATGAGGTGAGAGGCCCGGTGTCTCATCTTGGTTCTGCCAGGAATTATCTGCATGACCTCAAGGGAATCACTTCCCTTCTCTGGACCTTGGTCTCCATCGCATGAGGGACTGGACTCCAGAACCTCTTCCTGAGCAAGGGGAACGTTCAGTGAGCGTGGGAGATGGCTCAGATGACTCAGAAAGGACAGCTGGAAGGGAGGATCTGAGCTTGTGCTGGGATTTGGAATTGGGAGACACAATTTATATTTTATTTAAAAGATTTTTTTTTCTTTTTGGTGAGGCAATTGGGGTTAAGTGACTTGCCCAGGGTCACACAACTAGTAAGTGTCAAGTATCTGAGGCCAGATTTGAACTCAGGTTCAAAATGACTCCAAGGCTGGAGCTCTATCCACTTTGCCACCTCGCTGCCCCTACAATTTATATTTTAGACAGGTTGGGATGAGCCTCTCCACCCTTGGTGTGTCCAGGGGCTCAGGCCGCTGCTGTGTTTCTGCCAGTGGTGCAGTTTTTTCCCCATGCCTTGAACATTCAGGTTCTAGGTTACAGCTGCTGCCTCTTTATCTTTCCCCCTGGACTCCCCACCCTGGCAGTTGCTGGCAAACGCCACCATCTTCCTTTGTGGGAACTTGATGGGTGCCTTTCACAAGTCCCAGATGCAAGATGCATCCAAAGACCTCTACATCTACACCCTTAAGTACATCCAGATCCGGAGGAAACTGAAGATCAAGAAACGTCAGCAGGTAAGCACTTCTGGGAGCAGCTCCCAGCTTGAGATGGCCTCCAGATTATATTCTGGGACATCCCACTCCCCACCTTATTCTTCTTCTTTGAGACCCTCGACTTCTCTTCCCTTATTTCCACTCCTCTTCCAGTCTGTCTTGTCTCCTTCCCAGATACTTTATGGGCATTCCTGCCTTTGCTTATCCGTTTCTCCCTGCTCAGACAACCGTTCCATTCCCCAAATACTAACCATTCTTCAAGGACCAGCCCAAACTTCATCTCCTCTGGAAACCTTCTTTAGCTACCTCCTGCTATGTTTCTTATTATACTCTACATGGGAGTGTTGGTTATGTTCAGGAATGGTTTATTACGTGTGGTTCTTTACTTAATGCATACAATTCTCATTGTCCAAATTAGAGAGTAATTCACTGGGCAGATCCCTGGACAAAAATCTTAACCTCTTTGGGTTTTATTATCCCATCTGTAAAGTGAGGGGCTTGGGCTAGATGATCACTAAAAACTAGTGACTTAAAGTGAGACCCTACCTTCTCCCCTTATGCATAAGGGTGCTTTATAAGCTGTTGTGGACTTGCCTTGATAATGACGCTAACTAAGCCTGTGGTCCAAAGAACTCGGGTCATTTATTTTGGAGAAGAAGGGGGGAACTTGGGGGAACTTGATGGTCATGTGAAAGAGCAGTTAGATGTATTACTATTTTTAAAAAATTATTTTTATTCATTTGTTTAAAAAAATTCCCAATTATATGTAAACAATTATAACAATCATTTAAAAAATTTTGAGTTCCAAATTCTTTCTCTCCCTCTCTCCTCACTCCCCTTCTTGAGAAGGCAAGCAATTTAATATTGATTATACATGTGAAGTTATGTAAAACATATTTCCATGTTAGCCATGTTGCAGAAGAAAACAATAAAGATAAAGCAAAAAAAGTATGCTTCAATCAGTACTCAGAATTTATTAGTTCTCTCTCTGGAAGTGGATAGCATTTTTCATCATGAGTTCTTTGTGATTGTAGCAGATTTAGAGCAGAAGATGTCAGAGCTAGAAGGGACCTTAGGGTTCCAGTCTCTTTATGTTCTATTTGGCGCAAGAGTGTAGCACTAGGACCAAAGGGTGGGGGGCAGATATTCAGATCAATATGAGGAAGAACTTACTAGGTAGAGTGTTCAAGTGATAGAATAAACAAGCTGCCTTGGCAGGTAGTGAGTTTCCCCAATACTGGAACTTCTTAATCAGATGCTAGATGACTTTGTTAGGTAGGCTGTAGAGAGGATGCCAGTTCTGCATCTGGTATGAGTGTGTACGTGAGGGGGGATGTGTGTGTATGTGTGTGTAACAAGATGCCCCTGGACTCCCTTTCATCTTTGAAATCCTCTAATTCCCTGCCCTTAGGAGAACCTGCTACTCTCAGTATTACCAGCCCATATCTCCATGGGAATGAAGTTGGCCATCATTGAGCGGCTCAAGGAGAACAATGACAGACGAAGTATGCCTGACAACAACTTTCATAGTCTCTATGTCAAGCGGCACCAGAATGTGAGGTGAGAGTCTGTGTGGCTACAAGTATGAAGCTACACTTGGGGTGAGAGAACCACCCATGAGAGAGAAGGTTGGGCAGGTGGGTTGGAGCCATATTATGGAGGACAATGAATGCCAGAGTCCAGTTTATATTTTATTCAGAAGGCAAGAGGCCTTTGGAGTGAAGGTGTGACCTCATCAGAGCAGTACCTTAGGAATGTCAGTTGGGCAATAGTGTGGATGATAGGTTGGAGTGGGCAGGAGAGGGACTTTAATCAGGAAGACCAAGTAGAAGGCTGGTATAATAGTGTTGTTGATGAAAAGAAGTGAGGGCCTGAACTGTAGTGGTCACGATGAGAATGGAAAGAAAGGAATGGATGCTCAATATATCATGAAGGTAGATATAACAAAACGAGGCAACTGAGTGGCTATGAGAGAGAATTGAAGGAGACCACTCCAAATTTACTATCTATAGAAATAGAGAAATTAGGGGAGAATCACCTTTAAAAGAGATGTTGAGTTTAATTTGGTATGTGTTGGGTTTGGGGTGCCAGCATAACATTTAGGTGTAGGTATCTGGTAGGCAGTGGAACTAAGTTTTGGGGAGAGATTGAGGGTAGAAATATAGTTAGATTTTGGAATCATCTTCATGGAGGTGATAGTTGAAGTCATATTAATGGATGAAATTGCTAAGGGGGAGAGAGGAGAGGAGAGAAAAAAGGCATGATGGGCAGTGTAGGATAAAGCACTAAAGTGAGTGATTCAGTTAGTTTTATAAGAATTAAGTGAAGGGACATCACAGAGGGGACTGGAGCAGTGAGAAAGGGCTTTGTGGAGGAGGTGGACCTAGCTTTGACTCTGAAACACCGGGAATATTTTTATAAGTAAGGAGGGCATTTAGGAGATCATGATCAGGGACAGAGACAGAGAGAGGGAGGACAGCATGAGCAGTGGGACACAAACAGGAATGAGCCTCGTATGTTCTGGGAATAGTCACTAGGCCAGTGTGGCTGGAGCTGAAGGCCTGAGTTTTTAGAGAAGTTGGATTTATTGGTGGACATTATGTAGTGGAGTGTTGTCAAACTCTGATAGAAATGGATCCGTTGCAACTGCGTATTGACTTAGGAAACCACAAGTTAACATTATCTATGTTGTATTTTTATTTATTTTGTTAAATGTTTCCCAATTACATTTTAATCTGGTTCCCTTGGCTTTTGGTCAGGAGTTTGGGACCTCACTGCCATTTTACTGAGAGGTACTTCTTCTCTTGGCTTCAGAGACACCACAGTCCTGGCTTTCCTATCTTCCTAACCATTTCTTTGAGTGTTCATCATCTTTCTGACCCATGAATATAGGTGTTTTCCAGGGGCTTCTCTATACTTTCTCCCTTGACCATCTCAGACCATCTCCCATAGCTTTAATTACCGCTTCTATGCAGATGATTCCTCCATCTCTGTCTCTATGCCTGACCTCTTTCCTGAGCTTCAAACCCCTTCTCCCACTGCCTTCAGGACGTCTCCACCTCTTAAACCCAGTAAGTCCAAAAGTGATCATATTCTCTTGCCCCCTCAACCTGCTACCACTTCTGATTTCACTGTTTCTGTCTATGGCACCCTTATCCACGTTATCCACCTGTCAGTACCATTTATTAAGTGCTGGGGATGCTAAGAAAGCTTTAAAAAAAACCAGAACAAACAAACAAACAAACAAAAACCCAAAACACCAAAAACCCTGGTCTCCTATGTCTGTGACCATAGGATTATCTTTGACTTTTTCCTTTCTCTCAATTCTCATATAGTCAGTTACTAAGTCCCATCAGTTCTATCTCTGCACCATCTCTTGTATTGGCCCTTCTCCCTCTTCTCACTGCCACCAATAGTGGAGCCTCTTTGCAAATTGTTGCAACTGTTACAATAACCTTCTTGCAGGTCTTTTGACCTGAATTCTTCATTCTCTCCTCCCTCTAATCCATAATTCATATCACTGCCAGATTAATCTTTTTTTTTTTCTATGTGTAGACCTGGCCTTGTCCATGCTCAATAACCTTTGGTGGTTCTCTGCCGGCTCCTGAATAAGTTTCAGACTTATATCTCATGGTAATCCCTTCCCCACAAGTTGGGCTCCAGCTTGTCTGGATGGTTGTTATATCCCCCAGGCTCAGGAAGGGAGCTAAAGCATGACTGGAGGCCTAGGATGACTTCTCTGTCCACCTTTACCTATTGAATTCTTACTTGTTCTTTATTTATTTATTTATTTTGGTGAGGTAGTTGGGGTTAAGTGACTTGCTCAGAGTCACACAGCTAGTGAGTGTTATGTGTCTGAGGCCACATTTGAACTCAGGCCCTCCTGACTCCAGGGCCAGTGCTCTATCCAATGTGCCACTTAGCTGCCCCTCTTACCTGTCCTTTAAAGCTCACCTTACATGTTCCCTTGACTGAGAAACCTTCCCTCACCTCCTTAGCTGCTAACAACCTGCCCTCTTAAAGGACAGGAATGAGCTGTGTCTTAGCTAAGCTTTAGCTCTTTCCCAGCCCCTGGTACAGTGCTGAGGATACACCAAGTGCTTAATAAATGTTTGTCACTGTCATTGCCTGAGGATAGTAGGGGCTAGGGCTGGCACTCACACTCAGGTCTTCTGACTTAAGAATACAGTGCTCTTGGAGCAGCTATGGATAGAGCACTGGCCCTGAAGTCAGGAGGACCTGAGTTCAAATCCAACCTCAGACCAAATACTTGACACTTACTAGCTGTGTGACCCTGGGCAAGTCACTTAATTCCAATTGCCTAAAAAAAAAAAAGAATACAGTGTTCTTGCTGAATGAGGAGAATAAGACTTGGCTGACTTCCTATTTCCTAATCTCTTCAGTCACTTTTCCTCTTTTCATCCATGTCTATTCTCCACTTTTGCACCAAAGATGTAAAAATCCTAGAGCTGCCTGTCAGATGGGGGAGCCCTGGGGAATGAGGATAGAGTCAAAGCAGACTGTGAAAGAAGGATCTCGGGAGCTTTTTTTTTTTTCTCTTTCCCTTTGTCTTTTCCACTCTCTCACGCCCGCCCCCCCATCCTAGCAGTGCACGGTGATGGGGTCATCAAGGTTGGTTGTAGAAGAGGATGACTGAGTCTTGGGGAGCATTCTAGTTCTTCCCCAAATGCTGTCTCATAGCATCTGTCCTGAGTCTTCCTGACTCCCAAAAGGAGGCTGTTGGCTCCCAGACAACTCTGACTGAGAGACAAGCCTGGAGATTGGGACAGTGGGGGGAGAGGGAGGGGCGGGGTGGGGCGGGGCACCATCCAACATAGATGCTTGTTATTAAGCACACTATATCTTCATAGTGGGTGCTTTGAGCCAGGCAGACATGATCTCATTCACCCCACAACAGTCCAGGCGAAGCAGAACAAGTCACACCTCTCCTAGGTGGCCTAGCATTGTTGGCTGGGAAGGCAGAGGGTACTTATTACTGTTAGAGCCAAGGGGGGGGGGGCTGCGTGCTTCTAAAGCTTCTGCAGCCCCGAGGTACTCCATTTGCCCCAACTTCTGGGCTCATGTTCTCACTTCACAGATTGGGAAGCTGAGGCCCCAGAAGTGCTCCAAATGGCTTTTGGATGTTCGGGGGCCTAATTGCGAATCCAAGCCGCCTTTTTAAAAAAGTTTTTACATAGTTTACTTATGCTCTGATGAAAAATTATCTTCCTGGATAAACATCATCCATAATGCCTTTTATTCCCTCTTTTTGCCAGCACCGACATTTGCCTCTGCAGTACCCCTGACTTTCTTCATTCTGTTCTTGCATTCCTTTCGCAGTTTTCTTGATGTCTTTTTCTTCTCATACAGGCCATGCCTTGCAAGTCTGTGCTTCGGTTCATTTTTCTTTGCACAGTCAAGGGAATCATAAATCATGGAAGCCTGTGGTTTTGCCACCACCAAAATGGGTTCTGAATCCAAAGACAAAAATGGCGTCTGGAGTTGTCTTGTACATCTTGGCTAGTTTTTCTCGAATTTCAGTCTTGGGCACTGTGGCCTTTCCAGGATGAAGGACATCTATAACCATCTGTTTACACTGAAGAAGTCTGTTTGTCATGAACTTCCTGGTTCTGACGGTTGCAGGTCATTCATGGTGGTGGCCAGCTCCTCAAGCAGCAGGAGAGGGGAAGCCAAGGCCCCTTTCTTTGGTTCTTGCTGCCCCTCCTTCCTGGTGATGGGCCTATGGGCCTGGGACATGGGAACGGGTAGTCAGGGCACGTTGTTTAGGGGTTTTATCCTTCCCTCCATGAGGGTACTGGGGAAGTGTCTCCAATCCATCATGTTCTGAAAAACCTGCTTTCTCTTCTGACCTCCAAGCCTGATATTTGTGGCGCTCTAGAATCTGACTCCTGTTTACCTCATCTTCTCTTTCTCTCTTTCATGTGCTTTCCATCATAGCCAAAGTGGATGTTCTCCACCTGCTCCTGCCCTCTCCCCTCTGTGCTCTGGAGCTGCCCCTGTCCTCCTCTTGGTCACTCTTATCTCTGCCCCAGAGTTGCTCCCTGCTCTCCTCCTGTCCACTCAGATCTTTGAGCCTTTGCTCACACTTTCCCCTTGATGGACTCCTCTGTTCATCTCCCTCCATTGTAGTTCCTCACTTCCTTCAAGGCCCAACTCAGATGCTGACTCCTCCATAAAGTCTTCCTTGAAGCTGAAAGTGATTGCTTCCTTCTCAGATGTCTCATCGCACTTTGCTTCGATCTGTCCTTTGTGTTTATTGCATTCTCTCTTGTATTGTAGTTGTTTTTGTACTTATGTCCTTTCATTAGCTTAGAAGTTTTTTGAGGCAACTAGGTAGCGTAGTGGAAATGGGGGGGGGGAGACTTAGAGTGAGGAAGTCCCGGGTTCAAATTCTGCCTCAGACACTCACTAGATGTGTGACCCTGGGCAAGTCACTTAACTTCTCTAAGACTCACTTTTCTCATCTATAAAATGGGGATAATGTAAAAGTACCTACTTCCCAGGGTTGTTGTAAAGATAACATATGTAAAGCGCTTTATAAATCTTAAAGTATAAATATTATTTATTAATGATAATAAGGATAATTGCTATTGTTATTAGTATTTTTTATATTATTAGTATTACTATTAGAGGTAAAAGGACTCTGTCTTTTCTATCATTGTATGCCTAGCACCAAATACAATGTCTTAACCATAGTAAAATAGGTCTTCAGTAAATGTTTGTTGAATTGAATTTGTTGGGGACTCCAAAAAGATAAAGACTGTTTCTACCAAGCTTGGAGTACTTCATCTGGCTGTCAGGAGAAGCAAGGGCAACAGAGCCCAGATCTATATCTGGAAAACAGCTTCTGATATGTGGGGGAGGCCACTTGGGTTGGGGGTGGGGAGACAAGAGGAGTGAGGTGGTAGGACTGGGAATTAATTACAGCAAATAGTCACTTATTCCCTTACTGTTTGTTCTGGGCATTGTTCCATTATTCTTTCAATATTCCCATTATGCTCGGGAGATACAAATTAATTTTAGCGGTATCCATGCCAAAGTACATGAGAAGCATAGGGAATGGATGGATACTCTTGCAGTCAGAAAGATCTGAGCAGCTCTGTCTGGTGATGCCCATCTGCATCAGCGGAATGAGTCTCTTCACAGGGAGTTACCTACACCTCTGACATCATGGGCTCAGACAAAAAAACTCAAAGTCTAAAGAATGATTCTAACAGCCTCCTACACAAAATTCTGCATCTTATATACTCTGGAGCCACATGGAAATGGGGCAGTGTATAATGGGATGAGTGATGAATTTCAAGTCACTGGGCCTGAGTTAGAATGTCTATTCTGTTACTAGTTGTATGACTTTGGACAGCTCATGATTTTTCTGGAACTGACTGTCCTCATCTAGAAAATTAAAGGGCTGGACTTTGATGACCGCTAAGGTTCCTTTTCACTCTAAAGCTGATCATAAGATTTCTAGATGACCTGGCCCCTGATGCCCTTCATTAATAGAGAATTCAGAGTCAAGTATATTTGACACTTGGGAACAGGTTTGGAGCTGCTAAAATTTTCTTTGGAGGAACCAAGTGCCCTTAGCGGAGTCTGAGCTATAAGGCTCCCAGTCATGTTTGCTGACATGTATTTGTGCCTGTCATCTGTATGTCCATGCCTGTTAGTTCTCTGTCTATACAATGACTGTCATGTGAAGTACTGACAATGTGGTCGTTGAACATTTCATGTGGAGGACTTGGGCTCATGTTACTGGCTGCCTGGTCATAAGCCTGCTTTGTGGTTGTGCAGCATCCTGTATGCAGACATCGTGGGCTTTACCCGTCTGGCCAGTGACTGTTCTCCTAAGGAGCTTGTGGTGATGCTGAATGAGCTCTTTGGAAAATTCGACCAGATAGCCAAGGTAAGTCATGCTCCTAGGTGTCCTGGGTGGGGCATGGATCGAGCCTGTACTTTCAGTGCTCTGTCCTGCTCTACCAATGCTGACATTTAAGGGAGAGCCTGTTCTGGGGTGGTGAAAAGAACCATTGGAGGAGGGCTCAGGAAGACTGGGTTCTGGTCCTGTTCGGGTCCCCTAATTAGCTGCATAGCCTCAGTAAGTCACTTACTTTGCAGGAAAATGAGTGTATGAGGATCAAGATTTTGGGGGACTGCTATTACTGTGTTTCTGGCTTGCCAGTGTCCTTGCCAACTCATGCCAGGAACTGTGTGAAGATGGGACTCGATATGTGTGAAGCCATCAAGTAGGTACTTGGGGTATACGGGGTGAAGGGAGGGTACTGTGACAGCAACGACGTCTGTCATCTGTCTTGCTCTTCCCTGGGATTCTATGGCTCCAAAGTCTCAGGCAGAGCCAATAGGCTTGTGCAGAGTAGATGTGAAATTCTATGTGATGTGTGAGAAAACACAGAGGCTGAGAATAGAAATAATAACTCGAGGCCATGCATTGTTTCCTTTAATTATAGCAGAATGGATTGAGGTCAGGCAGCAGGAAGAACTGTGTGACTCGAGTTTGGGAGCCTGTATCAAAATTGGTACTTTTAATTGTAATAGTAATAATTCCTCCCCCTACTTTGGTTTTCTCTAAGCTTATTCCAATTCTGTTCATATTTCAAGACCCAGCCCCAATCCTACATCTTCTGGGAAGCTTTCCTTGACTATCTCTGCTCCCAGGGATCCTTCCTTTCTCCTGTAGCACTTATTCTATGTACCCAAACATTGAGCATTTTGTTACATTTGGTCCAGGAGAGATAGTCCAATGGGATAGGCTATCCCTATCGTATTAATGCCTCATGGAGGCATTGGAGTCACAGAGACCCGAGTTCAAATTCAGATTCTTTTTTTGACACTATCTGCATGACCATCGGTGAATTATTTCATATCTCAATGTCCTTGTTGATTCTCTAACACTCTTAAGTTGCAGAGGAAGAACTGACCTTAATGGTGGAGGGGGTCGCCACCATCGCGTTGTTTCTACTGTCTTGTGTTCTTCCTTAGTTGCATTGTGTATCAATTTTGGCTAATCTACAAGACTGTGAGCTCCCAAAGGGTACGGACTGTGTCTTCTTTTTTCCCTTCAACTGCGCCTGTCCCTGGGTGGACAGCACAGGACTTTCTAAAAAAAAAAAATAAAGCTCGTTCATGGGGTAGCTGAATTTCTTAGTTGGGTACCATCTAGGATGGTAGATCCTCACTGATTTGAAGCTAAGGGAGTCATGAGATTGGTTGGGGCCTTGCTGTTTCTCAGGAGGTCCTGACATTTCCCTGTTGTTCACAGGCAAGTAAGAGAAGCCACAGGTGTAGACATCAACATGAGAGTGGGCATCCACTCTGGAAATGTGCTCTGTGGGGTCATTGGCCTTCGAAAGTGGCAGTATGATGTGTGGTCCCATGATGTCTCCTTGGCCAACCGGATGGAGTCAGCTGGGGTTCCTGGGTAAGAATCATCTGTAGGGTAAGGAGAGTGAGGGGTTTAGGTTTTCCTTCCTCCTCATTTTCATAGTCTTGATATTCCTCAGCTCTTGGAGGTTTTGCTTGGCAACCAGCTCTTTTGTCTTTTGCCCTGGATTTGAAGATAACGGTTCAGTGATGAGAGCTCTGACTTCTTGCTATTGACCAATGTCAACCTTTTCCTCTTTCCTCTTTAAAATGGTTTGGATCAAAGAATCTCTGATGTCCTTTCCAATGCTGACATGGTATGTGCCTGATTCCATGATTCTAAATCAGCTCCAGTAAGATGACTCCTATTGCTAGGTGTAATGGACAGAGGATGAATAATTTCCTTCTTTGGTGGCAGTGGCAATCTTTTCATGACCTGACCTGTTTCCCCCATTTGGAACATGAAAGGATTGGACTAAATGATCTCTAAGGTCCTTTCCAGCTTTGGCATTCTGTGATCCTATAACCATCAAATTAGGGTGGCGTAGGATGTAGTCTTTTCTAGAGGCAGGAGAATGAATGAGACCTTATGATTGTCTAACTCTCCTCGCCACCCATCCTCTCCTCTCTGTTCTCTTCTTTCCTTCCTTCTGTCCTTCCTTCCTCCCTTCCTCCCTCCCTTTCTTCCTCCCTTTCTCCCTCCCTATCTCCCTCCCTTCTTCCCTCCCTCCTTCCCTCCCTCCCTCCCTCCCTTCCTTCCTTCCTTCCTTCCTTCCTTCCTTCCTTCCTTCCTTCCT
>NW_020954571.1:24364539-24426107 GCF_900497805.2 Vombatus ursinus | reverse complement strand
CTTCCTTCCTTCCTTCCTTCCTTCCTTCCTTCCTTCCTTCCTTCCTTCCTTCCCCCAATTCTCACCACAATCCATCAAAGTACACCTTTTCCTTCCAAATAAAGCATGTATGTGGTAGGGGCAGGGGGATAGTGACATGGATCTGAACACCTGTAGCTTCCCTGGCACCAGAGAAGCTCAGGATGACTAAATTAGGTTGAGAGACCCTCCTTGGAGGTTTTTGAGCACATGTGGTTTGAATTCCTTTTTTTCCACATTCTTCTCTGCAGCCGGGTGCACATCACTGAAGCCACATTAAACCATCTGGACAAAGCATATGAAGTGGAGGAGGGGAATGGACAGCAGAGAGACCCCTACCTGAAGGAGATGAACATTCAGACCTACCTGGTTATAGACCCTCGGGTATGTTCAGTTTTTTCTTCCGCTCTTAGGAGTCTTTGGTGTATGTGTGTGGGAGAATGTATGGGTCTGCCAGGACCATATTGATGTGTTTGGGGGGGGGTGTCCAGCTGTTGTACAGCAGTGTCTGTTTCAAAGAGCTTCTGGCCATTTCCAGAGCCTGGGGTATCTCCCATCTCACTTCCCTGCTTCTTTTACTGGCTTGCCTGGCCTTGAAAATTTGTGAGTCACAATCATACAGTTCAACAGATACACCATTTATAAAACACCTGCTGTGGGCAGAGCCCCAGGATGGGTGCTGGTGGTGATCCAGAACTCAAAAGAGAGAGTCTGTAACTGGTTGGAGTTTAGTAGGAGGACAAAACCCAACCATGGATAACTGCGAATACACATCACATGGTAAGTGATAAGTGCATAAGAGAGACACAGAAGGAAGTGCCAATAGAAGGAAAGGGGGTGGAATGCAAGGGGGAGCAGGGAGGAGAGTTCCTGCCTTTGGGGCTCTTTGAAAAGTCCATTGCGGGGGAAGGAATCAGAGCAGCAAAAAATGCTGGTAGTGTTGGAAGGAGAGGGAGAAAGACAGGGAGAGAGGGAGAGAGAGAGAGAGAGAAAATATGTGTGTGTGAAAGAGAATGTGTGAGACTGTATTGAGTATGAGAGAGTATGTGTGAGAGAGAGTATATATATGAGTGTGTGTATGTATGAGGGAGGGAGAGAAGGAGAGAGAGAGAGAGAGAGAGAGAGAGAGAGAGAGAGAGAAAATGTGTGAGAGTGTGTATTGAGTATGAAAGATTGTGAGAGAGAGTGCGTGTTAGATAGAGTATGTATATGAGTGTGTGTATATATAAGAGAGACAGAGACAGAGGGGGTGGGGTGGGGAGGGAGGGAGAAAAGGTGTAGGAGGAAGAGTTTATCCATTTGTCTCCAGAGAGCTCTCCTTTCTACTAGGCTTTTGCCAACCAAGGGTACACCCCTCCTAGGCAATTCAGTTCTGAAGCAAGGAGAGATGTGTTCCAGCAATTGGTAGGCAGACAGATCTCTTTACCATCCACTTTGGCCTGTCTCAGTTTTCCCTCCTGTCCCTCCCCATCTCCTTTTCCTTTTCTTTTGTGTAGTCAGACGGACCTCAGATTCCTCAATGGAGTCTTTTCTTTTAAGCAAGTCTCTGCCAGGCTTATAAATGAGTAGGAAATGGAGTTTCCAGCTCAACTCCTATTGCATGTGTTGTTTTCCAGTTCCAGTTATGTTTTCTCATGCAACTTATAGGAGCCATAGATCTGGCACTGGATGTGACTCTAGCAATTGACAAATCCAACACCCTCATTTTACTCATTTACTGAGCCCAGATTAGAGAAAATACTATACTTAAGGTCCTATAGTAGTAGGGAGCAGAGCTGGGATTTGAACCCAGATTCTCTGAATTCAATCCTAGCACTTCTTTTTAAGAATAATAGATGTCTCAGCACAATTAATTTTTTTTAGCAGTTTACCCTGTCTAATCCATTATCTGTCCATTGAATATTTTTCTTTTCTAACCAGTAAAACAATTGATGAATGCTTGCTGAAGGGTTCTTTATGTTCTTTATACTTGAGTGAGACCATAGAGATGAAGTCCCCTCCATTTTACAAATGAGAAACCAGAGGTCTAAGGAAAATGACTTGTCACAAAGTTCCACAGGTAGAAAGTCAAGATTTGAATCCAAGTCTCTTGACTCTAAATTTAGTGCTCTTTCCATTATGCCATCCAATAGCTACTGTACATCTGTCATGTTTGGTATCATGGGGGAGACAGTGCTGTATGAGATACAGACCCAGCCCAAAGTGTGGCAAAGGAAATAAAGTGGACACACATGAAAGAGCAGCATGAAACATAAGATAGTATGTAATTCAGGACTGAGTTATATAGGATAGGTTCTATAAGAGTGTTATAGGGGTTGAGTATATGAAGCTGGAGTAAATGAGACTTGAGCTGGGCCTGTAGGAGACCGTCATTCCCTGGGCTCAACATGCCTCCAGTTATCTCTGGTTATTCTCCCTAGTCCCCTAATTCCCTATACAAAATCATTTTAATTAAATAAATAGTGACTCTTGATACAGTGGAAGGATCATTGAATTTGGAATTAGAGGAACTGGGTTCAAATCCCTCTGCTACCATATTGCTTGTGTGACCTCAGGCAAGTCACTTAAATTCTCTGGGCCTTAATTTCTCACCAGTAAAATGGGGGGGGGGGTTGGACTCTGAGGTCCCTTCCAGTTCTAAATATGTGATCCTATTATGCCTATGTGTGATGGACTCTCTCCAGCACCAGAAGTGTAGGTGGGTGGAGAGTATGCACTGAGACACAGAACTGTCCCAGGGGCTGAGGTTCTGAAGATGATTGACTGATCTGGCTCGTTGGCATTGGGTTCCTTCGTGACCAGAATTCTGCCTTTGTTCTGGGGAGTCATGGGGCTGGCAGTGGTTTCAACTCTGAGCCGTGTTTTTTGGCTATTGCTCTTAAATTTCCATTTGAAACAGTTCCTCCTTCAAATTGTCTGTCCCCATGTCCCTATGCAAGTGTTATTTGTCCCAAGGACTTTGTTCTTGCAAAGCGCTGGGGTCAGGATGTCACATTTTTGCTAGTGAGTCCCCATAGTCAGGCCAAGGAAGATTGGTCATCTTCTCAGACAATGAAGTAAGCATGTGACCTGATACCATGATGTGGAGGACAGAGTTTGGGAAAGAACCTAGATTTTTCTGCCTTCACGCCCTATTCTTATCTTTCTTCTTCTTGCAACAGCCCTGCTCTGGGTCCTTCTCACATGGTTTGGGGTTGAGGGCTTTTCCCCTACCCTGCCACATGCCTGGACAAACAGAATTATTTTCCACACAGGAGGCCAGCAAGTCTGTATGTGGCTTTGGTGAATCATTCTTGGGGCTCTGACAAGAATGTCGTCAATCTGTTTTCAAGCTCTCTCTCTCTCTCTCTCTCTCTGGCCCAGCGGCACATCAAGGTCTACTTTAAAGACCCAGCCGTTAAGTATTTAGATGAGTTGGGTGCATCAAAACAAGACTGTCCAGTTTCTCATTTCTAGATGCCTGGGATCGTAGCCAAGGATCTGTGGGCTCAGCTGGTCTTAGTTACCACTACTGAGAAATGGGGATATAGACCTTTGTGTCTTATCCTGAAGGCACTATCTGCTTCCTTCTCCCCCAGATAGTGATGGAAATCTCTGAATGTTAGAACTGGAAGGATCCTTAGAGATTGTTTAAGACTAATCCTCTCATTTTTAGTAAGAGGAGGAAACTGAGGCCTGGAAAGGGGATTTTATTTGCCTAAGGTCATATTCAGTGAATGAAAGAATAAACACTAGAACCCAGGGGTTCTGACTCCCAAGTCATTGTTCTTTCCATCGTCAGGCTGTTACCCTAAGCAGTTGTTATCTTGAACTTTATTTTATCATATTTTAAATGTTTTATTGATACTTTTTTTTGCCACAGTAATTTTTGGATGTACCTTTCGTTTGTCACAAAGCAAATGGAGTTAAGCAACAGGGACTGACAAAACAGTATTGTTTGACAGTGCATTCCTTGTTCTATACCCCTATTCTCCCACATCTCTACTAAAAGGAGAGAAACGTATTTCATTGTCTTTTTCCAGTGCCAAGATTGTTTATTACGATTAATCAGTTTGGTTGCCTTTCCATATTGTGTGTATATGTGTATACATATATAAATTGTATAATATATGTATAATGTATATAATTGTGTTGTTGTTTAGTAATTTTTTAGTTATATCCAACTCTTTATGACCCCATTTGGGGTTTTCTTGACGAAGATACTAGAGTGGTTTGTTATTCCTTCTCCAGCTCCTTTAATAGATGAGGAAATCAGACAAACAGGGTGAAGTGACTTGTCCAGGGTCACACAGCTAGTAAGTGTCTGAGACTACATTAGAATTCAAGGACATGAGTCTTCCCGACTCTGGCACTCTATCCACTGGGTCACCTATTTTCCCCTGAGTAATTGTATAATATATATTAAATGTACATATAATTCCATATATGAAAATAATATGAAATGTATCATATGCATGTGTATATTTGTGCACACGTATACACACACACACATTTGCAGTTTATGCAGATCTTCCAAATTTGTGTGAATTTCTCATATTTGTTTCTTCTGGAGCACTAATACTCTACTATGTTCTTGTGTCACAATTTGTTAAGGCATTGTTACATTGTTTCCAAGTTTTTGCTACCACAAATAATAGGGCTAGATTTGATACAGTAATACCCAGCTAGTTGAGGCTGACTTGACCTATTGTGTTAGAATAGAGTCTTGGTTTTAGAATCAGGAAGTGTGGGATTGAGTCACTTCCCCTGTATGAGCGTCAGTTTCCTAATCTGTAAAATGGAACCAAGAACTCCATTCTAATCTATTCTCCTCTCAGTTGCCAAAGTGACTTTCCTAAAGCACAGGTCTGACCCTGCCACTCCCTACTCAGTAAATGCCAATGGCTCCCTGTTACCTCCAGGATCAAATATAAAATGCTCTTGGCATTTAAAGCCTTTTACAACCTGGCCCTTTCTAGTTTTCTTTTCACATTATTTCCTTCCATGTACTATATGATCCAGCCTCTGGTTTATTTGCTGTCCCTAAAATAGGACATGCCATCTCCTGCCTCCCCACTTTTTCTGGCCGTTCCCTAGGCCTCGAATGCTATTACTTCTCACCTTTCCCTCTTGGCTCCTCTGGCTTCTTCTCAAATTCTACCTTCGAAGCCTTTCCAGATCCTCCCTACCACTAGCTCCTTCCCTCTGAGATTGCCTTTCCATTTCCATTGGATATATCTTGTATGTACATATATTTGCATGTTGCTTCCCCCTCCCCACTCTCTCCATTTGAATGTGAGCTTCTAGAGGGCAGAGACCCTAGTTTTACCTTTCTTTGAATCTCTAGCCCTTAGCATAGTAACTGGCCCACAGTAAGTGATTAATAAGTGCTGATTTACTGGCTAAGAATATTTGTACTATCCATGACTCATAAAATACTGAGGAGTGCAGACAAAGAGCCCATCTACAACAAGTTATTTTTTTCATCAATGACAGTGCTATTGCAAAGTCCCTCAAGTGGGGAAATAGAAATGGCAATAAAGAAAATAAAGATTGAAGAACAACTGGAGCAGACCAAGAATACTCAGAAAAGACCCATGCTGGAGGAAATACAATTTTGATGTTGCCGAGAAGTTGATCCTAAAGATATCTGGAAGGAAATAAAGATATTAAATGTTTTTGAAAAAGTCATGGTTATTATTAGATGATTGATAAGATATCAGTAACTGCCAACCCATATGCCTTCTTTTTCATTACAAAAATATTTTTATGAGAACCATTTCCAACATGATTTGAAAGTATATTTGATGAAAATATCAGAAGGGAAAGGCATGCTTTTAGAAACAATATTCTATAGCCAGTCACTTCTTTATGGGCCCACAATTGGCTGAATGGTATGATGCAGAGAATACAAGACTGCATGGTGCTTATGGTTTCACTCAGCCTCAGAGTTGGAAGACCATTTGGTCTTTACTCATGAATACAGGTCCCATTTACAAAGTACTCAAAAAGTGGCCATCCAGCCTTCAATTTAAGACCTTTGCTGGCAGGGAAACCATCATCTCCCAAGGCAAGCCCTACTGCTTTTGGATGGCTCTGCTTGTTAGGAAGTTCCTTATTACCTTAAGCCTAAATTTGCCTCTTTTCAGCTTTGCTCTCAGTTCTGGCTTCTAGTGCCAAACTAAACAATTTTAATCCCTCTTTGAATGGCAACTCTTCAGATACTTGAAGACAGCTCTTGTGTCCTCCCGCTCATCTCTACCCTTAAGTGTTCTCTAGGCTAAACATTCCTTTTTCCTTCATCTGATCTTCATATGGTATGGTCTTCAGTCAGCTCATCCTAATGGTTACACTCTAGGTTGTCAGTCTCCTTCCTAAAACTTGCCAACATTGAATATAATACCTCATTTATCTTCTGATCACAAAAGAGTACAGAAGAACCATCACCTTCCAGGTGATAGTCACTATGCTTCTTTTAATGCAATCTAAGATTGCCTTAGTTTTCCTGGCTGTAATATCATACTGTTGACTCACATTAAGCTAGCAGTCCAGTAAAACTCTTAGTATTTTTTTTTTCAGACAAATTGCTGCCCAGTCCTTCCTCCCTTATTTTGTACTTGTGAAGCTGTTTATTTGAACCCAAGCATAAAACTTTACATTTATCCCATTTCAATTTAATCTTATTAGATTAGGCCCAATGACCTAGCCTAAGACTTTAGTTATCCTTCCACCTTTGTGTCATCTGTATATCTGATGAGCATACTGTCTGTGCCCTTATCCAAGTCATTAATAAAAAGGCTTAATAGTACAAGTCCAAGCATAGATTTCTGGCCCTCCACTAGGAATGTCCTTCTATGTGGACATTGAATTATTAATGATTACTCTTTGAGTCTGTCTGTTTAACCAGTTTCAAATTGATCTTATTATATTACTGTGTTAAATATATCTAGGTTTGAGAAGGGGCAAATTGAGGCTTTCCACTATTATACTTTCACTTACTATTGCTCCCCGTAATTTGTTTAACTTTTCCTTTAAGAATTTAAATGCTATATGCCATTTGGTGTGTATATGTTTAGTATTGATATTAATTCATTGACTGTGGTACCTTTTACCAAAATGTAGTTTCCTTGTTTATCTCTTTTAAGTAAGACTATTTTTGCTTTTGCTTTATTTGAGATCATGATTGCTACTCCTGCCTTTTTTTTTCTTTACTTTAGCTGAAGCATGGTAGATTATGCTCCAGCTCCCCTCCCCTTTTATTTTAACTCTGTGTGTGTCTTTCTCGTTCAAGTATGTTTCTTGTAAACAACATATTGTTGGATTCTGGTTTCCAGTCCATTCTCCTCTTCCATTTTATGGGTGAGTTCATTCTATTTACATTCACAGTTATGATTGCTGTATATCTCTCTCCATGCTATTTTCTTATACCTTTCCTTTTCCCCTCCATCTCCTCTTTAAGAGTCTGTTTGGCTTTTGACTGATGCCTACCTTATTCTACTCTACTTCTTTTCCTCCTTTTTCTTAACCCCTTTTTTCTCCTATTTCCCTGTAGGGTAAGATGTATTTCTGTTCCCAACTGTGTGTATGTGTATTTTTTCCTCCATCAACCATTTCATATGATAGTGAGATGCAAGTGTTGCTGCTCCTCTCCTACTGTTGTCTCCTTATATAAATTTTACCTTGTGCACCTCATTCATGTGAAATAAGTTTTCCCATTCTTCTCCTTTTCCCCTCTCCCAGTGTGTTCCTCTTCTTTACCCTTTCCATTCTTCTTTGATATCATCAAAACATAACAATCACTTCTAGGTTCTCTGTCTAATTAGACTCCCTCTGTGATCCCTGATGATGATAGAAATAGGAGGGGTTACATGTATCATTTTCCTATATAAGATTGTAAACAATTTAACCTTGTTTAGTTCCTTATGATTGCTTGTTCATGTTTACCTTCTCATGCTTCTCTTGACTCTCATGCCAGATTTTCTACTCATCTCTGGTCTTTTTATGAGGAATGCTTGAAAGTCTTCTATTTTATTAAAGGCTCATTTTCCCCCCTTGTAGGATTATACTCAGTTTGCTAGGTAGTTTATTCTTGGTTGTAATCCTAGGTCCTTTGCTTTCTAGAGTAGTATATTTAAAGCTCTTTGCTCCTTATAGTAATGGCTGCTAAATCTTGTGTGATCCAAATTGTTGCTTGTTGGTACTTGAATTCCTTCTTTCTGTCTGCTTGCAGTATATTTTCTTTGATCTAGGGGCTCTGAATTTTAACTATAATATTCCTGAGAATTTTTATTTTGGGGTTTCAGGAGGTAACTGAATTCTTTCAGTCTCTGCTTTGCTCTTTGGATCAAAGATATCTGTGCAGTTTTCTTTTATGATTTCTTAAAGTATGACGTCAAGGCTCTTTTTTTGTTCATGTCTTTTAGGTAGTTCAGTGATTCTTAAATTGTCCCTCTTTGATCCATTTTCTAGGGCAGTTGGGTTTTTTTTTCTGTATGTCACATTTTCTCCTATTTTTTTCAGACTTTTGACTCTGTTTTATTATTTTTTGATGTCTCATGGAATCATTAGCTTCCATTTGGTCAGTTCTAATTTTCAAGGATTTATTTTCTGCAGTAAGGTTTTGTACCTCCTTTTCCAAGCTATTATTTTTTTCATATATTTTTTCTCTAGCTCTCACTTCTTTTCCTGTTTTTTTCCTCTACCACTCTCATTTAGTTTTAAAATAATAATAATAATAAAAAAGACCAAACTCTTTAACTCTTCTAGGAATTCTTATTGGACTTGTGTCTACGCTGCATTTATCTTTGGGCCTTTGCTTATAGATGTTTTCAAGTCATTATCTTCTCTGTTTGTATCTTGAGCTTTCTTGTAACCATAGTTGCTCTTTATGGTTGAGTTCCTTTTTTTTGTTTGTTTGTTTGCTCATTCTTCCAGTCTGTTTCTTGATTTTGGACTTCATGTTAGTCTGCACTTCTTGGGGAGAATGTCTGGCTTGAGCTTTTATGGCTTTTATGTCCTGCTGCTGCTTTCACAGGTCAGGATGGGTGCCTACGGACTTTCAGAGTTCTGGAAGCGGTATGATCTGGGTTGAAATCTGTTCACTGCTCTCTTGATCTGACCCTCTGAAAGTTCCTAAAGACAGGTTTGGGTCTGTTGGCTTGTTGATGAAAGTTTTGGTAGACAGTTGCTGGACTTGGTCACTGTTAGCCTACTCTGTAGGTTCAGAGTGCCTGAATTGCTAGCTCCTCTTTGGTTTAGGATTCCTGCCTTGGTTATTTTATCATAGGCTTAGGTGCTAGGCTACAGGCTAGAAATGAGTCACCTCTCAGTTCCTGGGATCAGAGCACACAGTTACATTTCTGGAACTTGTTCTTTGCTCAGTATACAGGTAAGGCCGACATTCAAAACTGCTTCTTTCTGCCCTGAATCTGTGACCCACAACTGGTAGTGGGTAACAAAGCTGTCAGGTGGTACCTGCCCCCTGTACCCAGCAGTATTTCAGGGATCCCCCGAGCTCTCTTTCTGCCCTGGTGCTTCCTGTCCTGGTGCTCTGTCTCCACCCTCTTTCGGTCCCTGAGCACTGAAATGCTTCTTCCAGCAGCAGACTGTGTGCTTTGGTCCAGAGCCCATCCTCAGTGTCCACAGACCTCTATGTCTTTCTCCCTAAGCTGCCTTGGGCTGGATAAATGATGTACTGTCACTTTCCTTTGACTTTCCTGATCAGAATTGGTGTGTTTTCTAGATCATTGAAGAGGAAGTATAGTGGGGAGCTAGGCTATATGGCTTCCCATCACTTTGCCATCTTGATTTTGCCTTAAATACAACACTGTGGCTCACATTTTTGTTGTGTCCAAAAATGGCATGTGAGATTTTGTAAAATGCTTTGCTGGGGGGCAGCTAGGTAGCGCAGTGGATAGAGCTCTGACCTTGGAGTCAGGAGGACCTGAGTTCAAATTCGGCCTCAGACACTTGACACTTACTAGCTGTGTGACCCTGGGCAAGTCACTTAACCCCAACTTCCTCACCAAAAAGCAAAAACAAACAAACAAATGCTTTGCTGAAATCTAGGTAAACTTTAGAGCATACTTCTGACCTACTAGTTTGGTAACCCTGTCAGAAAAGTAAATCAGATTATTCTGAAATGACCTCTTTGCTGAAGCCATGCCAGCCTGTTGTAATCCCTGATTTCTTCCCCCCCCCCCAATATTCACTAACCAATCTCTTTAATAATATATCCTAGCATTTTGTTAGGAATTAGTCAAGTTCACTGGCCTAAAGTCTGCAGATATCACTCTATTCCCTTTCTTCCTTTCACTCCCACCTTTCCCCTTTCACAAATTAGATTAGCATTTGATCTTCTCCAAGCTTGTGGTACTTTCCCTATTCTCCAGAATCTGTTTTCTTCTTTGTTATTTATTTTTTAAAAATTATTATTTATTTATGTTGAACATTCTTTTAAAATTTTGAGTTCCAAATTCTCTCCTTCCCAGCCCTACCACGCCCACGGAGAAGGAAAGCAAAATGATATCAATTATACATATGAAATCGTGCAAAGCATATTTCCATATTAACCATATTGCAAAAAAGAAACCCCAGAAATTTAAAAAGGGATAAAAATACTTCAGTTTACACTCATCAGTTCTCTCTCAGATGGACAACATTTTTTTTTTTCATCCTGAGTCCTTTGAAATTGTCTTGCCTCATTATATTGGATCAGCCTAGCTGAGTCTTTCACAGTTGATCATCATTACAACATTGCTGTTACTGGGCACAGTAATCTTTTGGTTCTTCTCACTTCACTTTGCATCAATTCATCCTATATATTTGAGAAAAGAGGACTTATCAGGGAAACGTCCCGTAAATTTTTTTTTAATATTACTTAATTGTCTATGGTACCTTTTAGTAAAATGTAGTTTCCCTGATTTTCCCTTTTAATTAGGTCTGTTTTTGCTTTTATTTTGTCTGAAATCATTATTGCTACACCTGCCTTTTTTACTTTAGCTGAAGCATAATAGATTCTGCTCTCTCGTTTTCCCTTCCACTATAAAAGCTCTCCCTTACATGCCCCTTTTATGTGAGAAAAATTTGCCATTCTTCCTCTCCCTTCTCCCTATTTTTCAGTACTTTATTACACCTTCATTTATTTATTTATTTATTTTTGGAGAGGATCCCAACATAATCAACTCATATTCATGCCCTTTGTCTGCATAGTAGACTCCTTCTAACTGCCCTAATAATGATAAAATTCTTTTTTCCCCTTTCCCCCAACTTAATAGTATTTTATTTTTTCCAATTCCATGTAAATATAGTTTCCAACATTCATTGTTGAATTGAGTTCCAAATATTTTTCTCTCTCCCTACTTTCCCTCACCCCTCCCCAAGACAGCAAGCAATCTGATATAAGTTATACGTGTACAATCATTTTAAATGTATTTGAACATTAGTCATGTTGTGAAGGAAGAATCAGAACAAAAGAGAAAAACCACGAGAAATAAAAAACAAAAAAAAAGAGAAAGTAGTATGCTTTGGTCTGCATTCAGACTCCATAGTTCTTTCTCTGGATGTGGATAGCATTTTCCATCATGAATCTTTTGGAATTGTATTAAGATTAAGTGATTTGCTCAAGTTTGAACCCATAGGGCTCCTTAACCTCCCTAAGCCTCAGTTTCTTTATTAGTAAAATAGGGATGCTAATCCCTGCTCTGCCTTTTTTTGAGGATCAAATGTGTTATTGTATATGAAAGTGCTTTCTAAATTGGAAAGTGTTCTACCGATATAAGGTATAAATAATATTATTATTGCAGGTACTTTATAATTATCAAATGTAGCCTTCTTTTCACTCACACAGCCACCACCCTCATGCAGGCTCTCATCACCTCATGCCTGGACTATTGAGTGCTAGTCTTCTTCTTCTTTTTAAATTATTATTTTTTTATTTTTAGTTTTCAACATTCATTTCTGTAAGATTTTGAGTTCCAAATTTTCTCCCCACCTCTTCCCTCCCCCCATCCCAAGATGGTGTGCAATTTGATATAGGCTCTACATATATATTCATATTAAACCTATTTTTACATTAGTCACATTGTAAAGAATTAGAACCAATGGGAGAAACCACAAGAAAGAAGAAACAAACAAAAGAAAAAAGAAAAAAGAGAGAGAAAATAATATGCTTTGATCTACATTCAGACTCCACAGTTTTTGTTTTTTCTGGATGTGGACAGAATTTTCCATCATGTGTCCTTTGGCATTATCTTGGATCCTTGCGTTCCTGAGAAGAGCTAAGTATTAAAGTTAGTCATTGAACATGACTGTTACTGTATACAACGTTCTCCCGGTTCTGCTCACTTCACTCAGTATCAGACCATACAAGTGTTTCCAGGTTTTTCTGAAGTCTGCCCGCTCATCATTTCTTATAACACAATAGTATTTTATTACATTCATATGCCACAACTTCCTCAGCCATTCCTCAATTGATGGGCATTCCCTCAATTTCCAATTCTTTGCCACCACAATAAAAGCTGCTATAAATATTTTTGTACATGTAAGTCCTTTCCCTATTTTTATGATCTCTTTGAGATATAGCCCTAGAAGTGCTATTGCTGGGTCAAAGGGTATGCACATTTTTATAGGCCTTTGGGCATAGTTCCAAATTGCTCTCCAAAATGGTTGGATCAGTTCACAACTCCACCAGCAATGCATTAGTGTTCCAATTTTCCCACATCTTCTCCAACATTTATCATTTTCCTGTTTTGTCATGTTAGCTAATCTGATAGCTGTGATGTGGTACCTCAGAGTCATTTTGATTTGCATTTCCCTAATCAATAGTGATTTAAAGCATTTTTTCATATGCCTATAGATAGCTTTAATTTCTTCATCTGATAACTGTCTGTTCATATCCTTTGACCATTTATCAATTGGGGAATGACTTGTATTTTTTTTTTTGGCTAGGCAATGGGGTTAAGTGACTTGGCCAGGGTCACACAGCTATGACGTGTCAAGTGTTTGGTCTGAGGTTATATGTGAACTCAGGTCCTCCTGACTCCAGGGCTGGTGCTCTATCCACTGCGCCATCTAGCTGCCCCAAATGACTTGTATTCTCATAAATTTGACTAAGTTCTCTGTATATTTTAGAAATGAGGCCCTTGTCAGAGACACTGATTATAAAAATTCTTTTCCAGTTTTCTGCTTCCCTCCTAATCTTGGTTGCACTGGCTTTGTTTGTGCAAAAACTTTTCAATTTAATATAATCAAAATTATCCATTTGTGCCATAGTCTTCTAGTGGCCTCTTGGTTTCAAGTCCCTCCTCCCTCTAATCCATCCTCCACTCTGCTGCCAGATTGATTTTCCTCAAGTACAAGTCTGTCCATGTCACTTGCCTGGTTCAGTAAACTCCAGTGGTTTTCTGTCACCTCCAGGATCCAATATAAAGTTTTCTGCTTGGCATTCAAAGCCTTTTACAACTGGCCTGTTCCTGCCTTTCTGGCCTTTCCCCCTTTACTTCCCTGCCTGTACAACACCATCCAGTGACCTTCGTCTGCTCTCTGTTCCATGAACACAACATTCCATCTCCTTGACTGTCCCCCGTTTTCCTGTCTCCCATTCCTGGAATTCTCTCATTCCTCATTTCTGCCTCCTGGCTTTCTTCAGGTCTCCACTAAAGGCTTGCCTTCTACAAGAAGTCTTTCTTAGTCTTCTTTGATCTTAGTGCCTTCCCTCTCACGTTATCTTCACGTTATCCTGTCTGTATTTTGCTGGTGCAGCTTGCCTGCTGTCTCCCCCATCAGACTGTGAACTTCTTGATGGCAGGAACATTGTGTTTGTCTTTGGTTGTATCTCCAGCATTTAGCATTGTACTTTTCTTTTTTTTTTCTTTTTTTAATTTTCTTTTTTTTAATTAATTTTTTTTGATTTATCAATAATCACTTCCATATGCTTTTGTGTTTAAAATTTTTCTCCCCCATCCCAAAACAGCACACAATCTGATATAGGCTATACATTTACATTCACATTAAAAATATTTTCACATTAGTGATGTTTTAAGTAGAAATTAAAATCAATAGGAGGAACCATCAGAAAGATGAGACAAAACCCAACAGGAAGAGGAAAAAAAATAGCAATTTGGCTTCCATAGTTCTTTCTTTGGGTGTGGATAGCATTTTCCATCACAAGGCCCCTGGAGATGTCTTAGATCCTTGTATTGCCAGGAAGGGTTAAGTTTATCAATATTTAGTCATCATACAATGTGACTGTTATTGTGTACAATGTTCTTTTGGCTCTGCTCACTTCACTCAGCATCAGACCATACAAGTCTTTCCAGGTTTTTCTGAAGTCAGCCTGTTCATCATTTCTTATAGCACAATAGTATTCCGTCACGTTCATATACCACAACTTGCTCAGCCATTCCCCAATTGATGGGCATCCTCTCAATTTCCAATTCTTTGCTACTAAAAAAAGAGCTGCTATGGATATTTTTGTACATGTAGGTCCTTTTCCCATTTGTGTGATCTCTTTGGGATAGCATTATACTTTTCAAAAAAATTATTATTTTGGTAATTCCAGTGCTTAGCACAGTGCCTGGCACGTACTAGGCACTTAATAATGCTTGTTTACTTGACTTGATTTCACTGGCTTTCTCTGGTGCCTGGAATACTCTGCCACCTTCTGGTTTCCTTCAGGACTCAACTCAGATCCTACTTCTGCAGGAGGCCTTTCCTGGGTCTCCTCTCCCACCCCCAGAAAGTGCCTCCCCTCAGAGATTATTTACATTTACCTACATACACATATATATTATATATATTTACAGCTTATATATAGATATTTGCACTCTGTTCCCCCCATTAGACTATGAGCTCCTCGAAGGCAGCGACCTTGTGTTTGCTTGTTGTCATATCTCTAGCATCTAGCATAGTGCTCGGCAACCAGTAAGTGCTCAATAAAATAAGTTCTTGTTGATTGACTGATTAATAATGAAAGTTGTGATGAGCTTTTTGCTATGATTATTGTGTACAGTAAATGGCATGAAACAAACCCTCTTAAATGTGAAACCAAAAGGTAAATCTGGTGTTTGGAGGCGATTCTGCCTGCTGGGTCCCTGCCAGTCACCCCAAAGTCTGAAGGAAGCACAATGCAGTTGGTTTAATATAGGGGTCTGCTTTCCTCTTTTCTGTCTTGTGACCCTTTTCCCTGTTGCCTCCCAGCTCCCTCCCTACTCCCTCCCCACTCCCTTCCTCCCACCTTCTGTGGAAGGGAAGAACTTTATGGAATCCGAGTCCTGAGATGCCTCATTCCAACATCTGTGCAGGGAAAATGTTGGAAGGGTGCAGTGAATCTTGACCTCTTTGAGCGCCATTCCTTGCTCTGGGTTCACCTTCTTCTCCATGTGGTTTTGAGTATGTCCAGGGTCAGGGTAGGGAGGAGGAGGCAGTTATTTATTCATGGGCTCCAGAAGTCATTGTCCAGGCTCAGGGAGGGTGCTGCAGGAGATTTATAGCATCTGGAAATAAATTCCTCACATCAGCCTTTGTCTTCTGGATTGGAGAGGATATGGCCTGATGCTGGTGCTCAAAGGAGGGGCTGAACTTGACCTTCTGTGAGTTGTTCAGGACACCCCAGACTCCTATAAGGTCATAGTTGAAGACTGTGAGAATCTTTATTAGTTTTTCTTTGTCAATGACCTTTACAGTCATTCTTCTTGAGAGGCATGGTTTTATTCTTGCATTTTCAGTCCCGGCAACAGCAACCACCCAGCCAGCACCTCTCAAAGCCAAGAGCCAACGATGCCCTGAAGATGAGGGCCTCTGTCCGAATGACCCGATACCTGGAGTCTTGGGGAGCAGCTCGGCCCTTTGCATCTCTCAATCACAGGGAGAGTCTAAGCACTGACATCCTGATTCCCAAAGTGAAGCGACCAAAGGTGAGACCCCTCTCTTGTTCTCTGACATCCCCTTTTCACCAAAACCCAAAGGCTTGGTGTCTGCGCAACTGGTGGCCAGCAATACGACTTCTGGGAAAAGACTATGGTGTGATGTGCTGGAAAGAAACAGGGACAAGGAGCCAGGAGCCCTGAATTCTAATTCTAACTCTATCAAGTGATGTCACCTTGACCAGTCTCATCAAAACACGTGTGTTCGCTGTGCTATACATTGGGGATACAAAGAAAGGTAACAAGGTCTCTGCCCTCAAATGCCATGTCTTCTTATTGGAGAGACACCATGTGAATACTTAGTACACACAAGACATATACAGAGTAGATAGACGGGAATCTGAGAGGTGAAGGCAATAATGGTGGTGGGGGGAGAGTAGGGAACCCAGAAAGGCCTCCTGCAGAAGGTGAGACTTGAGCTTTGAACTCCAGGTTTCCCACCTTTAGCATGAAGAGAATAATCCCTGCCCACTACCTCACGGATGTAACATGAAGGTCAAATGAAATAATTCAATTCAAGCATTTAGTAAGCCCCTGTCAGCAAGGTACTAGGTACTGTACTAGGTCCTGGGAATTCAAAGACTAGCATGAAAAACCAGTCCCTCCTGTCCCAGAGCTTATCTGCCAGTGGAGATCATGCGAGGAAGTGCAAAGTTGACAGTATTGTTAATAACTTTAAGTGATTTGCTTTGAAATATTTATCTGGACATTTCATTTTACATTCTGGTACTATTGCTAACACTGCCCCATGCTTTTTCTGGGCCCAGGGTGAGTGCTAACCCAATGTGTGGGACATGGGGGGTTTTGGGTGCTGATGCCTGGTCATTCTCAGAGGGAGCTGGTTCCTTACTCACTTCACATTTCTTTGGTGTTTTTCCATTTATGGTGTTATTGCATCTGAGATCTCATCAGACCCTCACAACAGTCCTGAGATTGTGGGAGGGCAGATATATATCATCTTCTCTTAGAGATGAGTAAACTGAGGCCCAGAGGTTGCCTGAGTGAGTCGCTTCTGCAGACATCCCAATCTAGTGCTGTTCATGCTAGTTGGGGTAGGTACAGGTTGGCCTGTCCAGGGAGGTTGGACTTAGCAGAGACTGAGTCCTCATCATGTAGTGCCAGTCTCATTGTCTTGTGACCCTGTGGTTTTTGGATGGCCCCCTGTTGCACCATAGGAGGTATAGGATCTGTTTGAAGACTTTGTTTCTCCTACCCCACCTTGGGTGTTTTTCAGTTTACTTGTTAAGTTCTTGGTTCATGGGGATGGGGGATGCTGTCCGGGTTTCACAGGGCAGCCCAGGTCAGCCCTGGCTTGCTTACCTTTCAGGATGTGGCATGTTATCACCATGCTGTGAAACCATTTTCAATTTTGATTTCTTGCCTCCTTTTAGACAATCCCCTTACGGCGTCACAGGGATGCAGATAGGTATGTTTAATTCTCACTTCTCCTTTCTGCCGGGCTGAGCCCTCCCTTCTCTTCCAAATACTGGCTGCCTTCTGTTAGCACTGAACTTTCCAAAGCGCTTCCCTTCCAGAGGCCTTAGGAAGGAGGCAGTGCATTTTCCTAATTCGACATCAGTGGCCCTTCAAGGCCCTGTGATTTTGTCAGTGTGGTGATCCCTTCTTTCAGCACAGATTATACAAGATACCTACCTGTATTCCTTAGGTGGTCTTTGTGAGCTGCTCAGGTCAACAAAATGTCACCATGCTTGGTGGCCAACCTTCTGGTGACGTTCCTGGCTGGACTTGGGTACCAGACACACAGGTTGGATCGCTGGGCCTGTGCTAGAATGTTTTTCAGCTCAGTAGGACCTGCCATCATTTGTGATTTGCCGGCAGAGTTTTTGAGAGCTCAGGGTTACCTCCTTGCCACAATGAGGCCCCAAAAGAGGAATTTATTGGAGGATGCCCATTTTGTAGATTGGGAAAATTGAGCCTCAGTGTCACTAGCGTATTCCTCTAAGTGGCTAGATCACAGAATCAAAGGTTTAGAGCTGGAAGAGACTTTAAATGCTAGGTAGCCCAACACCCTCAATTGTACCAATGAGGAAACAGGCTCAGAGAAGATTAAGGGGCTTGCCCAAGGCTATGCAGAGAATAAACATCAGAGGCAGCATTTGAATCCAAGTCCCTTGGCTCTTGAGTCAGTGGGTTCAAATCCTGCCACAACTCAGTTATATGGGAGGTAGGGCTTAAATTTAGGGCTTTTAACCCCTGAGGCCAGTATCCTTTCTCCTCTCCCACGTGACTTTTCAGCTCACTCTTTCTGGGAAGTTTTTCCTGACTAATTCCTCAAGGCCCTGGCCATTCTAGAATATTCCCAGCGCAAGCGCCCCATCCCCCAGCCTACCCCCCACCCCCACCACTGCTCATTACTAATACAGAGCCCTCATATAATGGTGTCTTGGCTAATGTTGACCAAGTTTGTTGTAGAACATATGGCTGTAATTAACACCATACTTTTCTGCATGTGGGGATTTTTCCACTATGTTTTCAGCCTTTCCCATTAGCTCTGAGGGCAGGGATTATATCGTCCATTTCCTCTCTCCTGTTTCAGGTGTTCAGGACTGGGGCCGCACCATCCCTGGTGTTGATCCAATGGCCTTTAGCATTTATTCCTGGCCACCAGGCTTTGCATGTCATTTAACCAATGAGTGTTTGCTTATTAAGTGCCTGCTATGTGTCTGACACTGTGCTGAGGCACTGAGGTTACACAGCCAGAAAAATGACACATTCCATGGCCTCATCTCCACAAGAATTAATTGCGTGCTTGCTGCATACCTATTCCTGTGCCCCAGGGACTTGTGGCGGGGAGGAAAAGTAGGGTACTGTCCCTGCCTTCTAAGGAAGTCTTGGGTTGTTTCACTCTCTTCTTGCTCTTTGTTCAACCCAAGGAAGCCTTACTGACTTCAAAACAAACCCAAGCAACATGGCGAATGAGGCACAGACCTGTCAGGTCATCTCATTCACGCCTCTACGACTGGGCAAGGCTGCCTGACTTGGCGGTGGGAGGTGTGGGGGGGTCCTCCAGACACTCACTTGTGCTTTCAGCCAGGGGAGGACCAGGAGCAGAATGGGTCTCATTTCAGAAATATGTCTCTAAGGGGGAAGGCTGAGGAGGACACCTATGATGAAGAGCTGATGTTGGCCATTGAAGGGCTCAGCTTGGCCAGGTGAGACAATTATGGATTTCCCCCTCCCCCAAAAGGAGCAAACTCAATAGCAGGGCCACTGGAATCAAACCTCTTTGAAACCGAATCCCAACTTGAGTGCACAAATATCATACTCATACATCAAGAGCTAGAAGGGACCTTAGAGACCATCCAGTCCAATGCCCTCATTTGGCAGGTGAGGAAACTGAGGCACAGAGTGACTCGTCCAGGGTCATATAGTTAATAAGTGTCTGAAGAGGGAATTGAAGTCCAGTCTTCCAGATACCAAATCCAGCATTGTCTTCTACACCAAGCTGTGTCAATTGGCCGGAGACATTCTCTCCCCAATGGTTTTAGGGCTGGAACTAGTACCCTAAGCTCTTGTTTCTAGGGAAGATAGTTATCACCTTTCAATCTCAGCGGTAGTTTCTTCTCATCTTTTCCTCTCTTCTGTGTCCTGCCTTTGTGACATCTTTTTTTTCCTCTTTCTTTTCTCCCTTTTCTCTGGGGCCTGTTTTAGCTCCATCTTTTGCATCTAAGGATGGATTCTGGCTCAACAGATGTCTGGTGGTTCTGTCCTAGCTAGGAATGGATGGGCATGTGTTGAGGGGAGGAGGCTGTGCTTGCCCCAGGGAGGAGACTGTGTCTGCCTCGGGGAGAAGAGAGAGTGCAGTGCCTTTCTTAGTATAGGAGGATTTTTACTTGCTTTGCACTTCTCCCATCTCTTCTTCCACAGCTCAGTTTTAGGTCTTGTGAAACTGAGTATGTTGAGAGCTCGTGTTTCTGCCTCTGATATTGACTTTCTATGATATTTTGAGACTGATGGGTCAGAGCAGGGAAGGGATGAAGTTAACTTTTCCTGGAGTCCTGACCCAAACACTTGGCATAGTGCTGGGCCTGGAGTCTGGAAGACCAGAGTTCAGATCCAGCTTTATATATTTACTAAGTGTGTAACCTTGAGCAACTCACTTAACCTCTATTTACTCAGTTTCCTCAGCTGTAAAAAAAAAAAAAAAAAAGAAAAAAAAAAGGAGGTAATAACAGCACCTATCTCCCAGTGTTGTTGCAGGGATCAAATAAGGTAATACTTGTAAAGATAATATTTGTAAAGTGCTTAGCACTGTGCCTGGCACATAGTAGGCTATCTATTAATGCCATCATCATTATCATCATCACTTATGAAAGCATGATCCTGACTCTTGGGAAATAGCAGATTGGTGCCATTTAGGCCAGGAGAAGCCAAGCCCACATACTCTAGAGACTGTGAATATTAGATTTTCTAATTCTCTTTTTTTCAACTCTGCTAATTTCCGTTTTTCAGCCTCCACCCAACCCACTCTGACACATGATTCTTGAGCCTGTCATGGGTGTGGTCTTGCAGCTTTCAGATTCATACCCACATAGAATACCAAACTGGCTAGAAATCATTAGAGGTTATCAAGTTGAACCTCTTTATTTTCTGGGGGTAGGAAATCGAAGTGAATAGGGGCAGTGAATATATAGGATCATAGATCTCATGCTAGAAGGGACCTTAGAGGCCTTGTGGTTCAACCCTCCTATTTACAGATGAGGAAACTGAGGGAGGTGAAATGAGTTGCCTAAGGTTACATATAAGGACAGTTAGGTGGCCCAGTGGATAGAGAGCCATGCCTGGAGTCAGGAAGACTCTAATTCAAATCTGGCTTCAGACACTAGCAGTGTGACCCTGTGTAAGTTAGTCATTCAACCCCGTTTGTCTCAGTTTCCTCATCTATAAAACGAGCTAGAGAAGTATCTCTGCCAAGAAAACCCCAAATGGGGTCACAAAGAGTTGGACACAACTGAAATGACCAAACAACAACAGCACAGGTTATAGGAGAAGTTAATGGCAGAGCCAAAACTAAACCCTACAGCTCTTCCTGACCCTGCCCCCCTCCACCTCCGGCCAGTGGTCCTCCTGTCTCCCCCAGAACCCAGCCTCTAGCCATGTCCCCATAGTCCTACCCAAACTGGAGCACCGTGCATATGTCCTCCTGAGTCTTTTGTGTGCTCTTGTGTTCGTACCCACACCTTGTGCTTAACACAGACCTTGCTGCTGCGGTAATTCTGACGACTTCTACACCATCGGGACGTTCTTTGTGGAGAAGAACTTTGAGAAGGAGGTAAGTGAGGATTGTGTAGCCCAGAAGTCATGATTTGACAGGGCCCTACTGCAGTCCCATTGTGTTGTGTGGCTAGTGTCTAAACTTCCACCATTAGGGAACTTTCTTCAGTTTTTACAGGCTTCTTCCCTTCTTCTCCCACCCCATTGCCCTTCCTCCAGCCTCAATTCTGTTGTTAAGAAGGTAGCACCCCATCTGATAAATGGTCTCACCTTAAGCAGTGTAAATAGAGCACAGGACAGATGTGGGGAGGTGGAATAGAGGGGTGGCAACAGAAAGACTGCAGAAACTGGCCATATTTAGAGGTTCTCCATTGCCAATGGCCATCCGGCCCTCATTGGGATCCACCAGAAGAAACCTCAGAAATCATCCCTCATTTTACAGATAAAGAAACCAAGAAAGCAAAGAAAGGTTAAGTGACTTGTGTTAGGTCACAGACATAGTAATTGGCAGAATCTGGATTTGAACCCATGTCCTCTGCAAATGTTGTTACCTTTTCTCTAAATCTATACTATGTCTAAGGAAGTTAAAGCTACAACGCACAAAACCCAAAGTCCTATGGAGGTGGCTTGTGAATTATATCTGCTACTGTTTCAATCATTCCCTTTTCATATTAGTAGCTGCCATCTTTGGCCTTAGAGGAGTTTTGAATCCTTTACTGTTTGGGGGGGATGGTCCCCCTGTGGTTTCTTGGCTCAGGAATTGGTAGGGATGACTGGATGGGTTAGTTCATACAAAGGGACCCCAACAGGTACCCTTATTTGTTTGCTAATCAGTGTTTATTGATTGGCTGACTGCTCTGTGGGGTAGCCTGCTGTTCTCATATTTCTCTTTATCCCTTGGCCTTCTCTTTCAGTACCGAACCATGCCCATCCCCAAGGTCCGTCATTACTTTGCATGTGCTGGCTTTGTCTTCTTTTGTCTCTTGCTCATCCACACCTTAGTGATACCCAAGTAAGTTCGGGTGCTTTGAGGATCCTGGAACTCTAGAATGGGCAGAGCTAGATCCAATCACCTAATTTTATAGAGGAAGAAACCAAAGCCCTATGAGAAAGAGGAAAGGGCTTGGCCAGAGTCCCGATGGGTGGTGGGCCTTGGCTAGAACTTGGGTCTCCTGACTCACAGGCCAACACTCCAAGCTCATCTCTGGCTATGCCTATCTTAGACTCCCAGGGGAGCATGGGACATACCCATAGGGCCTGGAGTTAGGTGTGAAACCCCATGAGGCCCCCCAGAAATAAAAATAAAACCAGGTTTCATTTTTGACTAGGGTGATGGTCCCTCCAAGGGCCAGAACTTTCTGCCCATGCCCTATAAGAAGGCTGTGGGGTGGAATTGGGGTCTGGGACGTTTTGTGGGCTTGACAAGAAGGAAAAGTGTGATGGACACAAAGTCACCCGTATATTTTGGAGGAATAATGTGTATTATTTGCATGTCTCATGTCTGAGTTATAAACACTTCTTGTTGCTTGGACTTGGGGAGGGAGAGACCAGCCTGAGAGAACAGATGGAAGCGGCCTTGTCTGTGTCTCAGTGTCAGCCTCAGGGTTCAGGCTATCTCGGGTCAACCAGGGATAGCCTAGTGACTAGGCCCTAGTCAGGTGCTCTGTACCCCAGCAACATGTTTGTGTCTTTGGCTTTAGGACTGCCAAAATGGGAATCTCCTTTGGAATTGTGGCCTGTGTGATACTGCTGGCCTTGGGGGCTTGTTTTGCTGATGATTTCCTGGTGAGTGTCTGAATCCTTCCTGCTAAATTCTTTCTATGTGGTTACTCCCTTTGGGTGCTGATGGACTGGCTCTGGGTGGCACAATCCAACACTGTGGCACTGTGGTTATCCATATGCTGAGGGCTTGTGCTGACGTGGTCTGGGGCTCAGAGGAAAGAATGGAGCGCCATTCAATGCCCCTTACTGTAGGCTGGTACTGGGTGTGGGTTGGACAGTCCTCCTGCTCCTTCCTCTGTTCTGGATGTACTACTTCCTCAGGGACATGCATCAGGAGGCACTCTTGTCCTGAGCCTTCACTGCCTTCACAAAGTAGCTCTGACCTTCCTTCCCACCAAGAAGCTTTCTCTGATTAACTCCACTCTACACCACTCAGGTTGAATAAAGTGCTGGACTTGGAGGCAGGAAGACCTGAGTTCAAATCCTTACTCTGACCTTAATAGCTGTGTTGACACTGGGCCAAGTCATTCAATTTCTCTGTGCCTCAGTTTCCTCATCTGCAAAATGAAGGGGCTTGACTTGACCTCTAAGGTCTCTTCTAGCTTTAAGTCTGTGATTCTTTACATAGTCATGGCTTTTCTGCGTATACATCCTTTCTCTTAGCCCAGTGCCCGGCACACCATAAGAGCTTGTTAAGCCTACTCTTCAAAAAGACTAAAACCAGGGTGGGAAGCTATGGCTTTTCTTATAGGGCTCCCCAGGGGAGGGGTTATCTCACCATCTACCTGGAGGCTCCCTGAGGGCAGAAACTCTTCCTTCCTCTTTCTCTTTCCCAGTCTCCTACCTAATCTAGGCTTCTCTGCTAACTACCTCCCCACTCCCCCCATTGAGGATGTTCCATGTTTAATGGCCTTGGGTGACTCCCCCTCTGCTCATGTCTCAGAGGTGCTGCCCAGAGCAGTCATGCCTGCGCGCCCTCAGGACCATCTCTGAGAAGGTGGAGACAGAGCCGCTGTTGAGACTGTCCTTGGCTGTCCTGACCATCGGCGGCCTGCTGACTGTGGCCATTGTGAATCTGGTAGGTCTTGTCCGTTCTGTCCATCTCTGGAGGCATCTAGAGTCTCTGTCTAGCACCTTACTCCCATGCCTCACGCCCAGAGCTTCCCTTCCCAGTGAGAGCAATGTCTCCATGTCTGTGTCCCGGGAATATAGCAGTCCAGGGACCTGCTTGAGATCAGATGACTCTAAATCCGGAAGCCAGAATCTGCTTCTCTAGAGGACATCCTACCATGTGGGGCTGTGGGCTGAGGTTTCCAGAGGCCCAGGCTGCTTCTGTTTCCCAGGGAAGGGTCAGCAAAGGCAAGAGCAGGTTCCCTCCCTTCTGTGCTGCTCTTGGCAGGGGGTGCCAGAGGCAGCTCTGGCTTCTGACAACTCGTTAAAGTTTCAATCAGAGCATTCCCATTTATACCTACAAATCAGGGCTTTATTTATATATTTCTTTATATATTATTTTGTTCATTTTCCAGACTTAACAAAGTGATGGGGAAAATATTAATAATGCAAATTAAACTTAAAAGTGTATCTTGTGTACATTTCTCTTTCCCCCCATCCCATCAGTTGTTAAATATCCCCCAAGACACCCCTGCTACTATAGCTCATAGAGACATATTCTTAGAATCCATAGAATGTAAAAACAGAAAGTAGAATGTCAGAGCTTCAGGGGACCTCAGAATATAGGATGTTAGAGGCCATCTTGTCCAACCTCATTTTATTTTATTTTATTTTATTTTTGGCAAGGTAATTGGGGTTAAGTGACTTGTCCAGAGTCACACAGCTAGTAAGTGTTATGTGCCTGAGGCGTATTTGAACTCAGCTTCTGACACCAGGGCCAGTGCTCTATCCACTGCACCACCTAGCTGCCCCTCAACATCATTATTTTAAAGAGGAAACTGAGACCCAGAGAGAAGGAGTGACTTATTCGAGGTGATATTGTGAAAAAATGGGAAACCCTGGGTTAGAATGTAGAGGTCTTGAGTCCATGGTCCAGAAAGGGGCCTTTGCATTATGCCAGTCTGATTTTAAGTTCACAGTGAGAGTTGAGGAAGGAACAATAATTCATTAGGATCTCCATAGTTCTGGCCTTTGTATGAGCAGGAACCAGAAGTAGGTACCAGTCTAAGGCTCCACAAGGGATTCTGTCCTAAAGCATTGCTGTCTTCCACAGTTACTGACACCCCCCGGGGAACTCTGTGCGAATTTCACTGAGCTGAACCGTGAGAACAGCACCAATAGCCAGTGTCCTGTCCTTCTGGTGAGTAGGGGTTGGGTCATGGACCTCAATGGGGATCAGGACCCCACATCCTCCAACTGAACACCCCATGGCTCAGTCTTCTGGCTCCTTTAGCTGCCTTTCAATATTTTTGGCCAAGTACAAACAGCTCTCACTCATAGGACAACACCAGAATGTACAGATATGGATAATTAAAAACAGTATTGATAATACCAACATTGGTGAACGGTTCCTAGAACATAAAGCATTGGAGCTGTAAGGGACCCTAGAGACCATGTAGGTCAGTTTCCTCATTTTATAAAGGAGGAAACCGAGGTCTGGGGAGAGGAATTGTTTTGCCTGTGGTCACACAGCTACTTGCTGACAAAATTAGGGTTAGTCAGATACAATACTTTACTTCCCCTTCACAACCAGACTTCTAAAAAAGCTGATTAGATTCATTACTTATATTTCCTCACTTACTATTTGCCTCTCCACCCCCTTGCAATTTTATCTGAAACTGCTGTCTCCACGGTGAGCGATCATTTCAGTTGCTAAGTCCAATAGGCAGCTAGATGTCAAGGTGCATAGAGTGCTTGCTGTACCTTGGAGTCAAGAAGACCTGAGTTCATGTCTAACCTTAGACACTAGCTGTGGGCTAGTATGCTGGCCCCAAGTCACTCAACTGCTATCTGCCTCAGTTTTCTCAACTGTAATATGGAGATGATAATAACACGCACTTTGCAAGGTTGTTGTGAGAATCAAATGAGATATCTGTAAAGCATTTAGCACAGAGCCTAGTGCCTAGTCGGCATTTAATAAATGCTTATTCCTCTCCCTTGCCCTTTTCTCAGTCTTCACCCTTCTTGAGCTCTCTTTAACTTTTGGCAGTATTGACCGTCACTCTGTGCTCCTGGATACTCTCTCTGCTGGTTCTCATGGTGCTGCTCTCCTGGATTTCACCTCCTGCCTAGGTGACCATTCCTTCTTATTCTCCTTTCTGGATTACATCATCTCTCACCCCCCAGCTGTGCTAGGTAGCCCCCAAGGCTCTGTCCCAAGCCCCTAGTAAGGAGGAGGATGCTTTCCATCCTATGGCACCTTCCAGCATCTGTCATCTATTCAAGTCATTCCCTCTCCTAGTCCTGAATTTCCACTCTTATTCACCCTCACCCCATGCTCTGTTCAAAATGAACTGCCTGGTCTGAGTGCCCAGGTGGGGTGCCAGATCAGTGTAGGCTCGGCTATGAGGGGATCAGCAGCCGCTGTTTTACTCCTGTAGGCCACCCCCTGCCCCCATAGTAAACTCAGCCCTGGTCTTGCAGTCACTCTCCTCCTCTGCCCTGAACCTCCACTGTGTTCTCTGAGAGCCTTCCTGTGTTGTGCTGCCATGGAAGGAGCTCAGGATTTGGTCAGAAAACCTGAGTTTGAATTCACTTGACCTCTCTGGCCCTCCGCTTCCTCAGCTGTACATGAATGGGTCGGACCAGCACCCTTCAGGAGTTTTAAATTGATTATCTATGATGCCATTGGAAGGATCCTTCCATCTGCTGGTGCATCTCCAAAGCAGCCCGTTCCTCCTAAAGGCTGGTGGCTTCTCTCACACGGGGCTCGGAGGAGGGCTTGGCAACCTCCACGCTCCCCAGGCCGCTTCCAGATCCTTCCTTGGCTCCCATCACTCGGCAGTCACCCCCTCCTTTTGGTTCACTCTCTTCTGACCTGATTTTCATTTCCTCATAACTGTTGTCTGTGGAACAATTCTCCTTCCCCAGTTGGCTCAGTACCTCACACACCGTCTTCTTTTCCAATGTCCCTGGCCTCCCAATTCCTCAACATTCTCAACTCCCATGACCCCCGCTTCCAGTCTGTCACAACCAGGCCCTGGAGTAGATGGCTCCTGTGGCTTTGTCCTGCTCCTTCCCAAGTCCTTGTGACCTGTGAGATGGGCTGGCAGAGGGAAGAAAGCGGCACTGGTCCTGAGGTCTCAGGGCTTAGACATCCCTGTTGTGCTGTGTTCCCCACCCCACTCCCCACCCTGCCTCAAGCTCGGCTGAAGTGGTCCTGGTGCTGGGGTTTTAAGTTTCCCTCCTGCCTCAGTCATCCTCCTCCACCTTTCCTCTCCTCCTATCCATTCAATTCTTGTTGATTCAGCCTGCGTGACATCTCTAGCATCTTTCCTTTTCTCCACACCCCTCACCCATCCCTCCTTGTCCCCTGCCCTCATTACCTCTCACCTGGCCTGTTGCAGCAGCCTCCTAGCTGAATTCCCAGCTGCCATTCTCTCCTTTCCCCAACCCATCCTCCACCAGTTGGCCAAAATAACCTTGCTGTGGCACAGGTGTGACCTCGTCTCTCCCCAGCTCAAGAACTTTCAGTGTCTCTCTATTTATTAACTCTAGGATAGAATATCAGCTCTTCTGCTTGGCGTTTAAAGATCTTCACGGTATGGCCCTTGCCTCACTTTACACAGTCTGCTTTCCAGTCACTCTGACCTGTTTGCTTTTCTTGGACTTGGCCTTCCATTTTTTGTTTCTATGACTTGTTATGGACTTTTCCCCATGCCTGGTACACATCACACCTCATGGGATCCTTCTTCAAGGCTCAGCTCAGGTCTCTTCCTACAGGCAGCCTTTCTTGATTTTCCCCTTTTGTTTGTGCTCTGCCCCTCCCTAAATTATCTTTATTTACCTGTTGCATTTTGCATCCCTCCCCCTTTTTTGTTTTTCTCTTTGCATTCCCAGTTAATAAAATTCCTTGCACATAGTAGGCATTTAAGGAGCGCTTACTGAATTGAAATCACAGGTCCTCTGGAAGAGACCACATTCACTATCTAGACAAATCAAAGAGAAACAGACATTGAGACTGGCCCTAATAAGCTGGGGATGGAGTGGGGAGAAGATTGGTCCTAAGGTGGTGGAGAGCTCTGAGCACATTGGATCTGAGAGCTTCTCTGTGTTGTTGGCGGCCTCCGTCAGCTTTGCCCCTGAGCCCTCCTTTCCTCTCCTAGTACTATGCCTACAGCTGTATCCTGGCCTTCATCGCCTGCTCCATGTTCCTCCGGATGAGCCTGGAGCTGAAGGTGGTGATGCTGACGGCCTCTGTCATCATCTATCTCATCATCTTCAACACTGACTCAGTTCTGAATTGGAGTGAATTCCTAGGCACAGATCGGGACAGGTTCAGTAACTTCACTCTGAACAACACGTCACAACGCTCGTCCAGGTGTGAAAAAGTTCCCTTTCTTGGCTTCTGTTGATCTATGTGTGGGCACATGTGGTGTGTCTAAGACCTCAAGGTGGCCTTTTATTTGAGGTGATTTTTTTTTTTCAGCATGTACCTGGATTTTTAAAAACTCTTTCTTCTTTTAAGGAAGGTTTTATTTTTAAAGGTATAATCTACATTTGGGGATAGCCTAGTTTTGGACCAGTATAGTGATTAATAACACAAATTGTTATTCTTACATTTGTATAATAGTTTCTGCTTTTAAAAGTGCAGTCTCACTTGGGTGTGAAATTGTATAAGGTGGTGGGAGGCATTTTCCCCATTTTATGCATGAGGAAACTTAAGCGAAAGGGAATAAGGGATTTACCCCAAATTATCCAAATTGCAAAGTTTAAAACTTGAGAGGGCCTTAGGGAACACATAGTCCAACCTAGGCAATTGGAGCCCAGAGGGGGGAGGTTATTTGCCAGTGTTTGCAGAGCTTAAACTTGAATCCAGAACTGATTCTAATGCTGCCTCCCCCAGCTGGTGAGTGGCAGAGATAGAATGGGTTTCCTGACTTCCCAGACTAGCACTCAAACCTGTGGAGTGTTTTGAGTTTCCTCATGGGTTCTGGTGGAGTCCCAGCCTTTCCAGAGGCCTTCACATCCATTCTCTTGCCCTTTGGTGGGCTACCCTTGGCCCAAATAGATTTGAGGAGTGGGTGAGGGAGTGGAGGTGCTGATATTCCTACTCCCAGCCTGGGCCAGGGAAGGTGTTTTGGTAGCCACCACTATGCCTTCTGGGTCTCCCTAGGGCCTTCTGGTACCCTGCTGGGTTCCTGCTTTCCAGGGAAATTGGTGAATGGCAGTGGGCTACACAGTAGTTTTTGGGAAAACACCACTTATGTTTTTCACACTAGGTGCATGCATCCAGGCCAGGTTTGGGAATGAGGTACCCATGGGGTTGGCCTTCAGAGGATTCCCTGGGACTGGCTCTGTAGCTCTTGGGAGGAGGCCTTGATCTCCTAAGGGCTAAAACCTAAACCAGGCTGAATATGTGTGGGTCAGGGATTGTTGAATTTGAAACTGAGCGATTATCAACATTAAGCATGTGTTTCTCTGAATAATAGAAAGAGTGTGGGAGTTGGCAGGGTTGGGAGATGTGGGTTTGAATCCCAACTCTGATGGGTCCTGGGTGACCTTTGGACAGTCATGCTGCTGAGTCTCACTTTTCTGCATCTATAAAATGGGAAGAACACATTTGTGGATTTTTGTGAGGAAAGAGCTTTGTGCTCTTTAAAGCACTAGATGAATGTGATAAATATGTAGATTATCTTTGGGCAATTTGGCTGGCTTTGTGTGTGTCTATCTCTGGTGGTGGGGAACTCTGTGAATATTTATAAAGCATATCAGAATTTTTCTGTGGAGTTACACACACACACACACACACACACACACACACACACACACTCACACACACACATAAATGCACACCCCTAACCCAGCCCTGGCTTTTTTTGTTTGTTTGTTTTAGGCAATTGGGATTAAGTGATTTGCCCAGGGTCACACACCTAGTGTCTAGTGTCTGAGGCCAGATTCGAACTCAGGTCCTCCTGACTCCAGGGCCAGTACTCTATCCACTACCCCCCTGTTTTTTTTTTTAATACAGCTTAGAGACCTTGTAGTTCTACCCTCCTATTTTACATATGAGGAAACTGAGGGAGGGACTGTGAGTTGCCTGGGGCTATATATGAGGGCAGCTAGGTGGCCCAGTAGATAGAGTGCCAGGCCTGGAGTCAAGAAGACCTGAGTTCAAATCCAGCCTCAAACATTTACTAGCTGTGTGATTCTGGGCAAGTCACTTAACTACTTTGTGCCTTAGTTTCTTAGTAAAATGGAGTTGTTGTGAGGATCATATGAAAAATAGTGCCTACTATGTGGCAGACACTTAATAAATATTTGTTTTTCCTTCTTTCTGTCCAATATCCAGTGGCTCAACTTCACGATTCATGAAAGATCCGAAAACAATGATCAATTTTTACCTGATTCTGTTTTATTTTACCCTTATCCTGCTGTCAAAACAGGTACAGTTTGCAAAGCCCCAGGATGCATCAACTGTCCCTCATCCCTCTTCCCCACCCCAGAATTGATGGGGCTTGCAGGTGTTACCTCAGATTTGGAATAAAAAAGGGGAGACTTCAGTAGTAGGGAGAGGGGCTTGTAGGACAGCCTTAGCCAATTATTGGTGACAAAGTGCTTGTATTTTTGACATCTGGAGATGTGTATGTATGCCTTGTGGGGTAGCTGTATTCTTTTAAACATTTAGAAGGGATATTCGTGGCTCAATAGTGCCTTCTCTCCCATCCTTTTTCTGTCCCAATTTCTCATGTGAACCTGATGACTGTCTGTGGCCTTTATCCCCCATCAGAGGAGTGGTGGGGACGTCTTTTGGGGAGGGACACTGTCTTCTCAGACTGGGGCCTCTCTGTGGGCAGGGACTGCCACTTCTCGCCCTGCATCAGAGTGGGGGCTCCCTGGGTTCCCTGAGGGCAGAATGGTATTCTCTCCCCGCCTCCCTGTGACCCTGGGGTGGAGTACACTGAGCCCAAAGGTGCCGTCTCCTGGGCCTTTCTGCAGATTGATTATTATTACCGCCTGGACTACCTGTGGAAGAACAAATTTAAGAAGGAGCAGGAAGAGTTTGAGACCATGAAGAATGTGAATCATCTGCTGCTGGAGAACGTCCTCCCTACCCACGTGGCTGAGCACTTCATTGGGGACAAGCTCGCTGAGGTACGGGCCAGGGCCGGGGGCTGGGGGATGGGGGGTGGGGGAGGCGGGCGGCAGCCACCTGGTGGCGAATTACAGATCTGTTGTGGGGGGTTTTCTGAGGTGGACGCTGACACTGATGGTCCCCAAGCTCCAGGACCAGGCTGGAGCCACTTGCTTTCCCAGGCCTGCCCACCTAAATCCCACTTCCATCAGTCGAGGAACCTTTTGTCCAGTATGAAGGCACCTTGTGGCCCTGTCTTCCTTCCTGAGCCCCGGTGACATCCAAGAGGCTGAGAAATAGGGAGGGAGTTGCCAGCTTCTGTGATTCTCCAAGTGATGATCTTTCTGGGAAGCCTGGCTGGAAAGGCTGCACTTCAGATGTCCCAGGTTACAGGTCACAAGAAGGTTTTGGCACGGAATGGAGATAGGCAGTGGATCTGGGATCTCACTGGCATAAGCAACCCTTCTAGGTGAGGAGACTCCCTCTGCCAGTGCAGGGAGACACCTTCTCTGAAACTTTTAGTCAGAGACAATTGCGTGGAGCAGTGAGAGGTTCAGTCATCTGCCCAAGATCACCCAGCCAGTGCATGTCAGAAGCAGGGCTGGCTTCAAGGCCTGCCCTCTATCCACTCCACCACAAAGAGAGGAAAATAAAAGCTCTCCTTTCAGGCCATGGTACTTCTAGGAAGAGAGCTGCTGTTATCATCATCATCATTGCCATTTCTACTAAGAATAGCTGACATTTCTGCAGCACCTTAAGGTTTACAAAGTACTTTCCTTGTCAAAAAAAAAAAAAAAAGAAAAAGAAAAATGAAGTTTTGTGGTGTTGCTAGAGCAGATGTTACCATCTTCATTTTATCCATGAGGATCCCAGGTTCACGAAGATGACACAATTTTCCCAAAGTCTCCCAGCTAACAAAGGGGTTTAAACTGCAGTCTTTGGGTTCCTCCTCCTGGTCCCAGGACGCTCACCCAGAGGTCCCCCCACCCCAAACAGCTGCCTAACCTGCTGCCAGACGGTGGTGTTACCTTTGGGATTCCTCTGAGCCCACCACAGTGTTTCATATGGTGCTTAATAATCACAATACCAATGAGAACAAAAGTGCCTGAGACTTGTAACTGTGGCCCATGCTTTACGTTTTCTTCTTTGATCCTTACCGTAACCCTATGATGTAAGCAGAGCCAGTGTTCCCATTTTACAGATGAGGAAACAGAGGCAGAGGAAGCTTTATGACCATTACTTAAGATTAGACAAGAACTGGGCCCTAGTTCTCAGGCCATTGCATCTCCTTGTTTTCCAAAGAAGGCACCTGATGGTCTGATGCATACAAGTCTGGAGAGGTTTCCTGTGTCCCGGTGTCCTCCTGGGGTTGGGTCTTGGGCAGGCTCTGTGGGTGAGTGGATGGGAGGTAGGAAGTAAAGTTTCCCTCTTGCTGACCTCAGGACTGGTACCATCAGTCTTACGACTGCGTTTGCGTCATGTTTGCATCCGTGCCCGATTTCAAAGTGTTCTACACAGAGTGTGATGTCAACAAAGAGGGACTGGAGTGTTTGAGGCTCCTAAATGAGATCATCGCCGACTTCGATGAGGTACCACTGAGGCTGAGGGAGCGAAGGGACTGTGCTCGCGGGGGGAAGTAGAGGCATGGATCAGCCCCCACGGGCTATCGCCAAACAGATTCGTGTTTGCTTTGGGACATATGTGATGAAATATTTGTGTGCTATATTAATACTTCTAGGTTCCTTTCCTAATTCTATTTGGCTCAGGTTCCTGTTCAAAGGTACCTTGCTGAGGCAGCTAGATGGCACAGGGGATAGAGCTCTGGCTTTGGAATCAGGAGGACCTGAGTTTAAATCTGACCTCAGACACCTGACACTTCTTAGCTGCGTGACTCTGGGCAAGTCACTTAATCCAATTGCCTCACCAAAAAAAAAGCCACCTTGCCAGGATATACATTAACAGTAGACAGAGGGGGCCAAGACAAATGCTTGGGTGTTTAAGGAAGATGGGAGTGGGAATCAGCTTGGTGTTTAGTGTTTGCCATAGATAAGAGCCAAATACATTTCTTTAGCCTGTTTATTGTTGTTGTTGAGTCATGTCCTACTCTGTGACCCCATCTGGGGTTTTCTTGCTAGAGATATTGGAGTGGTTTGCCATTTCTTTCTCCAATTCATTTGACAGATGAGGAAACTGAGGCAAATAGGGTTAAGTGACTTGCCCAGGGTCACAGAGCTAGTAAGTGTCTGAGGCCACGTTTGAATTCAGAATGAATCTTCCTGGCTACAGGCCTGGAGCTCTATGCACTATGGTGCCACCTAGAGGCCTTAGCCCTGTATGGTTTACAAAACACTTTACCAAAGCCCTATTTTTTGTGCTCATTCTACAGAAGAGGAAATTGAGGCTTAGCTGCGTTGTAGAGGAAAGGACACTGGCTTGCCAATCAGAAGACCTGGGTTTGAATCCCAGTGCTACCACTAACTCTCCGATTTGGACAAATACCTTGCCTTTGTTAAATCTCAGTTTCCTCATTTGTAAAAAGAGTGGAGTTGCCTAGATGATTCCTAAAGTTATTTCCAGACTGAATACGCTACAATTCTGTAATGATGTTATTATCAAGCCCTCCAATAATAATATCACATTTCTATAGAATATTTTATAAATGACAAAAACAAGACCCAGGCAGGGGAAATCACTCTCCCAGAATTATACCACTGGTGACTGGAGAGTATATAGCTTTACAGTTAATGCCTGGCAAATGTTATCGTGGTAATACACATCTTTCCTTCCCTTTTCAGAGTCTCGAATGTTTGACAGATAATAATATTTTCTTTGGGGAGTAGGGAGCAGCAGGGGTGGTCTTCCCCATTGACAAAACTGAGTTCTAGAGTGAGGAGAAGACTGAATGAGGCTGGGGTTCCCTATGCTCATTTTCCTTAAGCTATATTTTTTCATTAAAACTCAAATAGGGAGGTGAGGATGGGAATGGGGTCCGAAATTGCTTTCTCATAAGGGTGGGTTCTGAGTTATTTAGTGGAATTTCAGTTGAGCCCCAGTGATGCCCATGGACAGCCCTCTGAAGATGGAGAATGGATGAGGACAGGTTTCCCACTAGGGAAGAGTCTTTGACATTTGTCTTTTCTTCCTTCCTACAGCTCCTGCTAAAGCCAAAATTCAGTGGGGTGGAGAAGATTAAGACTATTGGTAGCACCTACATGGCAGCCGCTGGGCTCAGCCTCACCCCTGGACAGGAAAATAACCAGGTATAGCCCCAAACTATCAAAAGTATAATCACTTAAAATAGGTTATTTGAATTATAAACAATAATAATAATAAATGAGGTCAATTATAGAATTGTAAACCTCAAACTATATGTATTTTTTTTATAAAAGGAAGTCATATATATGAATTTCAGCAAAATTGTAATAGCATCTAATTCACATCTCTTTTTCTTTCTGGCCTTTTTCTCCTGTGTTTGTCAGATTACTTTCTTTCTTTCTATTTTTCTTTTAATAGTCTCAGTATGATAATAACTCCCATTTCTCAAGGCTTATGAAGCCATTTCCTTACAATAACACTGTGAAGGAATACAGGCATAATTACTCCCGTTTTACAGATGAGGAAATGGGAGCTCAGAGAGAATGGGATTTGCATATGGCCATAGAAACAGTTCGTAGGCAGGTGCTATTGGTGCTGCTTAACAATTCTGTGACCTTGGATGAATCACTTGAGTTTTTTGGGCCTCAGTTTCTTCACACGTAGAATGAAGTGAATGCAGATATTTTATGGTTGTCAGTGCTGAAGTGGGTATTTGAATTTAGGTTTCCTGACTCCAGTCTGGTGCTCGTTAGACCCCTAGGCTGCCTTTCTATGCTGCTGTTCTGATTGTCCTTTCTTCATTCTGTAACATTTCTTTGTATTTTTAATATTTGTGATTTTTAAATGGTTCGGTAACATCCCAATGAGTTGATACATCCCAATCCACTCAGCCATTCTCTAGTCTCTGAACCTTAGGTTGTTGAGGTAGAGTGGGCAGGGCAATGAGTGGGGACCCTTACCCTGCTGGCCGTCTTTCAGCAAGGGAGACAGTGGCAACAGTCTGAGTACTCTGGGCTTGTCTCTTGGGGAACGCCTAATAGGCATTGGGTAGGTCATCATCCTACCTGGCTAGATGACCTCAAAGTGGGGAGCCTTTTCCTGTCTCTATCTGCTTTCTGGGGCAGCATGGACAGGGGCAGAATCAGGAGACAAAGCTCCCCACAGTGCTTCAGGACCAGACATGGCGCCTTAATCCTCGTCTCCTATTCCTACTTGCCACCTCCCGCAGGAAACTCACCTGCTCAAGCTATACCATGCCTCAGCCTCCACTTGGTTTCCAGGAAAGTCTTCATTTGAGGCATTAGGTGGATGTACATGTGAGCAGAGAAGGCAGTGCTGTGGGTAGTGAGCAAGGATAAGGAACATTTGACAGGCACTTTTCTGCGGTCACATAAGCTCTAAAAGTATATATATGCCTTTGTCAGGATCAGGAGCGCCAGCACGCCCACATAGGCATCATGGTGGAATACAGCATTGCCCTGATGAACAAGCTGGATGGCATCAACAGACACTCCTTCAACACCTTTCGCCTCCGGGTTGGTGAGTTCACCTAAGAGGAGTCAAGGGATCCTGGTGGACAGAGGCAGGGGAAGCCAAGGGGGTGACTTTAAATGGCCATGTAGTATGTCCCATCAGCCTGCTTCTAGGAAGACCCACTTTTAAGCCTTAGTAGAGGTAGAAAGCTACCTCTTAATTTCTTTCTCTAAAATTCCCAGGTGGTTTCCTTCATGATAATGTTCCAAGGGCTGGGAAGTTCTGAATGTCTAAACAAAGCCATAGTTTTATTTCATCTGGAATTTTAGTCAATTTCTAAAAATTAATTTTAATTCTATATTGGTCTGATTATAGATGGAAGCTTTTCCCTCCCTTGATTTGTATAAAATTTGGCTTTGAACTACCATTGGTATTATTTTTCAGGAAATGACTAAACTTTTCTACCCCCCCACCCCACAAAGAGATCTCATTATTTTATGTATGCAGCCTCTATTCAGACCAGTATGTACTTCTTGGTTTGGGAAATAGATTTTTCTGGTTTCCATCAAGGCTTCCTTTCAGTGAAAGGCTTGGTCCGTGTGGTTCTGTCTAGAAGTCCTAAAGCTGGTCTCTACACTGAACTCACTTCAAATACTTTCTTCAGGCATCAACCACGGGCCTGTCATAGCTGGGGTGATTGGTGCACGCAAACCTCAGTATGACATCTGGGGAAACACAGTCAATGTTGCCAGCCGAATGGAGAGTACTGGAGAACTTGGGAAAATCCAGGTAAAAAAAAAATGAAAGAAATCTTCTAATGAGATTGCAGACAGTTGTGCTGGAAAGAATCCTAGAGTGGGAGTTTGGAGTCCTGGCTTTGTTACTATGTGACCCTGGGCAAGGTGCACCCTTGTCCTGGACTTGAGCTGGGAAGGCCCTTGGGGAGCATCTAGTTCAATCCTTTCATCTTTATAGAGGAAACTGAGGTGTCATTGGGCTTTTCCTCCTCTGTAAATTCTGTGGGTTGGACTAATTTAGGATTTTATCCCCTGCCTTCCGATTTGTGCCTAGACTGTCTCCCATGCCCAATCCACAAGCATTTTTTTGTGCCAGAAACTGTACTAGCTAGATAACAATGAGATGCTCCCTGCCCTCAAGGAATTTACATTTGGTCAGGAGAGAAAACATGTATGAATGTAAGTATATACAAAATAAATATGAGGTTATTTCAGGGATGGAAGGGAATTCCCCATGCTGATGAAATTACAGGTGTACCCTCTTCTCCCATTCCCACCAAATAAATCAATTCCCTAGGGCTTGGTTCAGTGTCTCACACATAATAGGTGCTTAATACATTCTTGTTCGATGGATAAATGGATGTCTAACATTCAATGGGTCTATGTATATGTCCACTGAAGGTCCTGCCCTAGTACTACAGAGGAGAGCCCTGGATGCTCAAAAGCTCCATTAGCAAAGGGCAAGATTTAGACCCCTGTAAGCCTCAGAAGATGGGCACAGAGTCGCTGTTTCACTGTTTGCGGCCTGAGGAAAGATCCAGAGAGGCTCATTGTCTAAAGTTGGCAGCTGGTTGATAGATTTTTCTGTCCACAGCTGCTTAAAAATACCTTCTGTTCAATGTTGTGAGCTGCATTGATAGAAGCTGATTATGCATGTAATCTCTACTCTGAGATTTATTTCCTCTTTCACAAAGGCAAAGACTTTGGCTTGTTTTCCTTTGCAGGTTACTGAGGAGACCTGTACCATCCTCCAGAAGCTGGGCTATTCTTGTGAATGCCGGGGACTGATCAATGTCAAAGGCAAAGGAGAGCTAAGAACTTACTTTGTCTGTACTGATACCACTAAGTTCCAAGGGATGGGGCTAAACTGAGGAATTTCACTGGATTGGGAGGTTTAATTACTTTGCCCTTCTTATGCAAGTAAAGGAGAGGATCGATGGGCTCAGCACTTGAAACTTTCTTGACAGGCAGAAAAAGCTATTATCTCCTTGGCTTGAAATTGCTTTAAAGAATTTCCCATCTCTTGGACATGAGACTCTGCTTTTGGCCTAAACCAACTACAGCACTGAGACTTTTAGAAAAAACTCCTGAAAGGCTAGGCCTCAAGGTACCAACAGCATGGGATATCCCAAGCTTCTGGCACAGTCTTACTGTGGATCTTGTAGAGCTGTTCCTGGGACGGAAGGCAGGAGTTTGGACTAGAACTGTACCTGGAAACTGTCACAGCATAGAGTGCCATCTAGTGACTTCATAGCAACAAAAAGATGCTATTTGACAGTCAGATCCTGTATCTAATGTTGCTTTAAAATGAATTTTCTGTCGGGCTCTGGATGGGCCCCTGACCATGCTCCGGTTACCTACAGGAGGAATCACTTCTGTGAAAGGACTATAGGAATGAACACCAGTTGACTTTCTTAGTAAGTTAAAAACAGGGCCAGGCCTCGATGGTGGTTTGAGATCCGTATTAGTTCTGTACATCCCAGATAAAACCTGTGTTCAGTAGGGAAAAACAAAACAAAACAAAACCAAAAACTAAAAACCCTAAAGGCATTTTTTTTTCATTTCTAGATTTCAAACAATGGAGTGTAAGTGTTTAAAAGGAAACATTACTGCAAATAATTACCAACTGTTCCTACTTGCTGTTCTTTTGTTTCCCTGTGTTCCCATGGGTTTGTTCTAAATGGATACATTATTAATGGGACATTTTAAAAGGACTTCTCAGTGCTGGAAAAATTAACCTTTAAGTCTGTCATCTGTCTTTTTAAACTGACTTAAAAACCCAAGAAGTCAATGCCATGATTTCATGTTTAGTTTTTGTACTGGGCATCAAATAGGGTCACCATGGCTCTAAAATCAAATTTTCTCTGCAAGCATTTTCAGTTGGGTTCTCTCAGAAGGTCGAGGTATAGGAAAAAAAGCTTTTGTTTAGGTGCTAAGTCCTAGCCCTCATCTCTCTATTGGATGGGTATCAGACACATCATACATCATTAATCTTACATTACAAGTAGGTGAGAAACCAACTGCTTTTAAGCTATGCTGTTACTTTTCAGACCAGAGGAAGTATGTAGCATAGAGAAAGTAGTTTAGCATGAACTTCCCTTACCTCTTTGGTTTGCAACTGGAAGCAGTAAGAACTTTAAGAGCTAACTGAATCATTCAGCACATAGAAAGGAAGATCCCAGAAGGCAAGTAACCCAGGCAGGGGAATCCCCCAACAAGAAATCCTCTCTCATCTTTGTGCAGGTGTGATATCCCACCTAACATTTTCCTTCACAGAAATGCAGACATACTCTTATTCTAAATCAGAGTGACTCTTCAACTCCCTTTGGAAACGAGCCAAGTTTATGAAACCTTCTTTTAAGTGTCTTGACTGTTAAGAACAGCAGTGTGCTTTCATAGGATTGTAGATTTAGAGTTGAAGGTACTTTGGAGGTCATCTAGTCAAATTCCTGCGAACAGCCTCACAGAGGTGAGGTGTCTGCCCAAGGTCCAACACACGGTAAGTGCCAGGCCTAGGATTTGAACACAGATCCTTTGACTTTCAATCCTGTTGATTGAATGCAATTCTTTCCATTGCACCACCCTGCCTTTTGGAGGGTAGGGGGAGACAACCAATTTCATTTGTTTACAAGTAGAACTAAACCAATAACATAATTTTAGGGAAAGTTTTCTACATGAGGTCTAGAGTTTTTAAAAATGCAGAACTTTACTTTATATAATGTGGACATTTTTGAGGCAAATTACCACTCAATTTGTCTCATCCAGATTCAGTTTTCCACATAGAAGCTGGGGTTCCCCAATACCACAAACACTTTCAAAGATGTTTAACAAACCAGCAACTTAAGTGAACAGAAAAGGCCTTTTGTGATCCAGAGGTAACAGGTTCCCTCCTGGGACATACGTGAGACCCTCAGGAACAGTTTTGTTCTAATTCTTTATCCTGGTCAGACCAAATCTGGAGTACATAGTTAGGTCCTAATTGATAGAAATGATGAATTCCCAGAAATGTTTGCATTATTTGAATTTGCATTGCATATTTCCATTGTGCTAGAACCAATCACTGTATTTTATAGAATTATAACTTCAAATAGTATGAATCCTTATTACATATGATCACTTCATATAATTCATTAGTGGAGCTAATTAGGACTTAGTCATACTTGTATTCAGTTCTGCATTCTACATTTTAAGGAGGATGGTGAAAAGCTGTAGTGTCCAGAGGAAGGCAATAAGGATGGTAAAGGGCCTCAAGTGTACAAAGAACTGGAGCAATTTGACTTGGAAAAGGCTTGAGGTGTCTGGGGAAGATAAAATAACTATCTTTAAATATGAAGAATTAGATTTGTTTCTGGGGGCCAAACAAAGCACCATAGGTAGAAGTTGCAAAGAGACCAATTTAGGCTTGATTCAAGGAAACATTTCTATCAATGAGAGGTATGCACAGATGGAATGGGCCACCCTGGGGTGGGGTGTGTCCCTCAGCCCCGGAGGTCTTCATGAAAATCTGGATAAAAACTTGTTAGGGATGGTGTAGACCTTCTTACTTAGGTATGGGTTAGAATATACGGCCTCTGAAGTCTCTTCCAATACTTTTGGAATACAAATGTTTTCTACCACGAATGGCTTGTATCTGAAATCCTATGAAGCACCTGATTTAACTGCATGAAAAATGAAGCAATGTTTCTCTTCAGCAGATGAAATAGAGCTATGCTTTTATTGGTGTGGGCACTCCATTGACAGACACAGATCACAACCTCTCCGTGACTTAGTAGATGGTGCTAATATGTTGATGTGGCTCAAAAAACCTCATCACCTCGTGGCCTAGTCTTGTATTAAGCCTCTCCATCATGACTTGCTGTGGAGTATGTGCTGATAGTATGTGCACTTAACAGAGTGGCTCAGGACCAGGATGAGTTTGTGTTAATAGTTGCCATGGTCTCAAATAACCAGGATGTCTCCCATCCCTCACTGAAGCAAGCATCAGCAGAGCTTGATATATGTCATCAAGCAAAATCTGTCTGGTAAGGAAAAACAGGTTTGTACCAGTTTGGATATTTGGCCACATGTGTTTTTTCTTTATTTTTACTTACAGTACTCTGTTCAGATGAGAATGTCTAGCAAGTTTTTCTAGATTGAAGCTGCTAGGAGAAACAAACATTTATTTGAATGAAAAGATGAATAAAAATGATGAATGAAAAAAGAATGAAAAATATATGAATGAAAAAATATTTGGAAGTGGCAGTGTTCACGTTTTTCAACACATTTAAACAAAATTGGCCTTTTCTATGACCCAAGAATATCTACTAAAATGGCCTACTGAAAGAACTTGTCAAATTAACTAGTGGGGAATAGTTTGAAGTTCTTTAGTTTACATGTTATAACTACTTCCTAAGAGAAATAGAAGATTATTAGTATAATTTTTTATATGTTCAGAATAATGCCACATATGTATATTTTTAGAAGGTGCATGTAAATAACTGGGACTTACATTGACGATGATGTTTTACAACATTTGTATCAAAACAGTATTGTTTCACTTTTATAAATACTTTAGCAAGGATATTTCTAATTAGCAGCAATATTTCATAAGATAAATTTGCAATTTGGAAATGTTTAGTACCTTGATGTGTTTTGTACTTCACTGAATTGGGATAAGGACAATGATGAACTTTTGTTTACAGAGCAGTTTTTAACTCAAAACTCTTGGTCTAAAATAGATTCTTTAATGTTTATTCCCTCAAATTATTTTTGGTTGTATCCTAGAATGAAATTTAAAGATTTTGGCAAAAAATTATGCATAAACCACTTTGTCTATAAAGACTCAAAAACTGATAGCTCCAAGAGTTGCCTTTAACAAAAGTATTGTCTCAATTTAAACAGGTAATATGCAGTTTGTTTTTTTTTTTAAGGGAAAGCTGTTGCTTTATTTTAGAAAATGGACAATTTTTTTTTTTTACAAAAGGTTCTTGTCAAACCATAAAATACTACAGCTTTCTAAAATTTCCTTGCTGTGTTATTAAGTTAAAATGTCTAAAACAGGGATTACTAAGGCACTTTCGTGGGATCATAGGTTGAGCTGGTAGGGCTCATAAAAGGATTGTCTAACCCTCATTTTAGTGATGGCGAAATAGAGAAGTTGAGTGACTTGCCCAAGGTCACAAAGGTTGGGTAATATGGTGAATACAGCACTGGATGTGGAGTCAGGAAGAACTCAGTTCGAATCTAGCCTCAGACACGTATTAGCTGTAAAACCTTGGGCAAAGTCACCTAATAACTCTGTCTCAATTTCCTTATCTGTAAAATGTAGATATTAATAACACCTCCTCCCAGGGTGTTTGTGAGGGCCAAATGAGATAGCATGTTTGCTTTCCAAACCTTAAATTGCTATGTAAGTGCTATTATTATTATTATGCAGGTAATAATAATAGCTAGCATTTAAACAGTGCCTGCTGGGAGGTCGGTTCTATTATTATCTGCTTTTTACAGTTTGAAGCAAATAGAGCTTAACTGACTTGCCCATAACTCCATAGCTAGAATTAAAGTGAGATTTGAATCCACGTCCTCTGACTCCAAATCTAGTGCTCTTTCCACTACACCATGCTGACTTCAAATACATTTTGTGAGGTCTTCAGCACCTTCTTTTAGCCAGTAGATTTAAAAGTTGAGAACTGAATGGTGCCTGAATTCTATTTTTGATACTCACTATGATCTTTACTTAACTCAAGTGAGAAGAATTGGTAAAATATAACATTTCTGATTCAAATGGGTTGATTGTTGGTGGCTCATATCCAATTATGTCCTTTTCAGGTAAATTCTTTAAACCTTTCCCTCTTCAGATGATTTACTGATGGATCTATGATTTCATTGGTGTGGGTACTCTTTCCCTAAATGCTAAACTGTAATATTTCCAGGCCATTTTACACATTTTTGTTAACAAATCTTTCTATAAATCCTCCATAAAAGGCCTTATTTAGAACACTTCTATTTTGAAAGGTAACTTTCTTTTTCCTACAACCTAGTTAATTTTGATAGTATTTAAGTCAGTACTGTTAAAACATATGTTGGATTTTTCTAAAGTCAACAAGTATGTTTATACAGTGAGAGATAATTACAATTAAATTATTCTTTGCAAAGTACCCTTATAATACTTGGACTTATTACTATAATTTGGTTGCTTTTTATGGATAGGTTGCAGTTTCAGAAAATGACTTTTCTTGGTTTTTATTCTAAATTCATTATATGTTTAATCAAAGCTTCTGAGAAATTCTACTATATTCTCAAATGTCATAATGTAATGAACCACCACATGCCTATGGCTTCCTTTTTACCAAAATAGTTGAATTCTATTGTAGTTGACCTTTGTATTTCAGATAAAAATAGATCAGTTATCTGGTTCAGTTCATTGTAATTAAGTCTCTGGCATGGCAGACATGACCTTTAAGAAACTGTAAGTAGAAATGTATACTTTATGACTTGTTCAAGAATGTATTTCCTGCTGTTATCTGCTTTATTGGCACACCCCCCCCAATATTATTCCAGGGCAGGGGAATGCCTGAAACAGAGAAAGAGAGAGAGGGAGAGAGAGAGAGAGAGAGAGAGGAGAGAGAGAGAGAGAGAGAGAGAGAGAGAGAGAGAGTGTGTGTATGTATTTGTTGGAAACCTAATCAAAGCTGGTGGGTCACCATCATATACAACATGCCTAGACTGGCTAGGAAACATGTTACTGAAAATTTATTTAAGAGGGATAAGTATGCTCTTGAGAGGAAGTGTGGAATAGTGATAGAAAGATCTGATTCAAGCCTTGCCTGTGTGACTCGAGGAAAATCACTTAACCTGTCACACTGCCTCTAGGGCACCCTCTAAGACATGTTTCAGAGCAGCTGCTGATTTGCATTGGTAGAAGGAATTCTTTATCGATGTCCCCCCCCCCCAAAAAAAAGTTCTGTATAGTACAATAGTGGAAAAACCTCAGTTTAAAAACTTTCTTTTAGTTAAGGAAGAGAACCTAAGTGCTGTTCAGAAACATATACCCAATTCTGCCACCAGGGACAATGTCAGACCACCCTCCCTCTCTGGGAGAATAAAAATAATAATAAAAGTTAACATTTATATAGTGCATATTTTATGCCAGGCACTGTGCTAATTGCTTACAATTATTATCTCATTTGATCCTCACAACAACCCTGGGAGGTAGGTGCTATTATGATCCCCATTTTACAGATAAGGAAACTGAGGCAGCCAGGTTAAGTGACTTGCCCAGGGTCACATAGCTAGTAAGTGATTAAGGTCAAATTTAAACCTGGGTGTTCCTGACTTGAGACCTTGTGCTCTATCTGCTGTGCCACTAGCTGCCTCAGGGTACTCAGCAAGAACCTGAAGCAAATTTTTTCTTAGTAACAATGATCAAGTATTTTTTCTCACCACTTCATACTTTTAAGTTGGGAGCTAATTTGGTCCAATTTCCCTAAGAGAAATTAGGGACTATAGCAAATGTGAATGACCCAATTGTTTTAATTGATTTTGTATTTTTGGAGTAGCTTGGCTCTTTAAACCTACTTGTCTTATCATGGTCATCTGTTAAATAAATGTGTTTGTTTCTGATGCTGAACTGCTTTATTTTTAATACCATGAATTTTCATGAGATTTTTTGTACTGAACACATCACATTCAACCCCAAACAGAAACATCTTGGTTGAAGTGCTCAAACAAAACTGATTAAAAATAAGGTGCTAAGTCGTTATTGAAATTATTCACACTTGATAATTTAATGTTCAGATTTATTACTTTAACACATGTTCTATCTCTGGAACACTAAAATTGTTCCAAAGTTTAACTCATTAAAAACACAATTTACAAATATTTAACATGCCCTGAAAAATTTCCAAGTTAAGAATGAAAAAAAATATATACACTATATATAATCATATGCCACTGTTACAACTTCAAATTCCATCAGATCCACATTCAGTGGTGCTGACTTTTTTTGGTTCTTCAAGATCTGAAAGAAAAAAAAAAGATAAATGGACTTTTATTTTTATTTAGAATTTTCCTTTAAATAGACTCTATCTATCTATATCTAAGATCATAAAAACTGCCAAGAGCCATTCTTAGTGACTTAGGCTATGTGTTAGAGAAAATGTAAAATTCTTCATTAAGGTGGAAATGGAGACTAAGTTGCTAGGCTTTAAAAAGATGCATAAACTGATTTAAAAATCCTACCTCTGCAAAGATGTTATCTTTACTGACAGGATTGTTTAACTATTTCTTTACAAAAAAGCAAGAAAGTCAAAACTAATTTATATTTAACACTTAAAGTCCACAGTTCTTTTAAATGTTCAGAATTTTAATGGAATTATACATTTGCAACAAATGGAAGAGGACCGATAAAGATTTTTTTTCCTATCAGTGCTCTGTGGAGCACACATTGCTCATTGAACATGTACGACAAAGATAAGCAAAAATCTTGAGAAATCATATAACCTGCTCAAATCAAGGAAGTAGATTTCTCAAACCAGGGGAAAAACTAGGAACTCACCTTCTGTTAAATCTATGAAGCTGTTTTCTATGACAGGAGAAGGAATTGAAATTCCCATTGCTTTCCGGATTCCATACATGCTCACTATGTCACCTGGGGTTACTTGCTGTGCAAGTTCTTTTAGATTATTGGTTACTTGTTCGGCTAGGGAAAAAAACATGGAAATTAAATGGAAATTAAGCTTGTGATACTAAACATTGTTGTTTCTAAAGATAATTTCATTCAAATCCAAAAGAACACAAGTTGTATCTGCCTTTGTTTGGCACTATGCACTAATTTGTTCATATCACTACTTGGCAAGTTCATCAATTACAACAAAACCCCCCAATACTGCCATATTTTTACTAAGATGACCAACATACCCAAATACATCTCTCTGTAAGATGGTCCCAAAAGACAAATCATATTAGGAGGAGGTCTGGTACTTAGACGTTCATTCTGAGCCTCCTGAAGTTCTCTGAGTAATTTGGTGGTTTCATCAAGTTTCCTCTGGAACACTTCAGCTTCTGGGTTGTGAGAAAGGAACATGCTGAAGAAAATGAGGCCTGCAGGGAACATTCACCACCCGTTTGACACGGTGCAGGGCTATAATGGGACCTTGTCATTAAGTGCAAAAAGTTTATACATTATCTTTCTCGGGGAAGAACACAAATGAACTTGGTCAAAGAAGTTCAGCCTTTTTTATTCCCTGCCCAAGATCACCTATTGCTTACTCGGGGTTAAAAATGAAGTAGTTCCTAACTTTTGAATACGGGCAACAATTAAAGTTAGATTTCCTCCCCTTTCCCTTTGATAGCTACATTTATTCTGTGCAATGTTGGAGCTAAATGAAATTTAAAATGACAGTGTTCAGTATGCATGCAGAGTTGTGGACTTCTTGCAAGAACTCCATGTCCTCCTCTGAGGGGCTTGTAGCACAAAGGTTGGAAACTACTGCTCGCTCCTGTATGGTATTAGCGTTCTATGATTAGTTTCACCACTGTGATCAGGACACTTACCTTCTGAGTCAAAAATCTCAATCTGGGCTCCAAAGTTTGTGACTGCCTTTAGTGCTGTAAGTCTGTCCTTATTAGTACTACAGTCCAAAGAGCCAGATGAGTCTGTTTCTGTAACCTGTCAAAAAACAAAATAAAAACCAAAAAACCCTCCTCCATTTGTTTAAGCCTGTTAAGTTGGATGACTGCAAAGAGAAGATGAATAAGATGACTTATGGGAGAACTCTGCCTAGGCACATATTTGTACTTAGTAGTCATAATTTGAGTCTGGAAAAATGGTTTTATAAGCATCCTTTCAAGATGCCAAGCTCAAACCTGAGGAAAAATATGTCCATAAATCTTGTCATCTACAGTATCCATAATGTGTTTCTTAATGTAATCTAAACTAGATCAGGAATAGACAACCATTTTGTTTCACTTGTAATTTTTAATACGAAAACAGGAGGATTTGCTAATTCATCCTCTTAGTGTTAAAATAGATATTTCTTTGCTATCAGGCTATACAGTGATCATGTTTGAGTTTTTAAGAGTAGATAGTTAATATAAGAGGTTTTATAGCTCTGGATATTAGGCAAAATATCAGGACTGCCTGGCAGAATGAAACCTATTTTTAAAATACTAAGGTTTTAGTTTCAGAATCAAAACACTTAAATTCAATTTCTTCTTTTTAGGAACAGATTAACCTAGAAAAAGTGTTTGTTACTAGGACAACAGTAGTCATTTTAATATACAATGTTACCAACTAAGCCTTTTCAATGATTATTCTTCAGATAAATATATTTTTAAAAATGATATATAGTTACCTCCATGTCTTTTGCACTGTCAAGACTACCATTCTGGGTTTCACCTTCAGGCACTGGCTGCAAAGGAAAGAAAAAAGAATCTTCTATTGTTAAATCAATAAAAAAGGAAAACTATAGAATGGGAACACTTGTACATGCTGTAAAATTAAGAGGCATTAGGTATATAGCAAAAGATAAGCTGCAAAATACTGTATTAAGACATTTTAAACTGATGCTTTGAAATGACATAGATGCTTAGAAAATGGCCATGTAATTGTAACCTTTTAGATATTTTGAAAGATGGATGCATCTATCTAATGATTTCAGGATTGATAGCTCTGCCTAAAAGAAAAAAAAACTCACACATTCAGAAACTACTGTTTAGTTTTTAGTCTGATAAACCAATGACAATGGGGGAAGAGAATCTTAGGCTCTGCTCTGTTAGCCAAGGTGATGGGTTCACCTGTTTTAAGATTACCACAGAGGAGGAATTTTCTCTTCTTTAGACTCTTTTAGAAAGTGGCCTGGGGAAAAGGAATCTAGTATTGGAGTTCTATAAAAAGGTCACACTTTTTTATTTGGAAGCATTTTAAAAAATGCACAGATCAGTACAGAAGGTAGGCCAGAAAGAAATAGACAACAAGAAGGGCCAGCTTTGTAAGTTATATGTTCAATTTATTATATATTTGAAAGGAAAAGCAAGCTATATGTAATAAGATTACATGACTTCATGCATAATTCTCCCTTTCTGTTCTACTTTATATATTTCAAAATGTTCATTTTATTTGATGTTAAGAAGAAAAAAAAGTGGCCTGCATAATGTATCTTTGTCACCATAGGGCCCCATACTAAAAGCCAAATGATGTTTATACAAACCATCTATTTGAAATTATATTAAATCGCGATTAATTCAAGCTAATGGGAGAGGAAATATACCCTTCTGGAATGATGAAACATTTAGTAGAAATAGCACTTAAGTTGGGCAGAGAAAGAGGTTTACTAGAATTTCTGAATAGAGGGATATTTTCTTCCTCTGTCTAAACATAGCAATTGACTAGCCATTAATATGCTCTGAACAGCAAAGTTGAAGAGTTGTTAGTTCCCAAAGAACAGCAGCAGGCAGCAGCAATGTACAGACAGAGGAAGTTAGTGAAAATCAGCACTACATATGCTGTACCTACAACCTTTGAAAGTGTTCTTGGCACTCAAGGCATCTTTCTGCCTCTTGGGGCACAAGAAGCTGCAGAGGTAGCACTGAAAGCTTTACTAAGAGTTGGACACTGAAATGACTGAACAACAACAACCGTTATCAGTGGGGTAAGGAAAAGTTTTCTTCACAAAGTTTGTGTTGCTTTTACTTGTAATGTTCAGTTTTCTTACTCTAGGCCCAGCACTCTATCCACTAGCTGCTTCTACTAGTAACTGTAGCCATGTGAAACTATTCCAACTCTTGGTTTGTGGCTAGGAGACAGATTAAATTCCTGTTTACATGCAGAACTGTGTGTCTGATAAAGCAAAAAGTAGGCTCTACATAATTATAAACCAGTTTAATTTCAACAAAGTTAGCATACAAACTGTTTCACAATCCTATACTCCTAAGGATGAGGAAAACTAACGGAGACTGAAGTTCAAGTTCAATTCTTGAAACGTCTCTAAACCAGAAATCCTGGCAGCTGAGTTATTAGTTTCCGCTCATTGTCCTCCACCCATGACCTCCACCTTCTGTGGGTGGGGCTGTTTTTTTAAGATGAAGGGAATTTGGTTTTGATATTGGTTAATGCCATAGTTTCATAACACTGAGCGACTGATGCTTGGGAATCATGATGAATTGTCCTATCTTTATTAATTGGAGTTCTTACCGTTTCCAGCTCTCTGAGGGATCGAGAATGTCCTCCTTTTGTCAGAACATCCAGTAAACTATCTGCCATAACATATGGATAATCTTGTGATGTGGCCAAAAACTCATGAATACTAGGAAAGAATTGTAAAAATAACTTTCACATAAATTATCTCTATAGGCTTAATCTTGTCTACCATGGCTAATGATACAGGACAAAGAGAAAATCACCATAACCTAAGGAGCAATTATTCTAACATTATGTTCAATAAGACTAGGATTTTCTTATTTTCTAGTGATCTCTTTACTACTATATTCTGGAGACAGAATATAATGAAAACATTTACTGAAATGCTAATGGGAATGATATGGAAGATTTATACTACCTGCAGGTGGAATATAATTGTATGTCATTTAATTCAATAAATATTTCTTAAATGCCGATGTGCCAGGTGCTGGAGAGAGGGAAAAAAAATAAAAAATTCCTGGCCTCAGGGAGCTTAAATTCTATTGGGGGAAGGAGGAGAAAAGACAGATAAATAAGTACAAGGAAACCTGAGGGGTGAAAGAATCCTGACAACTAGAGGGGACCAGGGAAGGCTCCCCAGAGCAGGTGGCACCTGAGTCTTGAAGAAAGATAAGGACTGAGAGGAGGAGATAGGAGAGGGCATTTCAGGCATGGCCAGTCATGGGGATGGAATATGGAATGAGGGTCTTGAAAAGCAGCTTGGATCTAGTTTTGCTAGAACATAGAGAGCATGAAGAGAAATAACATAAATAAGCCTAGAAAGGTAAGTTGTAGGCAGACAAGGGAGTGTTTTAAAGGTCAGATTATCCTGGAAGCTAAAGCCTTTAAAGTCTTTAGGCAAGGTAGTGTCATGGCTAGACCACTGACTGGAAAATTATTTTGGCAACTGTGTGGAGGTTGGATTGGAGAGAAGCAAGTAGAAGAAGTATTATTCTAATAACCTCCTCAGCAAGGAGACTATTAGAATAGTCCAACAAGAAGATATAGGAGCATAAACTAGAGTAGTGGATGTGAGAGATTTTGAGCTGCAGTCAAGACTCAGCAATTGTTCACTATGGGAAGGTGAGGGAAAAGAAAGAGTTAAAGATGACCCGGAGATTCTGAACATACACATACTGGAGTACCTTTCAGAGAAATGGGGACATCTGAAGCACAGGCAGGTTGAGAGGGAAAAATGATCAGTTCTGTTTTGGACATGTAGAACCTGAGACACACATCTAGGTTAAAATGTTCAGAAGCTGATTTGGAACTTGAGTGCTGGAGAGGGAGAAGGGTTGGATATGTGGATCTGGGAGTCATCTGTATAGTAGTAGTAATAGTAATAGTAGTAATAGTAGTAGTAGTAGTAGTAGTACTAGTTGTTGTTGTAATAACTAACATTTATCTAGCACTTAGTATGAGCCATATTTATAGTTGCTGATGAGATCATTAAAATTACTAAGTAGAGAAAGAAAGTAAGCTAGGACAGAGACTTGGGAAGACATCAATACTTAGGGATGGACTATGTATGACAATCCAGCAAATGAGTTAAGAGTTAACAGGTAGGTGAACTAGGAAGACAGCACTGTCATGGAAAACCAATGAAGAGAAAATGTAAAGGAGGAAGAGCAGGAGCTGGATAACATTATCAAAAACTCCAGAAATGCTATGTAGAAGGAGGAGTAAAGGCTGTTAAACCTGGAAGATGAGAGATCACTGCTAACTGCTGAGAGGGAAATTTCATTCCAGTGGTGGGGCTACAACCCAGATTTCAAATGACAAGTAAGGAATGTGGAGATATTGAGTGTAGCTAACTGTTTTCGGGTGCCTAGCTGTGAAAGGAGATAGGATGATAGCTTGAGGTGAAGGCAAGATCAAGTGAAAGTTTTTTAAGTATGGGGGAGGTTTTAGTATTACAGGTAGTGGGGAAGGAAACAGTAACTAAGGAGATTAAAGATGAGAGTGGAAAAGGCAGAAAGAGGAAGCTCCTGGAGGAAACTAAAGGGAATGAGATTAAGAGTACAAGTTGAGGGGCAGCTAGGTGGCGCAATGGATAGAGCACTGGCTCTGAAGTCAGGAGGACCTGAGTTCAAATCTGGCCTCAGACCAAACACCTGACACTAGCTGTGTGACCATGGGCAAGTCACTTAATCCCAACTGCCCCCCCCCCCCCAAAAAGAGTACAAGTCGAAGATTTAGCCTTGGCAAACTCACCTCTTCTTCAAATACTGGAGCAAAGGAGAAGATAGATGACAACATATCAGAGTAATTTTGAACTACAGAGTAGGGGAGTTGAGGGAGCTTACAATGGATAGCTTCAGTTTTCTCAGCAGAGTAGGGGTCTAAATTTTTTGATGATAGGGAGAGGGGATGGGTTGCATAGAAGGCTTGAATATAGATGAAAAGGTCTGGAATAACTATTGTAGGGATAGACAATCAGGGAAGAATAAAAAAGACTGCTTTATAGCAATGAGGGCTTAATTGGAATTAGTTGGCACATTAGCGTGTCTTCATCTGGTGGTGGTCAGAAGTAATGGAGTTGGAATAGAGACGATGAAGAGTGGGAGTAATATGGGGTCAGGGATTAGAAGAGCACGTGGAAGGACAAAGGAATGGGGGTAAAAGACAGGACATAGTCGAATTGGTCAACTATAAAGTCAAAGAAAGGTAAAACCAGAATAGGAGTGATAAGACTTGGGAGAGAAGGGAGGTGAGGAGAGACTAGAGGTTAGGGTGAGGACAAAGAACAGGTTTGAGAGGAATGAGGCAGATTATGATCAGAGAGGGTAATCTGGAGGTCAGAATTATGGAGATGGCATTGTTATGGGTTACAGTGAAACCTGAGGTATGATTATCACTGTATATGGGTGAGGTTGAGAAAAGAAGTAGGTCAAGACAGTTGAGGTTGATGAACTGGAGACCAGGCTGCTCTAGGTGACCATATATATTAGAGATGAGGTCAGGGACTGGGGCAGACAGGAAGACTCTGAACCAGGTACTAAACTTGAGAAAGGAGTTAGAATTCTAGAGGCAGGTAGAGTACAACAAGAAGATTCTAGACTAGGTGATATAGGTGAAGTGAGCATCAAAAAAGGGATAGGTTGCAGAATGATGGCTGCAGGAGAAGGATCTGGATAGAAGTGACAGTAGGAAGGAATATACCTCCCCCTGGTCCAGTATATATTGGGGCAAGGAGTTAAAAAACAGTGGGGCTTCCTGTTGATATAAGCCCCTGGGGACACTTCTTGGTTCTGACCAATCACCTCTGTTTTCTTTTAAAGAAAAGTATTCACCCACTCCCTTTTCTAATCCTACAATCTGAAGCTTCTGACCAAGTTTTCTCTCTTATCCAGCATACTAAAAACAAACAACTTCACCCTTATCCTTTTGACCCTAAGGAAGCACACAACCCCAAGATTTTCTAAGGGTAACAATAGGAAATAGAAAAGGAGTTAAAAGACTTTATCATAATCATACTGTTCCCTTTCCTCTCACCACTGAAAAAAAAATTTGTCCTGGTAGGGGAAGATACTTCATTGGGCACTGATTGTACAAAGGACTAATGTAATATTACTGTACATTTCAGAGGAAAACAAACTTTTTCTGATTTAGGCATTTCATCAAAGACTCTACATGGGGGCTAGAAAAAAAGGAGAAGCCTCTGAGGTTCACCCACCTTTCCTCCTTCTCAGTCAGTTCTGCCACCTCATCCCTGAAAAGTGAGAAGCCAGATAGAGAAATTGGGGGGAGAGGGAACAGAAATCCCAAGGGTAGCAGTTCATATTTAAATGTCTAGTTAAGTTGGGTACTCTCTGCACGTGGATAATTTTGTAATTCAAACAGAAGAATTTTAGGGACATAAATACAAATCTTATTGGCATGTAATTATTTTAGGAAAATGTAGTGCCAGAATACTGATGAATTGGTGACTCACCTGAAACCACCTGGAAGATTAGAATCTTCCCCATAAGTTGTGTAGATTAAATCAGAATCATCCTTGCTGATATTTGCAAATGTGGAATCGTAGTTTGGCGCATAAGAACTGTAGGGTCCATAATTCAAGTATAACACTGTTGAATAATAAAAAACTCAACACTACTACTTTGCTTTTTTACAATACAAACTAGCCTATTTCTGTGGATTACTGCCTTGAACTAAAGATATGTAATTTTTTCCCTCCCTCAAAGACAGTCACAAAGTTATATTCTATACGTAAAAGTCAACACCCCCAAGTGTATTCTTAAAGTTGACATTCAATTTTTGACAATATGAATAATATATTTAAAATAGATAAGGTTACATGATTTTGCCAAGATTGTTAGACATGGTGTTCTCTCTCTTAACTTCCTCCTCCCTTCAGCACCTAAAGGGAGAATGACATAAACCACTATTCCCAGGTCTCACCTGGAGTAACTTTATTTCTTTTGTCCTCTTTGAACCCCTGCAGTGTATTAACTCCAGACTGAAGTCTTCCTGTCGTCATTCCCAATCTTACAGGGCAGTAGCCAGGTTCTGAAGAATAAATTCAAGCATGAGACAGATAAACAGGTAGCTGTTTGAAGAACTAAATTTACTGCTGTATCTAATATCAAGGGTCTCATTCTAAATAATAAGACTCAAAGGCTGGACAAATGCTGTAGACCTTTTAATAAAAATTTTTTTTTTGTAACAAACTTTTTTTATATTTTGTTTTTCTGAATTTGGCAATTACCAACAAACCTGAACATTTCCAAATATAAAGAACATAAAATGTATCATATATGAAACCACAGATCTCATTACATACAGCTTAAAAAATACATACACACACACATGCCAAATTTACTAAGTTTTTTTTTTAGTTTTAAAACAGGGGTTAACTTTTTTGCAAAAAAAAAAAAAGTTTTGATAACTGTATTTCAATATAATTGGCTCCCTTTGTAATCCTATGTATTTTATTTTATGCATTCAAAAACATTATTCTGAGAAGGGGTCCATGTCACAAAAAACGTTAATAATTTGTTCTAAAAGGTATCCTGCTTAACTCTTTCCTTCTAAACCTCCTTCCGTTCATTAAAAGTTTCATGGACACTTCTTCCTTCTTTCCTTCCCTGCTTCTTCTGCCCCCCATCACAACATTAGCATTATTTTTGACTCTTCACGTTTCCTCACCTTATATATCCAATCTGTTGCCAAATTTCATTGTTTCTACCTCCACATCTCTTTCATCTGTCCATTTTTCCATACTGACATTGCCACCCTAGTTCAGGCCTTCATCATCTCTCACCTGGACTACTTCAGCTAGCCACCTTCTAACTAGTCTCCTTGCCTTAAATCTCTCCTTTCTCCAATCCATCTTCCAGAGAGCTGCCAAAGTGATTTTCTTCAAGTGTAGATGTGACCATATTCCTCCCTCATCCAGCTCTAATGCCACTGCCTTTAGGATCAAATATAAACTTCTGTTTGGCTTTTAAAGCCCCAGCATTGCTCTGTGCTCCTCCTCCCCTCTTTGTAGAGCAGCAATGCTGGCTTTCTTGCTGCTCCTCCACCATTCTGTAAGATTGATGAAGCACCTACCTAACTAATTGCATGCCACAGCATTGTGCCGAGAGCCAGGAAATAAAAACACCGTAAGTGATACCAATTTCACTCACAAGGAGCTTAAGATTTCTTTAAACACACTTCATTTTTTTTCTTCCAGCCTTTGCCCTGGATTGTACATTATTGTTAGATATGGTGTTCCTCATGATTGTAATGTACCACTCCTTCACCTTTGCCTCTCAGAGTCCCTTGTTTCCTTTAAAAGTCTGCTCAAGGGGCAGCTAGGTAGCACAGTGGATAGAGCCCTCATCCTGGAGTCAGGAGGACCTGAGTTCAAATCCGGCCCCAGATACATAACACTCACTAGCTATATGACTCTGGGCAAGTCACTTAACCTCAACTGCCTCATACACACACACACACACAAAGTCTGCTCAAGCAACAGTTCCCATAGGAAGCCCTGCCTAGTGCTCCAGCTACTAGTGTCTTCCCTCTAAAAAATTTATCCTGTACATATATTTTGTAAATATTTATGGACGTGTCTCCCTTAATAGAATGTAAGCTCCATGATGGTAAGGATGATTTCATTTTGTCTTCTTCTCTTTAGACTCCAGCACACTCTAGCCTAATAAAACCTTGAACTAGCTGGGGAGTCAGGAAGAGCTAGCTTTAAGTTCCTTCTTCAATACATGTTGTGGCAGGAACAATCAGGGTTAGCTTTTAGAAAAATAATCTATGTAAACCATGATAATAATGACAACAGCTAGTTTTTATATAATGCTTTAAGGTTTGCAAAGTGCTTTATAAATTTTGTCTCATTTTATCCTTGCAACAACCCTGGGAAGTAGATGCTGTTATTCCCATTTTACAGATGAAGAAACTGAGGCAGATAGAAGTTAAGTGACTTGCTTGGGGTCACACAGCTAGTTAAGACCACATTTGAATTCAGGTCTTCTAGACTCTAGGTACAGTGCTCAGTCCACTGTGCCACCTAGCTGCCTCTAACCAGGTATTTAAAATTAAGGTGTGGGGACTGAGTATGATGTAATCAGAAAAATCTGGAGCACTGAATAGGTAACCTTGGAGAAAAACTTGGCCCATGTAACGCCAACAACATTCCCTGGACCCTCCCTCACTTTACAAATAAGGAAACTTAGGTCTAGATAGGTCAAGTGACTGGCTCAAATATCACAAAGCTAGAATGGAAGAGCTGGGAAATGAACTTAGATCTCCGGATTCCTTCCTGGTCCAGGGTGAATTTTCTTTTCTTTTTTTTGGGTTAGGCAATGCGGTTAAGTGACTTGCCCAGAGTCACACAGCTAGTATTATGTGTCTGAGGCTAGATTTGAACTCAGGTCCTCCTGAGTCCAGGGCTGGTGCTCTATCCAATGTGTCACCTAGCTGCCCCTAGGGTGAATTTTCTTAAAAAATAAATTAATTTGCTGACCAAGATGGCTGCCTGGGTAGTAGAATGACAGCCTGGCTCCATTATACCTACTCTAGTAAAACCCTAAAGTTCACACCAGACTGAATAATGAACAAGAAAACCAATGAAAAACTATAGGAAGCAGCTTGTTCTAACCCCAGCACTGCACAAGAAGTGATCCATAAGCCTGAGGGCAAGAGGAAAAGTATGCTGGAAAAATCAATGAAGAATATCCCTTAGAATGACTAGAAACCGATGAGAGACATATGTAGTTAGCAAAGCTCCGTCCAGAAACAAATAAGAGTGGAGAGCTCCCCTGTGGAAAGGGTAGAGGCCTCAGAAGTCCCAGGAGTGGCATTTTCTCTATTTAAAACGCATGATACTAGCCACTCTTTTTGAACTATGATTTATTTCTTAGATTTAGATAAAAACTTTACTTTGAACAATTCTTATCCAAAAGGAATCTGGAGTTTAAAAAAATGAATTTTTGTATTGAAAAAAGCATTATCTTTTCTTTTTTATACTTGCTGGTAATTTGTATAAATTCACAAAAGTTATGTCCTCAATTATTCTGTTGAGTATTGAAAGACTGAAATGAATTAAATTCCAACATTAAGATAGTTCTGGAGCATTTATTGTGCCAGCACTGCTTCACTAGCCTTATTTAATAAAAGGGTATCCACGGGGCATATTTAGGTGAACTCATAGATTTCTTTCACATTTCTAAGTACAATAATGCAAGATCATTTGTTCAAAAGATATGTTTTAAAGTGACAAATCCTTACATCAAATTCCTTGGTAATTTGTAGATGTTTCATTAAAAACAATACCAACTTGTCTTAAAGAAACCAATTCAAAACACTCAAATCTAGAGTCAGAAGGGGCCTCAGAGATCACCCCATCTGATCTCAAATGAGGAAACAGAGGCCCAGATGGGCTAACTGAATTGCTCAAGGTCATCTAGCCAGTTACAGGCAAATCTGGGATTACAAAACTCACTCTAGTTTCTTTGCACTATTCCACTGTATCCCATTCAAAAAATATTGTCCACGTAGATATAGTACATACAGTGGGAAAAGCAAGCCTTGGGAAGAGATAAATTGGCCAGATGTCAAAGATGGATCACTTTCTCAAATGAGAGAGGATAAGATTTTACAGCATAGTAAGGAAAGATTACTATTTACTATAGGTCTTACCTGAAGCAATGAGTCACACTTTAGCAATGTAATGTGAACCAGGACTTTGTAATTGCAAAAGTACTATGTTCTAGCATAGATATCAATCCCACACATTTATTTTACTTGTGAGAGTGGCTGCTGAATAAGAAATAAACTTTAAGCCTCTAAAACAATGATTTAAAAGCTTTAAAAAATTTAATTTTTGGTTTTTCACATCCTATATTAAAAGATGTGGTGAGGATATTCAAATTGTGGTATCAACTCCTTACAATAGCATTGCATGAATACATATATGTACACACATATACATAAAAAGATAGTGCTATATGGCACTATCTGATGGTACTGACTGACAATAATGTATCCAGGAGGCCATAACCACTGGTTTAACTTTTGATTTTGAGGGGGGAAGAAAACAAACAAACAAACAAAAAAAACCCTCTGCTATGATGAATGCTCACCCAGAAGGGGTCTGGAGACAAAAAAAAAAAATGAACTTCTGATTGTTCAGAAAAGGCACCACTTCTTCCTTTAATTTTAAATTTTCTAATAATTTGTATAAAATTCATAAAAGTAATACTTTTGGGTTAATTTAAGTTAATTTGTTTTGAGAATTTAAAACTTTAGAGATACTTTTTGAAATAAAGGGAACACCCACAAGGTCATTTGAAACTAAGGTTGGGAATCATGACTAAGACATACACTAAATGTTCTAGAGGTTTCTTTACTTTCTAAGTGAAGGTCACTCTTTTATATCTACTTATTTTAGATTTAACTGGAAATTGAGTTAGTGATCATTAACAAATCTCTAGTATATAACATACTGGCTAACTAAGTTTTTTAGGGGTAAAATGTTGGTTCTGACACTATTTTGAAGGAACACTAACCTCTATCAGTAACCTCCATGCATTTAAGAATAGAGTATCAGGTTTTTAGCTTGGTTTTCTGTTTGAAAGACATACCTCCTACAATAGGGTCCACAGGATTAAGAAGTCCTAATGTTGTGGTTCCATCTGGCTTTCTTCTTTCAAACTCACACTAAAATGAAATAAAACATTGAAATGAAGGATTAAACTGCCTTATTATAGGCTCTGGGGATTTCAGACATATGACATAAAGCAGGAAGAAGCTTGGCTTTAGTTTTACTAAAAATAATGCCATGACAATTAGCTAACATTACTATTAATTAAATTCCCATATCCATATGTACAATGTTGCTCAGTATAAAGGGACATCTATTAATGATGTCGTGAAAAGTCACATATGTTTTAAATCTTTCACTTTTAAGTCCATTATCATCAAACAACATTATTTACAAAGAAAAAAAGATTAGCATTAAGATTTAGTTACAAGAAATAAGTATTGTTTCATTTTAGAGTATATTAACAAAGTGATTCACTAAAACTTAACAAGAAAATAGGATATTTTATATACAAATGTATTATTACTTTTTTGAGGTTTTTTTTGTTAGTGACAAACTACATGACTGGAAAGGATGAATAGAACCTGTGGAATCAAGATATCAAAAGTCTAAAAAATGGACATAAAATAATAACAAGAATCAACAAGAATGGAGGGGCAAGCAATAGAAAAGGCAAGAAAATATTTATCACCTGACTATTTATAAGCCGTCTGGTCAACTTTCCTCCAGATTCTTTAACAATGCGGTCGATTTGTTCTTGTTCCCTTTCTAAGTTATTGCTTTTAAGTTTATCTTCCAGCATATCTTTGTCTTTCCTGAAAACACACATTAATACCAAGTAAAAAAAAGAGAAATAAATGGAAAAAGCATTAAGATGAATTCCAAATATGGCTACAGCTATAGTGGAGAAATGCGCCCTATTGCCGCCAAATGAAAATTCCTTCATGATTTGTTAAAAGGATCCTAAACACTCCATAAATATCAGAAATTCAAACTCAATATATAACTTAGTTTTCTCTTCAGTGCCCTTAGTAATAGAATTAATGGTACAGCCTTCAAAATGAATTCAATCTCAAGCTTTAAAAAACAAAATAAAAATAAAATTTGTGATTCTTAAAATTTTACTAATATTAGAAATACACCAAGGATGGTTTGTTTGTTTCTGTTGTTCTTTTTGGCCAAGAAGACTCAGAAAAATGTTCATTTTTGTCACAGCTGCATTTGGTAGAAAATGTTCCTGTGTGCAATGAAGTGAATCTTTTATATATTCCTTTCCTAAATAATCAAAGTGAGCTAACTGGCAGATACATGGCTGGGGTGGGAAGAGGAGTGGTACCCACAAATATTTCACTATTCTTCTGTTTAAGAAGTGCTATAACACCACTTGGGATTATTCATGATTCTTTTTAAATAAACCATAGACAGGTCAAACTTAATGAAAAAAAACCAAAACAAAACCAAACCTGGCAATGTTTCGTTGCTAACATGTTTCTTAACTACCTTAATAAGAAAACCTGTTTGAAATGGCTTTGTAAACTAAGTTTGGACAATCACATAATACTACTTTCTATGGGGATGAGGGAAAAGGAGGAGAAGGGATGAGAGTAACATGTTATTAAGTCAGACTTTCTTGATGTACATCATACATACTCCCTGTCTGATAGCCGAAACTCAATGATCATGCCTTAACTTCCCTTAGTTACAACCAGTAAGGCCTGGTTATTTTCCTACAAGAATTTAAGGAGGTGCTTTACTTTTTATTTTCCTTATTTGGACTTTTGAAAACTTTAATATCATTGTCCAAAGAATCATCTTTATCTTTTAGCAGATAGCCATTGTCTTCCCCGCTCTGCTGTATTTCCATTTTGTCTTTCTGCTTCCGGGTCTTCTGTAAGTCAGCCATGAAGTCTATACTCTGTTTCAGGCTCTGAATTCTTTCCTTAAAAAAAAAAAAATACACACACACACACGCATATATATTTAAGAATATTATTAGTGTCTTCCTGTTTTAATCCTCACTTTAAGTAAACTTTTCCAAAGAGAGTCTATACATCAAACATTTTGCAGCTATTTGGCATGATGTCAACTAGGGAAGATAACACTAGCAATCAAAAAATTAAAAACAACACAATTATACCAAGAAGCATTATATTTAGAAACCCAGGCAGTAAGGTCCCCCTCTGAAAAAAAAAAATCAAACTATGAGTTTCTGTGTGTTCTTCTCTGAAAGATTCTTGAACTCAGTAAACTGGTAAAAGAAAAACATTTAGGGCAATTATTCTTTATTTTCCTTTGGCAAAGTCTCAAAATATTTATGTAAGAAAAAGCAGGAATTAAAAGTGTAGTTTGCAGGCCTAAAAAAAAAATCAATCAAATCTTACTTAAGAGATTAAAATATCATATTTATTACCAAGAATTAAGTTCTGCTATTTAAATATTAATTATATGCTAGTCTGAGGATACTGAGAGAATCATCAAGTTCATTCAACACAGGGACCTAGGGAAGACTTGGTTCTTTTTCTTTGTGAGGAAATAACATAATTTCAGGCATCCAAGAGGTTGCTATTATATTTTCTGCACCATAATGTAGAAAGAGTTACATTTTGCCTAAACTGTCCAAAGAAGTTTTCTGATCCTATTTTATGAATTTTATTTTCAAATGTCAACTGTGGCAATATATTATAATTACTTCTGTCACGCTTTCTGAGATAACTCCTAGAGAGAAAGCTTAGCTCCTTCCAGGTACCCAGTCATACGTGTGCATAGAGAATGGACCAGCAAAGTGTGTTGGCATATGGAGTCTATGTTTCACACATGGCCATGTATCCTACACCTTTACTTCTAGTAGCAGCCACAAGTTTATATATGGTGCCCCAGTATGGAGGTGTTAGTATAGGGATTAGGTATTGAATAAAAAACAGGGATCTTAGAGATTGCTTTAGGGATGAGGATACTGAAGCCCTTAAGACGTTGAAAAATTTGCTCAAGGTTTTGTAGTGAGTCACTGCCATATACTCATGACTAGAACCCTAACTTCCTGATTCTGAGTCTAGTATCCTTTCTCCTATACCACACTGAATGCCAATGTAAAATGATAAAAAGCTAATTCACAAAGGTTTTAGCTCAGAGGTAACCTCAATTTTTATTGTTAAAAATCAGCAGAGCTTACATGATGATAATTTCCAGTATTTTTTGAACACACACATACAAAAACTTCCAAAGTTTAATTTTTAAGTATTTACATTTTGGACACAAGAGGTAGCATGGCAGAACAGAGGACTAGGTGTGGAGTCAGAAGAGCTCAGGTTAAATCCCACCTCTGACCCATACCGGCTGTGTGTTCCACGCATTCTCTAGACAGACTACAGAGCATGTGTTAACCTGCACTGATAAAGGGGCTTTCTTTTCTTCTAGCAATGAAATTACAAGTCTAGTTCCTAAAACATCAGAGTGAGAGTGTGTGTGCGCCAATAAAAATTATTCATTTTAGTAACTTACATATGGAAGGTGTATTTTTTCTTGTTAATTAAAATTTCTCCTTAATTAACAAATCAATTACAAATTACACAATTTAGCAAAATGAAAGGATTTAGTTCTGTCCTGTCAGAAAAACAAAAAACCCTAGTAACCATGCCAGCTACTGATCTCTCTCTCTCTC
>NW_020954571.1:24347915-24364529 GCF_900497805.2 Vombatus ursinus | reverse complement strand
CACACACACACACACACACACACACACACACACACGCCCTCTCTACAAACATTTAGTTAGGAGACAATCATTATTCTACATATACTCATTCAGATATGAAAGTGGTTCTACTAGTTAGCACCCTGTGTGCAAATGTGTCTGAAAAGACAGATGGGTGACTGACAGGCCTGTTCATAAAGAATACAAAAGAAAAGTTATCAATTTTTTGGCAATTTTCATAAAAAAATTAAAGCTATAAGGGAATTTGAAGGTCTTCTCACCCATACTTATTTCATGGATAAGGAAACTAATTAGGGCCAAGACAGGGGTAAGTATTTTGTCTAATGTTGTAACAATGATAAAACTGGAACTAGAATTCAGATTGACAGACTTCTGGTCTAAAGTATTTTCATGAAAGGATATGCTATGTGCTGTCAGTGTTACTGCTATAACAAGAGTTAACTCAGGAGAACTAAAATAAAAATTTGAAAATCACTTATAATGATCCCTCCCATCTAGGGTGGAGGGAACAGGAAACTATAGCACAGGATGGGTAGGGCTCCTCAACAGGAAAAGATCTAGAGGGAAAAAAAAGATGACAAATAAAAAAAAGAGAAAATAGAACAGAAAGGTTTTTTTTCTCTGTATTTTGTCTTAGCAACACTTCATAAACTCTAAAAGAAAGTAGAATCTTCTTAAAAATGTCTATTTTTAGAAATTCATAAAAACAAAACAGAAAATTTATAATCAAAACCATTTGAGAGTTTAAAATTTGCTTCATGTTATCTTCATAAAGAAACAAAAGTTCTTCAATGTAATGCTGTACAAATTATTTGATTTTACAAAGGAATGCCAAGTCTCTTGACTGTATGTTCATTTTGATTTCAGATTTTAAAATCAATGTCATGATTCATATGACATTTATAGCTTTCCAAATAGGACTGAACTTGGGGATTTTCCTGAGGATACTGAAATAAATATTTGTCGTTCTCTCTTCCTAAGCAAAGCATCTCAGAGAAGGAAAACTGGTTTACATTAGTTTTCCACACTTTTAGAAAAGGGCAGGACCTGATGCCGTTTAAATATTAGCAAGGCAAAAATAATTGTCTGTCTAAATGTTTTCTTTTCCCAGTTCGCTGGATTCAAGAATCTTTCAGAGTAGAACATGCAGACACAAAGTTTGATAGCTGCATACCTTGGTATTTTCCCAGTTGTAGAAGTGTAACAATAAACGATTACTATAGAATTTATGTAAGTCAGAAAAGCACAAGTTTTCTGTTTTCATATGTCAAAATCTTACTGCTATTACCCTTTAAGCTCCTGAGCTTTGAAACTTACAGGTAATTTTTGATTCCTTCTTATTCTTTGTTCACCGCCTGCCTTCTCTCCACATCTACTCACTCTGGTCGATTTTTCTTTTCCAAAAGTCTCTTATATTTGTTTCTTTCTTGGCAATGTGGGGTAGTGTGGAAAATAACTGTGTTTGAAATCAGGGCAAGTGAGTTTGAATCTCACCTCTGCTATCTGTGTGACCTTGAATAAGTGACAACTCTTTTGGGATTCATTTTCCCCCATCTGTGAAATGATAGAGTTGAATTGATCTTTAAAATCCCTTCTAACTCTAAAATCCCATGTCCTTTTTTCCAAAACCTACTGCTTTGGTTGTTATATTCATGACCTCTTAGCTGAATGACCACAATAGCTTCCTTTCCTGATTGGTCTACTCATCTGAAGTTCCTAGTCCAACTTATTCTATACGCCAGAAAAATCTTCCTTAAACACTGTTTCCAGTGTCACTTTTCTAACCCTCTTCTTGCTGACACACAAAATACCATGCCTACCTTGTCAAAATCACATTCTCAAGACTACCATTCATGGCCCTTCTATTAAGTCCTTCTGATATTTCCAATTAAGTTAAACTCTGATGCCTTCTGCAGCACTTGCTATTTCTTTTATGGATGCCTTTCCCATAATATTCCTATTACCTAAAGCTTCTTTCCCTCTCTTTTCCAATAACAAATATTTATTAAACACCTATTGTTTGTAGAACACTGTTCTCAGCACTGAGGGATGGTGATATAAAGTTTATATAAGATGTACTTTCTGGCCTCAACAAAACCAAAGTCTGATACAGGGACGGGATACTAACAGACATCCGTAATGCCCAATATTACATGATAAGTGAATTAGAGAGTTACAAAATAAATTGTTCTTTGCTAATCCTTCCCCTTCTTCAAAGCCCAGCTCAAAATTCACCATCCTGGAAAATCTTTCTATATTACCACCAATATAGTTTGAAAATTCCCTTTTTCTTTGTCCTATTAAAAATGTTAATTGTTGTTGTTGAATATTGTTGTTGAATACATTGTTTTCATTGTTGAATACAATTTGTTATTCAATTTGTACCAGGAGTTTGCTCTTCTGGTCTAGTTTGTGATTACTCATTGGTTATTTCATATGTGCATATTTTGCTTCTTCAAATTATGCTATAAATCCTTGAATATCAGCCATTGTATATATTTCCTACATAGCTTTCCTTTTGTCTCTAGTATAATATTATGCATACAGGATGAATATTCCATTGAACATCTGGGATGTCATTATCATAAAGAAAAATATTTTATATTAGTAAAGGCCTCACAAATTATCAGATCAATCTTCTCCTGGAATTTGGAATCTCCTGGGATTTTTTTTCTCATCTAACATAATTTTATTTTTTTAAAAATAAATATAGAACATTTAGCATGTGAAGGTGGGCTCACCATGGAGTTGGTTCTCCATGTCATAGCTGGGAAGAGTTCTCTTCTTCTTAGAGGGGATGGATGATTCAGGCATTCAGATCATATCTCTTCCCCGCCTCCCTCCCAATTCCTGAGCCCCAGGAACTCTGGTCATGACAGGTTGGACCTACAGGCAAGCCAGGATGGGGGTCCTCTTTCCAGTCCTTCCTGTTCTGGGCTCTGCTTACATGCAGGTGAAGGAATCCCCTGGTTTCAACCCAGGTCCCTGATTTCACCCCAGTCAGAACTGAATTTCCCATATTATTTCTCCTAGAACACTTCGGTCCAGAATAAATAAAAGTGTTTACTAGGTCCGGTCAAGTTAAGCATCTCTAGGGAATTTACACAAAATCATATAAGCTCAAGAGATGGAAGGGCCCTCTGAGCATGTCTAGTCCTATTCTTCACAAGATTTAAATGTATCAGCTCCAAATGATAGTTACTCTACCTTTATCTATCACTTTAGCATCATACCTTTTTAAAAAGAACATGTCTTTCCTTTTAATGTTTTCTATTCCAAAAATGATTTAACTCTGAAGTAAATTCAGAATCTTGTGGTTTAAGCACAGAGATAAAATTTCATTTCCATCATTTATAACAAAGGCTTTCCTTTACCTGGCTAAGAATTTTCATTCCTGAGTGCAACAGCTTCTTTGCAGCTTTGTAATAAATGGTTTCCGGTTTATTGTAAATCATGGCATTGCTACACATCAGTTTGAAATTATCCTGTAGAGAGAAGTTTAAGGAGGAAAATGCACAAAGAATATTTTTAAATTATACAATCTGCTCAAACTGCAACTCATTTAAAAACACATTGCAATCCCTTCTCCTTTGCACCATGAAAAAATAATCTCATCTCTCTCTGTTCACTAATGGTAATCTCACATAGGCGATTAAAGTGTTGAAGTATTGACTGACAAATGAAAAGAGATGCAAATTTGAAAAGTAATTTAAACATGCTACAACATTCTTTTTTTCACAGAGGAATAACCACATGTAAAATCTTGAACTACATTTTTAGGAATCAAATGTCAAGAAACAGATTCCTTCAAAGATTCCTTCCACTGCCCACTAAATGGTCTTAAGAGGTCAAAAGAGAATTTTTTTTTTGCTTATAAGAAACATCTTTGTTGAAAGGAAATTAAATATGCTATTTTGGAAAATGATTTTTCAACACAGACAATGAAGAACTTAATGTACATAATTTGATTGCTATATTAGAAAACCTAGTCAGAACCTGGAGGAGAAAACCAAAATATTATAACATTCTTTACCACAACTATAAGATAGTTATAAGATTAATATTTTAATTTAATTTTCATATCTGGTTCTTTTAATTTTGGATATCACTGTGAGCAAAATATTGGTGGAATATTACAAAAAACTTGTCAATGTAAAATAAACCATATAATCATGATAAGTTAACACAGGTAACATTACTACCTAGATTATTTATAATTTTTAAATTTCTGTTTCCAATGTACATATACTGGAGAACTCCCTGCATTCTTGCATAGTCAGGTAAATTTCACTTGTGTGAATGTGAAGAAAATCATGTCAAGCTATAACTAAACTATCCCAAACACTTTGAGAGTTGATGATAACATAGAACAGATGAAAGCTATGAACAGTTAAGAAGAATTACAGTTCCACTTTAAACCACAGTGAAAGCTGGAAATAAGACAGGAGTCTCAACACTGAGTGCTATATTGAAACCCCAAAAAAAGTACATGTGGCATTCTCAAAATCTACTCAAGTTTGAAATGGATACATGTTGCAGTTAGTTCTGGATCCTTCTTGAAAGAGTCTGCCATTTCACTACAGATAGCAGTAAGCTTTAAAAAAACATCTATGTATGTATGCATATACATGCACATAATACAGCTTAAATTTCATTAGGCTTTAATGGTTTAAAACAGCAGAAAGACTTCTGAGACTGAGACACACACACACACGGAGGAGGAGATAAAGGGCAAGCAGTGAAGGGATTTGGGGAAAACTGAATCATATGCAGACAAAAATCGACTATGGATTTATATGGTATGTATAAATTTTATTAGCATCAAAGTACTCAGCTAGATTATAGGTTTTTTTGTTTGTTTGTTTGTTAGGCAATGGGGTTACATGACTTGCCCAGAGTCTAGATTATAGGTTTAACAAAGTATAATGATCTCCGCGTCTAAGGTGTCTAGATGGTACAATGGATAGAATTTACAGGCCTGGAGTTAGAAGACCCTAGTTCAAATTCAGACTCAAACACATGCTAGCTGTGTGACCCTGGTTTAAATGACTTAACCTCTGCCTGCTTAAGTTTTCTCAACTATTAAATGGGGATAACAATAGCACTTTCCTTACAGGGCTGTTGTGAGGATCAAATGATACATATGTGGTGCTTCTAAAGTGCCTGGCACACAGTAGGTTCTATTTCCTTCCTAACTTTCTATAGCATATCTGAATCAGTCACAGAATAAAAACACAAGCATACTGTATCTCATGTCTCTAAGACTGGCAAAGTCAACAAAAGAGGAAAATAACAAATATTGGAGGGGCTATGGAAAAACAGGTACACCAGAATACTGATGATGGAGCTGTGTGAGCTGATCTAGCCTTTATATAAAGCAATTTGGAATTGTGCCTAGAAAAGTTATCAAACTGTATATGCCCTCTGACCCAATGATACCACTACTAGATCTATACCCCAGAGAAATCAAAAGAGGAAAAGCACCTATATGTACAAATATGTATGTGTATATGTATATACATATATACATATACACACATACACATACACACACATGCTTTTTATCATGGTAGCTGAAGATCAGAAACAAAGAGTGTGTCCTATTGGGGAACAGCTAAACAAATTGAGATATATAAATGCAATGGAATATTACCATACCATAAGAAATGATAAAGTGGTCAATTTTAGAAAAAACTCTTCTACCCCATTTGGGATGAATTGATACATAGTGAAGTGAGCAGAAATACAATTTATACCATGATAACATTAAAAAGTAAAACAACTTTGAAAGATTTTAGAGCTCTGATCAATGCAATGATAAGCCACAAGTCCAAAAGAATGAAGATGAATCATCTTCTCAACTTCTGATGAGCTTAGGAATCAAACGTGACTGAACAACAACAACAAATGTGGGAATTTGTTTTGGTAGACTAAGAAGCTATGTATTAAGGGTTTTAATTTTAGGTTTGTTTTATTTGCTGAAGGGAGAGAAGGTTAGTGGGAGGAACAGATTAATAAAAAATGCTAGTTAATTTAAAAATTTAAAAATTAAAAAGAAGTTGCATTTTGTTTTTCTTTCCTCCTAACCAAATGTACAGCACAAGGGTCACTAAAAACAAGATTATAATACACAAGATACTCCCTGAATGGCTGAATGGATATAATCACCCTTTACCCTGAGAAATGTGATAAATACGCTCATCTGCCAAAGGGCTTTTTGCTGCAGAAATCTATAATGAACTATTGTATATCAGTATTTAGATCTTTACGCTTAACTGACTTTTTTGTATATACATTCATTGAATTCCACAGAATGCTGAGTTTTGAAAGCAGCTCAAGACACTACTTTCATTTCTGTTGTATGATAAATCTTAACCTTGTTTGCCCAAAGATGTTTGAAGGAAATAGTTTTACGTATTGGAATTTCTTTCTTTCTTTTTCTGGTGAGGCAATTGGGTTAAATGACTTGCCCAGGGTCACACAGCTAGTATCAAGTGTCTGAGGCTGAATTTGAACTCAGGTCCTTCTGACTCCAGGGGCAGTGCTCTATCCACTGCTCCACCTAGCTGCCCCTGTATTGGAATTTCTTAAATAATATAATGAAAACCAGGATAAATTTTTTCTATTAAAAATTGAAAGTCTGAAATGTTTAACCAGGTGATTATAGCCTATTTTGTCATGGAAATTCTTCTTGTTTATTTGAACATGAATGCAATTCAGTAACCTGAATATTATTATCAGCTGCTCATACCTTCTCTGCTCCAAAGATTACTTTGTATTTATTTTGTATTAGATTGTGAGCTCCTCAAGGGCAGAAGCAGTTTTGCCTTTCCTTGAATCCCCAACACTTAGCACAGAGGCTAGTGCATAGTGTTTAATGTTTACTGACCGACTCCATATACTTATATTCGGGCATGTAGTCTTTCCCAAGAGAATGCAAGCTCCTTGGGGACAGGCAGTGTTATATTTTTATCTTTGTATCCCCAACACCTAGCCAGGTACACAGCAGGTGCTGAGTGCTTACAAATTGACTGTATAATACACTGATGTTGAAATTAGAAATTAAATGCTGATAATCCACATAAATCTTAGAATTAGTTAAATGTCACTTCTTTGTGAAGCAAGCAAGATGATTTTAAGGAAGAGAACATAGATTTGTATGACTGATACAGTATAACTTGGCAACTTAAATCAAGTAACTGCTGGTTATCAGGTAAACTATTATTTAGCACATTTCCCAGGGTAGATGGTGATTCTACCCATTCAAGCAGTGGATCTCAAAACACACACTGGAAGTTCCTTGGGTGCTATAATCTTGCTTTCTCCTCAACTTACCCTTCCACTGTACATATGACTAGAAGAAAAGAAATGGGACACAATTCTTAAGGAATAAAGGTGAGATGTACAGATAAGTTTTTGTTCTATAACTACTTAGGATGTTATTTAAAAATTATTTCTAAAATATTAAAGAGTAAAAATGATGGAATCACTCCACTATTTCAATCGGTAAATATTTGTATAGGGCCTATACGAAAGAAGTTTAAAGAGATGTGGTTCTTCCTCTCTAGAAGATGATAATATCAAAAGAATACATATCTTCCTTCCTTCTCTAGATACTATGATTATCTAAAAGTGAAATCAACTTCAGCTATAACTATTAATATATATCATCTTCATAGCTTTCTGTTTACTTATAAGGCTTTCCCCTAAAAATGGGGGGTAGGGAGGAGAGGAAAGGTATTTGACAAAGATAAAGTGGAATTTAGAGAGCAATAAGAAAGAATGTAATCAAGTTACTTCCTTATACAATATTTGTGGTCAAACCAATTTATTTTCTGTTTACTTACGGGAACATGCATATTTTCTTGAATGGTCATAAAAGGAAAAGAATACTGGTTCTAATTACATTTCCATCTGAACTACAATTTTATTTGTTTTGATCTGAAATTAAAATTTTAATATTCCTTTTTCAAAGATTGGGAGACAACATTAAAAAAAAATTTATAAAAGTCATGCAAAATTTTTGTCTAAACAAGCTACCATATGGGGTATTTTATCTGTTTTTAAAAAAAAAAACTTGTAAGAGCTTGTAAGAGTTTTCTGAGGGAGAAAATATGGTCTTGAAAATTTAAAAAAAAATGGTCTTTGTACAATAAAAGGTCAATAGGAAATATTCTGAATACCAGACGTGCAGATTTCTACCAAGCTTCAGTGTTTAGAAAATCCAATATTGGACTGAATAAAGATGTCAGAGTTTCATTTTGTGTCACATAGGTTAGTCTCCTTCCCCACAGAAAATACAAATAAATTATAACTACCTTCAATTCTTCTATGGATTGGTAGTCATTGTTCTTGATCTTTTCTTTCATAGTACTAAAATCCATTGGGTGTTTAATGATCATAGAGTAGCCAGGAGCAATAAAATCAGTCACAGGAAATGAAAAGAAAGCACTTGGGTCCTTTCTGTGAAGATATGAAAGAGGCAATCTTATTTTTCATTTCTACTGCAAAAGGTTCTACTGGTCCAGCAGCTGAAACTAGAGAAAATGTTCTCCCTAGCTGAAAGAAATCATAGCAAGGCAAGAACTGTTTTTCACTTAAAATTGAAGTAAGGGTGACACAGGACTAGTAAATTCATTGCTTAATGGCAGTATTCCAATGTTTTACCAACAAGTTTCATTACAATAGAGAGCCCTTTTCTCTTAAGTATGCAGACTACTTAATTTATTATCCCTCTACTTGGGAAAAAAGCAAAATAAAGGAAATAAACGAGACTGGTCACCCAGCTGATGACCAATGTATAGTATTCAAGGATGGACAAAAGAGCAGAGGTAATAAATATAATAAACAATAATACATAACTATTCATTTCCCTGAAGGAGTAATCTACCATATGATAAGGCCACTTCTACTAGATTCATCTGTAAAAATCAGTATATAGCCAGGAACGTAGTCTATGTAATACAAAGTAACAAATTTAGTATAAAAATGAATATTATCCTCTTCAACATAGTCAATGTGGATTACTACACATTTTTTCCAGTGATGTTTTCATGGCTTCAGCCATTTTTAGAGTTCTCTTTAGAACCAGTTTATGAATCATACAAGAAAACAAATCTCATCACTTTAGCATCATATTTCATTTGTGATCAAAAGATGAAGTTTTTACCACTGAGATTCAAAACAATGTGCTATATATAGACTCTGAAGGGAGTTCTAAAAAGAGAAAATTTCTAAGCATTTTTTAAACAATGGTATTAGGACTTTGAAAGAGACAACACTTTTCAATGTATAAATTTAGTTATGTTTGTTAAAACTAAGTTATCTGTCCATAGTATGCCATTTTTCTACTCTTTGGAGAAAGAAAACGCTTTATGCAGTAATAAAAGATATTGATTTTATTTAGTTTGTTATTATATAGTAGGTGAGAAAGTGTCAGACCAATATACTTTTTGTATTTTGTGACAAGACTGAATTATATGTGTTGAATATTTAGTACCAGGAACTTTCTCTGGGGGAATTTCTTTGTGATGGGCATTGTGGTTCATATATGACAACCACACAGAAAAGGTAGATATTAGGTTAATTTAAAATTCATGCTTTAACCTAAATTTGACTATTATCCTTTTGCAAATGGTCAACATAACTACAAAATATAATTCTGGAAGAGATAATCAAACCAAATTTTTTGAGCATAAATTCTGAATAAAGCTATTGTTGTTTTCTTTAAACATAACAGGAATCAGTATTTGGATTAAAAATAAAAAAGTTTGGGGTTTATTCAATTCAATCTCTTAAAACAGGAGAAATTATTCCTTTTCCTACTGGGAAAGTGTTGAAATTATTTCATGTGGCCAACAATGAAAATGCTGACCAAGGCTAAAACCTGAGATTTAGAAAGTTCCATTTAAAAGTAGGCCCTCTATTTTATTTGTTATACAGTATTATTTACTTTTTCCAGAGTTTAGTCTGTATGCAATTCATATTCACAAAACTCTCATGATGTGCTGGCATTATAAAAACATACAGAAGGCACCTCCTCTATTAATAATAAAAGCACAAATATATGTACTATTTATTCCTGGTTTTAAGCTTTATCATTATTAAAACACTAGATCAAAGAGAAAATTGCCATTAAAAAGCATCATTTAACAACCTAGGAGTTGCCAGTTAAAACAAACCGAATGGGGACAATCTGATGACTCAGCATCTTATAGTACTTTTTATTGCCAGGCAAAATATTTATCATCCACTTTAAAATTAACTGAATTTGAACCTAGGCCACATATTGCAGGTTTTAAAAAGTGACTTCTACAAACTATCCTTTATGTTATGAATGTGCAATTTCAATGCAAAGTGTTAAAATACACCTTTACCTTTGTAATTGTCTCATCAGTTGATTCAAAGCCTCTTGAAGGGGTGTTTGTTCTACTTCTAATGCACAAAAGAAAGAGAAAAAGTTTTACAAAAGAAAATTCAGATCAGAAGGATTAAGTTATATAGTTTCATGTGATACCTTTTACCTACCAGACATTTCTTTTGGTGTCCTCATAATTTACCTGTCTTTCCTTTTTTAAAGCTTAAGAACAGAAATTTCAATCATGCTCCAAATGGTTCCACAGTTTGAAAATACAGATTAAAAATTAAAGTTAAATTGAAAAATTTCAATATAAAAGGTGATGGGAACAGAAAAGTTATTTTTTTAATTAAGAAAACCTAAGTTTTGACTAACTGAAACTGAACGATTTTCTCAGACCTTAACTCTTCAAGCAATTTTTTACTTTTTTGTACTTTGCTCATAACAGTGAATTCTTAGCTATTCCCACCTTCTTGCTTAGATAATGTACTTGTCAGAGGCTTCTCAGGGGGCAATTCTAGTCTTATAGGAGTTTGACATTGAAGTTCTTTTTCTGCCTCACTCTCAGCCCGATCCCGATCTCGTCTTTTTCGATCTTCCTAGAAAAGAAATATATATATATATTAGAAAGGTTTCAGAATCTGTACTATTAAACACACATTATTCATATTAATTTCAGAACAAAAAAGGAGATAACAAAAGTAAACTGATTTTCTTAAGAAAAATCTAAATGGGTTCTGTTGCCATCTACTGGAAAAAGGAGAGTAGAACAACAGATGTCTATAAAGAGACTTGAAGACTAGAATTCAAACAGAGGGAGTCAGACACTACTTAATTAACATAACTCCTCTTTCAGCGGCACAAGTTTTATTCATCAAGCATGCATTTTATATAACCCTGTTCCTCATAGTCAAACAAATTGCTTTTTTTAGACCATCAAAAGGAAAAGAATATTTTTCTCCCAGGCTATGTCTTATTCTAGTATTAAGAGTGGTTTTACTAGCTTAATCTTTTTGTTTTTAATAATTTTCACCACAGACATACAGTAGCAACCTCAACCAAACACCCCTCTCCCCCATATAACTGGAAGTATTCACATTAATAACAAATGGCACTGAGGTGGTACTCTAAGGTTTACAGAATGTATTATTGATTCTCACAACAATCCTGTGAGACAAGTAACTCCTAATTTTATAGATGGGGAAACTAAGGTTCAGATAGGTTACATGACTAGCCTACATGGTAACACAGCTAGTAAACATCAGAGGTGGGATGTAAATCAAGTTTTTCCTGCAAGTCCAGCATTTAATATTTCATGATGCTTCTCTTGCAATAAAAAAGGATTAATAAACTAATAGTAACTCAATGTCTAATTCTGTATCCATTTGTATCTGCATATACGCAAAGTAAAAAAAAGAAAGTTATAGTCGATATTTAGGAAATTACAAACTTAGATAAATGAGTCCAAGCTTCTCCTTGAAACAAAGATTGATACTGTATGGTTTTGAGTAATGTCTGAAGAATTAAAAGTTTGGAATGACACAAAAGGCATGGGAGAAGGGCATGGTGGATATAAGCAGGCTGTATCACATTATAAACAAGAAATTATGAAGAAAAGTTGTATAAAGGATATCATAAAAAAATACGGCCAGAAAAAAAGATGAGCTGGCTAAATAGCAAGGATAAGACAACCTGTGTACTCCACTGGCATCCAAGCAAAGTAAAGTGATTTTGAGGAAGTCACTTAGGACACTGGGTGCACACAGATAAGAGATGCTTAGGAAGGGCAGGCATGGATGGGTTGCAATCTGCATTTTTGGAAAAAGTACCCACATTAATGATTTCAACATTAATTTAAAGGGATAAAACTGGGTATAAGATAGCTCCTCAAAGTTGTGTCAATATAGAATTTCTTTCATTATTAGAGATGGAAATTTTATCAGATTATTAAAATGTGTTTCTTCTTTCGTGTGTGTGTGTGTGTGTGTGTGTGCGTGTGTGTGTGTGTGTATCCTTTGATCATTTCTCCATTAGAGAATGACTTTTAATCTTATAAATTTCTATCAGTTTCCTACAGTTGGAACCGGAAGTAGGAATCCAGATGTCAGGTTTTTCCTCAGTCATTATCATTAAAGTAGCTTTTTAATTTGCTTTTAATTTTTAGATATAATCAAACCTATCTGCATTGACAGAGCAATTTAATATTAACGAAGTACCTTACATACCTAATCTCATTAGATCCTCAATATAACCTGGGAAGGTAGGCACTATACATATTTGAACCCCTATTTTAAAGCTGAGGAAATATAACTCAAATAGGAAAAGTGACTTGTCAGTGGTCACATAGCTCATAAATGCCAGAGAGAAAATGAGAACTTTGTCTCCTGATTCCAAGTCCAGTGTTCTCTTCAATACTACCATGTTACTTCCCAATTTCCCACTAATTTCTTATATTTGTTTTACTGTTTCAAAAAATATTTCTCAAGTGATTACTTCATGCAGCATATTGAAGATAAGAACAAAAGTCTCTGTCTTTAAGAAGCTTAGGTTCTACTGGGAGGATTCAACACATACCCAGCTAAAAATAACCAAGTTTTGAAAGATCAAAACGTTCTGCTAATATTTCAGAAAGGAGAACACTAACAGTGGCAGGGTGGGGGAGGATGGGGGCAGAGGCAGTAAGAATCAGAGAATACAGATCACGTATAAACATTAACTGTTGGTACTCTAAATGTGAGATCCTTGTCCGTTGTCCAATGACATACTACTGGGAGAACTGAATTATATCAATCTTGACATTCTCATTACAAATGAAACCAGAAGAGGAAGTTAAAGCTAAATAGAAGGATGGCTCACTAGTTGTCCTTGGAGAAACATATACGTGAATTAGTGGAGATAAAACTGTGGTGTAAAAAGAAACATAATGTAATGAGATGCTTGGTCACTTTGCCTTAGAGTACTTATTGTGAGAAATGAAAGAGTTAAGTTTCCACATAAGTAGATAAGAAATCAGCATAGACAGGCTAACTTCTCCATGGGGGGGGGAGTGATAACATAATTCTAAGCACATAATGTTATGTTAGGGGTAGGGTATATATGGAAGATTGTAACCCAGAAGGATTAGGACCAATCTTGATCCAGAAGGGAGGAGTTAGGCAATTACTAACTATAAAGATTGCTTTGGCTTCTTTTACAGCGCGCATTTCTCTCCTTCCAAGGAAGTGCGCCCGCTTCTCACGAGAATTGAAATGACGCTCTTCTACCTCTTTAATAAAAAGTCTTTGAGATACCAGTCTTCAGAACTGAGTCTGGGGTCATCTTTATAACACTTATGATGAAGCATCTGCAAACAGAACATCATGAAAAAAACTGCTCCTTATGTGTTAACTTATATTGAAAAGGATGAGGAGGTAGAGAAATTCTATAAAGAACACGAAAAGCAAATTAAATTAACATAACTTTAATACTTGATTCCTTCAATGCAAAGGTGAGCAGATGAGAGGACAGTGAGAAATATCATGGAAATCAAAGTTGGCAATAAGAAATTAGAGAAGCTAAGGCTCATAGGTTATACTAGCACAGTACCTGGAACACAGAAGGCACTTAATAAATACGTGTAGATTCAACTATGTATAATCAGACCATTAACGTGTTAGAGCAAATAATAATATTAGCCAACATTTACATAACACTTTAAGATTTGCAAAGTACTTGACATAGATTATGTTTTTTTAAAGCACACAGACCTTTTTTTTCAGTTTTAAATTATTTCCCTCCCCCACCCAATGAGAAGGCAAGAAGAACGAAACCCGTCACAAATACATATAGTCAAGTAAAACAAATTTCTGCATCCCTCCCGCCAAAAGAAAAAAATGGAAAAAAAAAGAAAAGAAAACAAAAACACAACCAAACGACCCAGAGAGAGAAAAAATACACTTTAATTTCTACTTTGAGTCCATTACTTCTTTATCTGGAGATGGACAGCATGTTTCATCTCGAGTCCTTTGGAATTGTGGTGGGTTGTTGTATTGATGTGAACTATTAAGTCTTTCAAAATTGATTATCTTTTTAAAAAAATTAATTTGTTTTTAGTTTTCAACATTCACTTTTATAAGATTTTGAGTTCCCTTCCCTTTCCCCCTCCCCAAGATGCATGCAATTCGATACAGGCTATACATGTACAATGATATTAAACATATTTCCACATTAGTCAAGTTGTGAAAGAATAATCAGAACAATTCTGCCTGTTCATCATTTCTTATGGAACAAGAGTATTCCATTACATTCATACACCACAACTTGCTCAGCCATTCCTCAGTTGATGGGCATCCCCTCAATTTCCAATTCTTTGCAACCATAAAAAGAGCTGCTATAAATATTTTTGCACGTGGGTCCTTTTTTATGATCTCTTTGGGATACAGACCTAATAGTGGTATTGCTGGATCAAAAGGTATGCAGTTTTAATAGCCCTCTGGGCATAGTTCCAAATTGTTCTCCAGAATGTTTGGATCAGCTCACAACTCCACCAACAATGCATTAGTATTCCAATTTTCCCATATCTTCTCCAACATTTATCATTTTCCTGTTTTGTCATGTTAGCCAATCTAATAGCTGTGATGTGGTACCTCAGAGTTGTTTTGATTTGCATTTCTCTAATCAATACTGATTTTTCATATGCCTATAGACAGCTTTAATTTCTTCATCTGAAAACTACTTGTTCATATCCTTCGACCATTTATCAATTGGGGAATGACTTGTATTCTTATAAATTTGACTCAGTTCTCTATATATTTTAGAAATGAGGTCTTTATTAGAGAGTGGCTGTAAAAACTGTTTCCCAGCTTTCTGCTTCCCTTCTAATCTTGGGTGCACTGGCTTTGTCTGTGTAAAAACATTTTTAATTTAATGTAATCAAAATTATCCATTTTTGCACAAAATTGATTATCTTTTCAATGTTACTGTTACTTTGCACATTGTTCTGGGTCTTCTCATTTCACTTTGCATCAGTTCATGTAAGTCTTCTCAGGTTTTTCTGAAAGCATCTGCTTCATCATTTCTTACAAAACAATAGTATGCCATCACAGTCATATACCATAACTTTTTCAGTCACTCCATAATTGAGGGTATTCCCTCAGTTTTGCCACCACAAAAAGACCCACTATAAATATTTTTGTACATATAGTCAAGTCCTTTTCCACTTTCATCTCTATGGGGTATGGTCTTAGTAGTGGTATTACTGAGTCAAAAGGTATGCAGCACAAGTAGGTTTTTGGGCATAGCTCCAAATTGTTTTCCAGAATGCTTGGACTAGTGCACAGCTCCCTCAACAATGCATTAGGGTACCTGTTTTCCATACCCACTCAAATGTTTGTGATTTTCCATTTTTGTCATCTTAGCCAATTTGATGGGTGTAAAGTGGTTGTTTTTAGTTGCATTTTTTAAATTATTAGTGATTTAGAGCATTTTCAAAATATAGCTAATGACAGCTCTAATTTTTCCCTCTGAAAATTGTCTCTCTTTTGATCATTATTAATTAGAAAGTGGCTCTAATTCTTATAAATTTGACTCAGTTACCCACATATTTTAGAAATGACACCTTTGTCAGAGAAACTTTTTGCAGACTTCCCCTAGTTTCCTGTTTTCTTCTAATTTTAGCTGCTTTGGTTTTGTTTGTGCAAAACCTTTTAAATTTATATAATCAAAATTATCCATTTTACCTACTATGAACCTCTCTATCTTGTTTAATCATGAATTCTTCCCCTATCAATAGATCAGGTAATTTCTTCCCTGCTCCACTAATTTGCTTATGATTTGCTTGATGTTACAAGCAAATGTCTAAATCATGTACCCATTCTGAACTTATCTTGGTATATGGTGTGAATGTTGGTCAATGCCTAGTTTCTGCCAGATTATATTTAAGTTTTCCCAATAATTTCTGTCAACTAGTGAGTTTTTGTCCCAATGGCTCAGTTGGGTTTATCAAACATTGTTATTGTGTTTATTTGCTTCTCTATATTACAGTATACTAAATCTGTTCCACTGATCAACCTCTCTATTTCTTATCCAGTATCAATTTGTTTTGATGATTTCAGCTTTGTAGTATAGTTTGAGATCTAGTACTGCTAGGCCTCCTTCCCTTGCAATTTTTATTTTCTATTGATTCTTTGACCGTTTCATTGATATTTGTGACTCTTTGTTCTTCTAGATGAATGTTATTATTTTTCTAGCTCTGCAGAGTAATTCTTTAGTAGTCTGAC